>NC_142351.1:62777311-63101374 GCF_059441175.1 Urocampus carinirostris
GTCTGACAAACATTTTTTGCCACGGTTAAAAGCTGTGATGTATTTTGTGCAAGAATATTTGTCTTTTTTATTTAGTTTTTTTACATTGTGTTTTTTTTTTTTCTCGACGGTCTTGAATTTGATTTCAAAAGGCATTAAAAAAAGTCTTTAAAAGTCTTGCATTTAACTTGCTTTAAGCTGTAGTAACCCTTTTTACGCACTAAATGTGATATTTCGTTTTCAAATAATTTTGTTGGATTTGTTGTATTATTTCTGGAGTAGTATTTTTGTTGTAGACTAACAGAAAATAATATATTTGTCCTAATAGTGCTTTATTTACTATTATGTATATTGTCATAACATATTATTAGGCCTCTCATTTATTAGATAGAAGACTTGAGCTGACTCGTTAGGTTGTTGTGACCTTACTTGCTCTTGCTGTCTCACTATCTAAGAGCACCCTTGCATACATTATCCGGTTTGAACCAGTAAAGACCATGAAGTCTCACGTAGCCACACTGAAGGCGAGGTCGCTGTGTCTGGGTGTCCAAGACAGAATAAGACTATCTTTGATAAGACAAACTTTTACCACGTTATGCTGAAGGAGGCTGCACAGCTGTGTATTCACTCTTTTTGGCATCCAGTAAATATAGTATTCGTGGTCTTGTGTTTTTTTATTTCTAGTATAGAAAGTATTTAAAATAAAAAAAAACAGGCTGAGAGTCAGGTGGACCTTTCGATTCGTGCCGTGACCCTGGAATTTTGACCATTTTCTATTAGTGGGCCGCATTAAAAAGGCTAAGAGGCCACATGTGGCTCGTGGGCTGAAGTTTTCTCACTTTTGGTTCAGAATGACGCCCGGCGAAGCCCAATTGTTGTGTTAAGGCGCCGATGAGCCGCCTGAAAGAGATTCTCTGTGCGGCGGTGATGAGGTGGAGCTGAGCACACATCACCTTCCTCTTCCTGAGCAGGTCTGCGGGGCCCCGTGGGAACCCAGGGGCCATTCATCATGTCTGTCTGTGCTCCCGTGCCCTCTGACACACCCGTGTTTACCTTCCACATGTGTGTCGCTAGGTGTGTTATTACGGCTCTGCCCGCTTAGCCAGTGGGGGTCCTGATCAATGTTTTGGAGACACGTGGAAAGATGAGCTATTCTGTTACCTGAACGCAGCGTTATATCCACTTGCATCTGTATAGCCCTAAATCACAAGATGTCTCAAAGGACTGCACAGGATTACCATTACACCATTGCCTGATCTAAAACCAACACGAGGGCAAGGAAAAACTTGAAACCTTAACAAAGAGCCTCACCATTGGTGACCCCCCTTCCAGGATGACCAGGGTGCAATAGATTGAGCATTGGTTAACAGTACACAAAACATAGTGAAAATCAATAAAAGAAAGTCATAGACTTTCTGGACTGGTTTGCAGGCTGGGGGCGTCGTTGATGTCATGCACTTTCCGGACATTTTCAACATCTTACCTTATGTTTACTATTATGTGTACAGTAATGCTAATTGTAATTCACCCTGGTCAATCCTGGAAGGGGGATTACCACATGTGAGGTCCTTTCTCAAGGTTTCTCTTTTCTCCTCACACTGAGGTTTTTGAGTTTTTCCTTGCCCGCATGCTGGTTTAAGATCAGATAATTGTGTAATTTTGTAACTGTAATCCTGTGCAGTCCTTTGAGACATTTTTGTGATTAAGGGCTATATAAATAAATTTGACTTGACTTGACTTGAAAACATATGTTGAAATTTGTCAAGAAAGTGCACACCTGTAAAATAGTCCAAAAGTCTGTAAAAGCAACGACGCAGCTTCTCTTCTCTGCCAGCCAGTTGATGCAGGGGTTGACATGCTCCAGGTCCAGGTCCAATGGATGCCATTTTTGGTCAGTGTATTTCTTAAAGTGGAATTTTGAACACTGACCTTAACTGACTGCTAGGCCTCTGCAGTTCCTTGGAGTTTTTTTCAGGTTTAATTTTTCACACAGGGCCATATAGGTTTTGATAATTTTTTTTGCCTTACTAATTCAACAATTCAAAACTGTGTTATTGTTTCTTTACTTCGTCTCTGTTTGTGTGATATGAAAACTGATGCGATGATCTGAAACCTTTTGTGAGTAATAAATATGCAAATAAACTCAGGAAAGAGGCAAGAATCAGGAAGAGGGAAAAATTTTTTTCATGTTACTGTTTATGACATTGACCAATGGCAGACAAGCATCCTTGAGACGTACCTCAGTTTACACATTGGGCCGGATTAAAAAGTGTGACGGGCCGCATGTGGCCAACAAGCCGTAATTTGCCCACCCTAGGAGTTGTAAACACCATCTGCTAGTGCTCTCTAGTGGTTAACTGTGCATAAGTACACCAACATTTATATTGCCGCTTTATAAATCGACGTATTTGCTTCGCAACTCGCGCTTGTTTGTAGGTTTTGCCAGGAAAGCAACCTCCATTTTTCGCGTTTTTATTTACGACAGAAAGCGACCCCCGACTTCCTCCCCTCTCTTTCCAGGAGTGACCCCGAGGGCCGCTCACCTCTGGGGGCCGTCCGTCCCGGCGGCTCTTTAGCTTGTCCGTCAATTAGCTTGCAGATTTATACAAGCTAGCAAAGTCGTCGGGTGTTAGTATCCCCAAAGCCAATCAGATTAGGCCGCTACTTGTACGCCGGCCAAATGACACTAATTAGCTTTTTGTATTAGTGTGTGTGTGTTGCTAATTAGCGGGGCTAGCGCAGCGACTTCCCCGGGACCATTTCCTGGGATAGTAATTAGGAGGTATGTGTGATAAATTCCAGACCTTCTTCAAGAGGGAAGAAGCACTCAAAGCAATGAGTCAAGCACGACGGAAGTCATAAAGGCCACGGGGGGCCAAGAAGCCCTTAATTCTCTGCTTGTCAAATTACTACAGGACTTGATCCGGTTCATTTGGTTACCAGTGAACTGATTTTGTTCATTTGGGAACCAGGTGAATTGATATGTTGGTTTTGTGACTAACTGAATTTATTTTATTCTCATACTACGCAAATATATTTTCTTACCGTGCGGATTAATTTTGTATATATCGTTACTACGCCAATTATGTACTACCTGAATAGGTTTATTTTGTCACTGACTGAATTGATTTTGGTTATTTTTTTTACAAATATTTGTGGTTTTGTTTTGTTAATCCGTTAATTTATTTTACACAATTTTTACTATGTTATTTGGTTTTGTTTTGTTACCATCTGAATTGATTTTATTTTTTTACAAAAGTCAATGAATTTAATTTTTCTAGTACATGAATTGTTTTTTATTTTCTTACCACCTGAATTGATATTGGTCGTTTTGGTACAAAAGTTTTTTGTTTTATTTTGTTAATAAGTGATTGATATTATTTATTTTGTATCTTGGTCAATTACTTTTGTTACTACCGTAATTGATTTTTTTTTTTTTTACACATGTCAATTGATTTTATTTTGTTTCTACATGAATTGTTTCTTTTTTTTTCTTACTACCTGAATTGATATTGGTTATTTTGTTCCAAACATTTTTGGTTGTATTTTGTCACTGTGTGTATTGGTTTGGTTTATTTTGTAACAACGTTAATTACTTTTTTCTTGTTACTACCCGAATGAATTTGTTTTGTCTATTTTCTCACTAGTGAATTGATTTAGTTACGTTTGTTACATCATGGATGTGCTTTTGTTTCGTGAAAATGCCAATATGTTATTGACTGATTCACCTCCCACAAAGCCCTTATCTCTCTTGATTCAGTTCAGAATCTTGTGTGTTTCGTAAAGGCTTTGAAGCTAGTGTGATACAAATCTGTATTGTTTTGTTCTGCATTTATTCGTTATGGGTCTAAAGGCTTGAAGTGATGCTAAATCAACGTATTGCTACCCTTATTAAGTTGCCATAACCACTCGACATTGGTGACTATTATTCAAAGTGAGGAGTCAATCAAAGGAAATTTTTTAGTGCATGGTAATTCTAGCAAGTTCAGGGTGTACAATCAGTATTTACTAGAATTAGTTTCCTCCCTCCTCTGCATCTACCTGCTACTCCACTGTAACAGCTCAGGTCTTATGTATATTTATTTATATTTATTTAGCATCTTAATTAATCATATAAAGTACACATATATTACACATAAATATAACTTATTATTGACGTATTTGTTATTTAAATGTTTTTTTATCCAAGTCAGCGGGGGATTAAAAGGAATCAACAACACATTCCTATAGGTTCCTATCCCCCACTATACAACAATTTCACCTTACAATCACCACCTTGAATCTGTTTAAAGGGGTCTGCCGTACTCTTGACTATTGCCTGCACATTGACATGTGACGAATCAATTGTTTGGAGTACATTTTCTTTTTCTAGGACGATCAAAAATTCCGAATGACACAAAAGTGTTTGCAGGTTAATGATCTCTTACTTTGATCCACCTTGAAGTGGATGAATCATCCTGGGAGGCTTCGGTGTGTGTCTTTGTTTGACATGTGAGCTAATTGTCTGTTAGCGTGCATCCCCGTGTGTGTTTATTCGCTAATCTGCCAAAACGACGTGCCAGGACACTGATGTCAGCAAACAAATATCTTTTGAGTTAGCCATGCCAAGGGAAGGAACCACACAAAGATCTGAAATTGTTATTAGTTCTTCCCTGAGGTATCGTGCACACATCGCCGTTTTTATATGACTCAGGGTTGTCAAGGTGTGCGTGATGGTTTGTTTGTCGCAACTGATTTTAAGGATACGGCTTTGATGAAACATCAAACGGTTGAGGGTGAGGGAAACAAAGACAACAATGGCCAACAGCTGCTGAAAGGAACAAGATGAAACCACTAAAAACAATTAGCATGTGGGTGATGTCGTTTTTCATCTGTCGCCATTACATCTGGGTTAATCAATTTGGTACTTTTTTACCAGTTTCTTTCTCTAGCTACATATGTTAGCCACTTGGCTGTAAGCTATGGCTCAATGCCAGCCATTATCTTACCGATAACACCTCTGTGTCACATTATTTTTCCTTCAGTGTCAAGTCAAGTCATGTTTATTTGTATATCCCTTAATCACAAGGAGTCTCAAAGGGTTGCACAGACCACAGATTATTGCAAACTACAGACTATTTTTACACAATCTCCTGATCTAAAACCTCCATTAGGGCAAGGAAAAACTCAAAACCTTAACATGACGTAAATGAAGACACCTTGACAAGGGACCGCACACGAGGTAATCCCCCTTCCAGGATGACCAAGCTGCAACGGATGTTGCAATAACAAATGATACAAATATATCGTCAATGTGAAATATAGGTCATTCATAAGCTATAGAATAGAAGTGTGTTTTAAGCCTAGATTTAAGCAATTGCACTGAGGCCGAAAATTGCATCTCAGTGGGCCTTCCACAGCACCGGGGCCCGAATGGAGAATGCTCTCGAACCTGCGAATCTCTTCTTGGATCTTGGGATCACTAGTAGACCAGCATTTTCAGAGCGAAGGAACATAGGTGGCAATTAAATCTGAAAGCTATGAGAGAGCAAGTCCATGCATGATTTTGTATACTACCCACAGAACCTTAAAATCACATCTTTAGTTAACAGGGAGCCAATGCAGGTTAGCTAAAATCAGGGTAATGTGATCAAACTTCCTTGTCTCAGTTAAAAGCCTCGCTACAGCATGCTAGCCACTAGGCGGCAAGCGATGGCTCGTCACCAGCGGCTATTGTTGTTTACTGCTCCTGCTTTGTCCTTGAGTGTCACTTGACTTCCACGGATGGTTATACAAGCAAACCTTGCTGAGATCAGTCATTCGGGCACCTGGTGCTTTTTTCCACTGTTATCTTCTCTTGCCTCTCATGTTAACCATTTCACTTTGTGATTCTGGGTCCAAATGGTTAGCAAATTCTGCTTTAATGTGGCAAGTTTTCCAACGGTCTTTTTTAGTAGCTTCTCCAGCTAGCCGCTACAGTTAGTAGATTATAGCAGCTTCAGCTATTGGCTCTTTTCAGCTGCTCTAGGCATATCCAGCTTGGTCTTTTGTTGCCGCTACCAGGGATTAGCAGCCGTTTTCATGTTATATAGTCAGCTGAAAAAAAATTGCTCTTTTGAGAAATTATGGAAGGAGCTTTATTAATTTTGCCATTTGGTGTCTCTTGGGATTCCGTAGTCTGCCTTCCTTGAAATGCACTCGGCTCCTTTCTTAGGTACACCATCCGCTTTGTGGTGAATCATCTGTCACTTTCTCAGTCGGGTGCGGAAATCATAATTCACGCGTTTGTTACCTCCCGTCTCGACTACTGTAATGCACTACTTTCCGGTCTTCCGATGACCAGACTCAAGAGTCTTCAGCTGGTACAAAATGCTGCAGCGAGGCTTTTAATAAGGACAAGAAAGTACAATCGCATCACCCCAATTTTGGCTAACCTGCACTGGCTCCCTGTTAGCCTAAGATGCGATTTTAAGGTTCTCCTACTACTATACAAAATCATACATGGACTTTCCCCCTCATATCTTTCAGATCTGATCTCCCCCTATGTCCCGGCCCGAAGCCTTCGTTCCGAGAGCGCCGGTCTCCTAGTGATCCCAAGAGCCAAGAAGTGTTCCGCTGGTTCGAGAGCGTTCTCCATCCGGGCACCGGTGTTGTGGAATGCTCTTCCCCCTGAGATCCGATCTGCAACTTCGGTGGAAATGTTTAAATTTAGGCTTAAAACTCACTTCTATTCTATAGCATACGAATAACCTAAACTTCTTATATGTAATAACTTGTGAAGCCCTTAGAGACTAATTGTGATTAAGGGCTATACAAATAAAAATGACTTGACTTGACTTGACTTTAAGACAATTTCACAAACAAAAATGAACTAATTCATGCATGATCTGTTTCAAATGAATGTAAAAAAAAAAACAGCTGGAAACGCCTTCCAGGTCCCCTGACTCTTTTCTCCACGTTGCCCGTCGAAGAACATTTGACTAAAGAAGTTAAGAACGTCAGGCAACACCTTGTGACAGTTTCTGCGAGCATGTTGGAGGAGGTCAAGGACATGACTGAGACTTGTTTCTACCAGTAAGGGGGTCTTGGAGAGGGTTTCTTTGAGAGAGTTTGGTCTGTTGTGTGCGCGACTGTATCTCTGGCACGCTCGTAAAAGTTAATGACGGCCATCTGGCTGTGCAACAGATTGCAAGATTTTCCCGTATCGCTAACTTATGGCGTCATCATGCTTTTATGTTCAATTACAATCAGAAAGGAAGGATTCAGACCGCGTCTTGTTATTGAAGTGATGAAGAAAATACACTTTTGGGTTCCGATCCAGTAGGATTTTTTTTCCCGAGGCATGAATGAATGAATATGATCCTACTTCACTGCAAAGAGTCAATCAAATAAATAAGGTGAAAAAATTTTACTTTTCTGGAAAAAATCATCCTGTTCCCTTGGCACATAATTTTGCTCAATTGTGCAAAAACAATTTAAAATGAATAAATATATAAAAATGGAATAAGCAAAATTTGATGCCAACAAAATATGAACTTTGCTCGCAAAGATTATTTTAAAATTACATTAAAATAAGAAAAATAATACTTGAAATAAGCAGAATAATTTGAGGAAAGAGTTTTGGATACATGTTCTTGATTTAATTTTTTTTCTCACAAAAATCCAGATTAAAAAAAAAGGAAAGAATAACCTCCACGACATAAAAGATAAGTATATTAGATTTATAGAATATTTAAAGTAATAAAGTGTATATATTATCTGAGGAAAGACAAATATGAGTTGTAAATATAAGTCCAGATAAGAGTTAAAAAAAAAAGTACTACAACTATATAATATATACTGAATTTTACGGACTGTAAGTCACAGTTTTTTTTCACCGTTTGGCCGGGGGTGAGACTTATACCCCAGTGCGTCTTGTAGTCTGGAATAAAGGGGTATAGTGGATATCAAATGAGCAAAATTATCCACTAATAATAAAACTCAACTTGCAAATATTACTTTAAAGGTTATATAAAACAAAAATAAACAATGACAAAATCAACAAAATTATGTGCAAACAGAACAAAAACATTTCAAGGATTACAGTTTTTCAACGTCTTGTAAGTAAAAATGTTGCTTCAAACATACTCAAACGCTAACAAAGAATAACAACTAAAAGCTCATACAATAGTTTTGCTAGCCTCATTTTTGTATTTTTATGATTGTCGCTAAAAAAAATCTCTTGTTAGTATGATTTATCATTCACGCTTACAAAGAATCACAAGAATCACGAATCAAAAGATTAAACAACAGCTTGGCTAGCGTTAGCTCTAATTTCACCGTTGTCATTAAAAATAATCCCTTATTAGCATAATTTAGGATTTACGCAAACAAGGAATCGCAAACTGAAAGATCATACAAAAGTTGAGCTAACATAAGACATGTATTTTTGTCGTTTGGTCTTGAAGAATAATCATTTGTTACCATGGTTTATGATTAACTGTAACAAAAAAAAAATCTTCAACTGAAAGGAAGACCAGGCTGCAATGGATGTTGCATCAACAAGCAATATACAGACATAGTCAACATGAAATATTGACTGAGGTTGCTGATCAAATCTCAGATGGGGGAGCATTCCAGAACATCGGGGCCCGAATGGAGAATGCTCTCGAAACCTGCGGATTTCTTCTTGGCTCTTGGGATCACTGGTGGACCAGCATTTTCTGAGCAAAGTTTCCGAGCAGGAACTTATAATATGATAGGGCAAGTCCATGCATTAATTTAGTATAATTCCATCACAACCTTAAAATCACAATCTGACAGGGAACTAGTGCAGGCCAGAATCGGGGTACTGTGAATCAAACTTTCTTGTCTTGGTTAAAAGCCTATTTACATTTTGAAACTATATCGATCCCAATTCCCTTCACACAGTTCTAGATCATGAGATAAAACCTTCCTGTGTGGAGTTTGCATGTTCTCCCCATGCTTGCGTGGGTTTCCTCCAGGCACTCCGGTTTCCCCCAACATCTCAAAAACATGCATGTCACATCCCAAAAATCAGCACCCCCGCGACCCTACTGAGGATAAGCGGTGCAGAAAATGGATGGATGTATCGTCAGTCAATACTGAATACTGATACATCGTGTCAAACTCCGGGCGAAAAAAAAAAAAGATCAGATGCCGGCCTGCTCTGATTCAGGAACTTGAATTTGTAAACATTGCAGGGGTCGGCATTCCACAGAAGCTTTGTCCTATTTGTGCCCCCCCTAACATATGTTCTTTATGGGCTAGCTAATGGAGCTACGTTCTTCCTGCTCCTGTGATGTGGTTTGGCGATGTTTGATGTGCCGAAGAATCCGGCATAGGAGAGCACTCCGGACCGATCTTATCACATAAAAGCTCTCGCCGTGGAAGAAGACACTCAACATTTTTTTTTTCCTTAAATCGAAATCAGTGCGCTAGCAAGCTTTGCTAGCTTGTGTGAGCACATGTGTGCAGCATTTCTTTTTATTCAATCAAGTGTAACCCAAAGCTCAATGCACACATTCGATTTGGGTCCATGCTGATCTCGGGGCTAGTTTGGAGTAATCCAAGACACGCTCGGTGTTCAGTGAATATCCACATACGAGTAATGTTTGGTTTATTTTTGAAAAGTACGTTTTTGTTTAAAAATTTGCTTTTTCACAATAGCTGTCTTATTTCAGAGTGCTGTTTTGTGGAATAATGACTGACTATTGCATTGCACTATTGTATATCAAAGCACAGGAGGCAGCATAAATAGATGGACATAACTGATCTACAGGGAAACCAATCGATCTGAAAGTAACAGTGTGTATTATACAGTGCCTTCCAGTGGGGAAAAAAACTTCTTTCTCCATAGTTTTTCTTATTTCTTGTACTTTTTAGCACTTGGTTTGGTTAAAATACATCATACAGCTGCACGGTGGTTCGCGCCCCGGCCGAGTCATTCCTAAGACTTAAAAAGTGGTCGGCGGCGCCCTCTGTTGGCTGCGGCTGCATCGGCTCGCTACAACGGGTCAGGTGCAATCGACATTTCGTTCTGTGTACATTGTTACACAGTATGACAATACAAGGAAATTATTATTATTATTATTATTATTTAGTCAGCAGATTAAACACACTGTCCCTTCAAAATATCCTTTTTCACAATGCCATTTTATATCAGAGTGCTGTTTTACGTAAGAATGAGTTTTGCTGTCAATCAAGCAGACAGATTTGACCAATGTCCCAGGAAACCCAATTGATCTTAAAGGGACAGTGATTATTATTTAGCCCCGCTTAGTGGTAAAAAACATCGTGTCTGATATATTCTCCAACAATTGTAGAACCGAAAATGTGGAATGTTAGGCCAAAAACCTAAAATAAAAAAATCATATACGTATGTATATTTTTACTTGCTAAAAAAGATAAAAGATAAAATAGTCAAGAACTGACATACTTCTTGCTTATTTCTCATAAAACAACAAAAAAGGCATTTAAATGCTTAACAGGACAGAGTTTTTTTAGCACCTTAAATACAAAAAAACAATATTAATTTAAATAAATAAACCTCTATACTTGAACTATTACATGGGTCAAACTATTTGTATTTATATGACATAGAAACTGATTAATCTTAAAGGGACAGAGTGTATTATTTAGTGTGTTTAAAAAATGTCACCCGTTTGAAAAAGCACATTGATTAAATCTAAATTGATTATCATATAAACTTGTATTTTTTTACATACTTGTAAGGTAAGAAATCTGAATTTATTTGAACTTACTTGAGGTTTACAAAAATAAAGACACGCATACAAAAATGTTTGCATATTTTTATATGTATGTATATACTGTATGTATGTATATATACAGCGTTGGGTAGGGTTACTTTAACTGGATTACTTTCAATTACTTTTGGATTACTCCAATACCAAATATGCTAATAAAAGACAAAAGAAACTAAATATGAATACAATTATGACTCACAACACGTGGTAAGATTTTTCTCCTGGCTTTGATCTCCGGAAAAACTGATAAAATGCGACAGAAACAAAATGAAAACAAATCCAAACAGCTTGCCAACATCATTTTTGCCGTTCCATGTATTCCGTTACTCCCCAAGCCTGCACAAAATTTAGTCATTTTATTCATATTGAGTTTCTTTTGTCTTTTATTAGCATATTTGGTATTTGAGTACTCCAAAAGTAAAGTAATCCAGTTAAAGTAACCCTACCCAACCCTGTATATATATACTGGACTGTCTCAGAAAATTAGAATATTGTGATAAAGTTCTTTATTTTCTGTAATGCAATTAAAAAAACAAAAATGTCATACATTCTGGATTCATTACACATCAACTGAACTATTTCAAGCCTTTTATTATTTGAATATTGCTGATTTTGGCTTACAGCTGAAAAAACTCAAAAATCCTATCTCAAAATATTAGAATACTTCCTCAGACCAAGTAAAAAAAATAATTTTATACCAGCAAAACTAAATCAAACATTTGAAAATGTCCATTGATGCACTCAGTACTTGGTTGGGAATCCTTTTGCACGGATTACTGCATCAATCCGGCGTGGCATGGAGGCAATCAGCCTGTGGCATTGCTGAGGTGTTATTGATGCCCAGGATGCTTCGATAGCGGCCTTCAGCTCATTTGCATTTGTAGGTCTGGTGTCTTTCATCTTCTTCTTAACTATACCCCACAAATTCTCGATGGGGTTCAGGTCAGGGGAATTAGCAGGCCAATCAAGGACAGTGATGCCATGGTCAGTGCACCAGTTACTGGTGGTTTTGGCACTGTGGGCAGGTGCCAGATCATGCTGGAAAATGAAATACTCATCTCCATAGAGCTTTTCAGCAGATGGAAGCATGTAGTGCTCTAAAATCTCTTGGTACACAGTTGCATTTACTCTGGACTTGATGAAACACAGTGGACCAACACCAGCAGCTGACATGGCTCCCCAAACCATTGCTGACTGTGGGAACTTCACACTGGATTTCAAGCAACTTGGATTTTGCTCTTCTCCAGCCTTTCTCCAGACTCTGGCGCCTTGACTTCCAAATGAAATGCAAAACTTGCTTTCGTCTGAAAAGAGGACTTTGGACCACTCTGCAACTGTCCAGTGCTTCTTCTCCATAGCCCAAGTCAGACGCTTCTTCCGTTGTCTTGAGTTCAGAAGTGGCTTGACCATGGGAATACGGCTATTGTAGCCCATTTCCCGGACACGTCTGTGAACTGTGGCTTTTGATACCTGGACTCCAGCTTCAGCCCACTGTCTTTGAAGCTCCCTCAAATTCTGGAAGCGGCTCTTCTTCACAATTTTGTTAAGGCTGCGGTCATCTCTCTTGGTTGTGCAGCGTTTCCGGCCACATTTTTCCCTTCCAACAGACTTTTTGTGGATATGCTTTGAAACTGCACTCTGTGAACAGCCTGCTCTTTGAGAAATTTCTTTTTGTGTCTTACCCTCCTGATGGAGGGTATCAATGATGGTCCTCTGGACAGCAGTCAGATCAGCAGTGATTTAGTTTACTGAACCAAGCTGAGTGTTTTTAAGGCTCAGGAAACTCTCGCAAGGTGTTTCGAGTTAATTAGATGATTCAGGTGATTAGTTGAATAGCCTACTTGTATACTTTTTCATGATATTCTAATATTTTGAGATAGGATTTTTGAGTTTTCTTAAGCTGTAAGCCAAATTCAGCAGTATTAAAATAATAAAAGGCTTGAAATAGTTCAGTTGATGTGTAATGAATCCAGAATGTATGACATTTTTGTTTTTTTAATTGCATTACAGAAAATAAAGAACTTTATCACAATATTCTAATTTTCTGAGACAGTCCAGTATATATATGCATCGGCTCGCTGCAACGGGTCAGGTGTATCGACATTTCGTTCTGTGTACATTGTTACAAAGAATGACAATACAAAGGAAATTATAATTATTATATATATATATATATATATATATATATATATATATATATATATATATATATATAAATATGGGGGGGTTGGTGGTTTGGATCCCTTAACCACCATTTCCTTAGGTGTGTCTTGGGTAAATACAACCTAGTGGCACTCATCCCTCTCTAGGCCAACATTGTATATACATAGAAGTAGTTATCGGTATTGTTATCGGTCTCCGGAAACAGGATTTTAACGGTTATCGGTAGGTCAAAAAATGATTATTGTGCATTCCTAAATATGATTACTATTATCACAATTACTTTTATGCTTGCACATTTTTGTATTCTTCTGTGTGTGAGCACAGGAATGCCTTCTCCCCCCAAAACAAATTCATGCAGGCACTTGTTTTTTGTATTTATTTCTTTTTGCATTCATCCGTGCTCGCTCGGGACGTTTCCTGCCACTGCCGAGAAGCGCATCGCGATAATTACAGTTTGGCTCGGCATCCATAAATTAACCAAATCCGACACACGTAAGGAATCCAAAAGTGCCGACGGCTGTTGCGGTTAATTCTGAGCAGGGGGGTGGTCTGCTCAACCGTTCTGCGGGATTAAAACCTCATGGGTAAAACATACTGTATTCCCTCATTTATCGCAGTTAATGGGGACCAGAAACCTCACGATATGCAAAAATATGCGAGGTAAGCACCCCTTTTTTTTTAACCTGCAGTCTCCCAGTCCCCACGCGCAGCAATAGTTGACCAAGGTTAATCAATCGGGGACACGGCTAGCTCGTTTTAGGCAGAAAGAACAGAAAATCTGGTTACCACTCTTGACAAATTTGCTCAATGGGCCCCCGATCTCAGCAACAATCAACTGGGGATATTGGATTGCGGCAAAAACAATATCAAGTCCAAGTCAAGTCCTGTTTATTTGTATAGCCCTTAATCACAAGAAGTCTCAAAGGGCTTCACAGACTATTATGACACCATCCCCTGATCTAAAACCTACATGAAGGCAAGGAAAAACTCAAAAACCTCAACATGAGGAAAATGAAGAAACCTTGAGAAGGGACTGCACATGAGGTAATCCCTTTTCCAGGATAACCAGGCTGCAACGGATGTTGCAGTAACAAATAATACCCAGATATTGTCAACATGAAAAATAGTTCATTCATAAGCTATAGAATATTAGTGTGTTTTAAGCCTAGATTTAAATAGTAATGCTATTCTATGAGTAAAATAAATAAATACATGTCTAGAATAAATTAAGAAAAATATAAAGAGTAACATTTTGAATAAATTCTATGAATTTTATGAGCATATTGTGTCATATTTCATTGCTCATTTATAACAAGAAATTATAAATACTCATAAAGCTATAATACACTGACATAAAAGATGTTTCCTGCTCCCTCACTGTTGTCGGGAGACATCGGCTTCATCTTCTTTGTTGTTGCTTCCATTGAGAAGTCTTTCAAACATGTAGTACATTTTAGGCATTCAACAATGCCACACCTGCTTGCAGCAATATTGGATTTGGGATAATGGATCACAGACGCATAACTGCAGAAACAACAGAGAAAAAGCTAACAGTCCTATCAGAAGTGCGCTCTACCCTTCCTTGCTTGCAGCAGTTTTCAACCACGGGTAGTGGATTGAGGCCGCTTCAAAAGGGGTATCTGGTATGGTGTCTCTGCTTCCCTCAAACTGGAGAGACCAGAGAGAGGAACCCAGGCAAAATAACTGATTTCCCTCTCGGTTCAACATAGTACCACTCGGAGTTAAAATATTTATTCTGCGTATTGTTACAGCAGTGGAAATGTAATTATCTTGTGTCATGTTTGTCCTCCTACTAAAACCATATTAAAAGAAAACTATATTTCCCTCCTTCATTTTTTTTCAATTTTACACATTTTTGGAAAAGAGCCAGGGAAGCCACTCAGCAGCGGGTTGCTGACTCCTGCGATAATGGATGACACAATATTTTTTAACCGTGATGCCTTTAATCAGTGAACTACGTTGTTATCAATGCCAATAAAGAGAATCCTAATTGTAATACAGTACCAAGGTTTCTGATCTGAGACTGTATCTGCTGAATTTTGAACCCATCATGGCCCGGGACTCCAAAAGTTTGCCCACCTCTGCTCTAGACCATGCAGCCTGTTTCTCCACTCTGTAATCTTCGTAATTTATACGTCGGTGGTGCAGACAGATGCGCTCGGTCTTGTCATTGCGTTTTGCTTATCTGTTGCAAATTCCCAAGAGAAACATGACTGCAGTTATAAATATAGTTATAAGAAATCCAGAAAAAAGACATGGAGGTTTTATTTACTGGAAAACGCCTTTGTATATTTTACAAGCAAGTAAAAATAACACGTAGCATTATACACCTGCACTCAAGCATGAAACTGTAGAACCTTGCTGATGTCGCAATGTCACTCAATGTATGAGTGAGTCAATTCAATGAGCCGCCTCACCCACACCTGTTCCAGCCAACGTCTGGTTTCTCATAACCAGGACTGGTAGTTTGCAGTCACGTGCAAGCAACAGAAGTGCTGATTTCCACAAAGATAACACATTTGGACAATTCACCACATCCACTACACAGCATCATCTCCAAATGGAAGAGCAGCTTCAGCGACAGACTGCTGTCACTGTCTTGTTCCACGGACAGACTGAGGAGATCCTTTTTTCTTCATGCCATGAGGCTCTTTAACTCCACCCGGGGGAGTAAAAGCTGACATTAAACCACACCCCCACATTGCATATTACACTATTTTTATTACAGTGTGTGTTTTATGTAGCACTATTTAAATACTCTATATCAACACGTTACATTGGGTATTTATGTATTATATTCCTTTTACTTTATTATTGTTTTATTTTCAACACAAGGATACTGCTGAAAGTGTGAATTTCCCTACGGGGATGAATAAAGTATCTATCTACTATCTATCTAAGTTTGTGCACGGTCGAGAGAGAGAGAGAGATCCATGTGTGGATCATGTCTCAGATATATTTAATGGGAGTTTATGCTCAGGTTTTTCTTTAGCCCGTAGTCAACGAAAAGGAGTGTCGAGGAAAATCCTTATTTATTGCGGGGGTTATGTTCCAAAAATAACATTTAACCCCTTTACGTTCCCGTGGCCCGCCGTCATTGGAAAGCTTGAGCTCTTGGGATTCAAGATATGATGACCATTTCAAAATGCACTCATCAAAGAAAGTTCACAATCAGTCTGAAACAAGATACCCAAAAACAATAAAGCCTGGATAGGATTTCCGTCCTGAAAATCCAGCTGTGCAAAATATTTACTCCAAACTACACGATAATGCCGACAGATATAAAAAAAACATTTCTGCATTGTTGTACTGTAATCCTTTTGTTTTACACATAATTTATTTTAACAAATACATAGACTTGTAAAATGATTTACAATATGGCCGTAAGCCTCTGATCTTTCAATTGACACCACCCTTTTCTTCACGGTCCACAGCCTGCATTAGCCTATAACGTGCTGTGTTCATAAAATGGATATCGTCTCTCTAGCTCTGAATAGCTGTAGCCAGTAGTAACCAATTGCCAATGCAATACTGAAAGGAATGATACGCAGATATTCACTGTGTATTCAAATAACACCCAAAAATAAACCTACTTAACACCACTCTTGATTCATTTTTTATGCACCATTTTTACTAGCAAGTGTGCACGATCATTGAGTGACGTCTGGAAAGAGAAGTCAAATATTTACAACTCTTTCAAAACATCTAAAAATACAGAAATGCTGAGTTTTTGAGAGTTATAGACTTCTCATTTCCAAATGGCCACTTTTGGAAATGGCTAGACTTAAACTTGGAAAAATGTTTAAAATACAACGTTAAGTTTTTTGGGATTGTGATTAATTTGACAAGGCACTAGGTAAGGCGTTAAGCTATTGTCTTAGCTGTTTTACAGCTAAAATGCCAATGCTATTCTGATCTGCAGGCATTTGATTGCAAAAAAAAAAAAATCCAGGCAAGAATAAAGACCTTCTATTTCTGTGTGTTCCAACTCAGATTAGTCAATGTTAGTTTATGACAAACCTTCAGTGTGTTACATCTCAAAAGAGACCAAAACGTCCATATTCTCGTAACAATTCAAGAACAACATTGAATTTACTGAGGGTAAGTCTTGGATTTGGATTTGAGGTCAATTTTAAAGGAACGTTTTTTTTTTTTTTGTACGATTGTAATGCAATCAAAATAGAGTTCACCCACTTTATAATGTTTTCACTTTCCCGCAGGTGTGATTAAACTGTATGAGTCGCAGGCCGCATTGTGTTTACAAATTTGGCAGAGGGGCCAGGCTTGGAGGTAATAAAATAAAATATTTCAACAAACAATGTTTAGCACGTCGTTATAAGATACATTTTGCAGTAGTTTTGTAGGGTTCGAGTTAATGCCAAAGTTTTCACACCCTTGCTTTAAAGTGTGGAATACTGTGGTTTTCATCCCCTTGTTAAAGTATTTTCTCCACTATATAATACCTATAACAAACTCCCAGGTACCTCAAAGTGTACTTCAAACTTTGTGGTGTTTGTACTTATGCCTGTGTAAATTACGTGCACCATACATCTCTCAGATGGCTCTCTGGTATCAATCGATGTCATATAAAATACTGGTTGGCCATTTGTTTGTCTTATGAAGATTGGCTGAACTTCTTCCCACAACGCCTTTCTCTCTCTTTACTCAGTTCAAAATTGTGTGTGGTACGCAAAGACTTTGGCAGTCGGTGATAAAATACTGTATTGTTGTCCTGTATTTATTCGTTATGGGTCCCAAGTTTTGCAGTGACGTCAAAGGGTGAAACAAATAGTTTTATATGAGGCAGACCAATAGCAGGCAGGCGTCTTACACAGGAACATTGCAAACTTTGGATTTTGCACATTTTTGGCCACAGGAAATTATTTGTTTTTGATATTCTTGTCTACGATTGGTTTACGTCACAGTTTAATGTAGATGCCATTATGCAATTGGCTGAACTCCGTCCCACAATGCCTTTTTGTCTCACTCAATTCAGAATCCTGTGGGTGTTGTTGCAAATAGGCGACACAATACTATATTTTTGTCCTGTATTTATTCACTCTAAAATAAAAATGAATGCCCCTGGGTCCTAAAATGCTAAAGGGATAGGCAAATAATCTTAAATGACCATAAAAATAAGTATAAACCATGAGCAGACAGGCATAAACACCGCAAAAATGGATTATGTATGTTTTTTGGTATTTTAAATAATGTGGTGTTATTGTCGTATAGTAGGAAAAATGCCATAAAAAGGGGCAATAACTTTTTATTGTGCATCATAAAATGAAAACTTCATAAGTTGGGGATGCCATATCCTATGGTTATACTGTATTATCATTATATTTTTAACATCCTCGTTTGTTGAATCAGATGTTTCCCGCGTGCCGTAGTTTGCCCACCCATTGTCTCGAATTTGATTGTGTTTGCGTCGTTTTTGTTAACGCTCAAGCCTACATTCGCTTCCCTTTCGTCTCTTAGAGCGTTGCCTTTTCGCATTGGCATGGAAATAATCGTAAATTTCCATCGCGTTATTCTTTGATCTTTTCCGATCTGTTCAAATATACAGCAGACCTGCCCAGACCTGGTTAGCGCGCCTCTAATCATCGCCTCATCTTATCTGCCTAGCAGAAAATAAATAAAAAAATGGCCTCCTCGCAGCTGCGTCTTTATGTTTCTCGCTTCGTGTAGTACGATTTAACGAAATCTGTTTAGGTTGGAGCTTGGTCTCGGTCCATAAACACGATGCGCTGTTTTTGCTGCCTCATCTGAAAGTGCAGCTGCTTTTAGCAAGGTTCTACATGTAGTTGCACATATCCGAGTAATGGTATTCCCTTTCATTAGCTGCAGGCATTTTTTTAAAGACACTTTTACGATGCGTTCGATTGATGGATAGTCAGAATTTTTGTGGGCAAAGGGCTTTCGGGACTAAAATTCCCAGATGGCTGCCTAGCTAATGTGACATTGTGGAACAATTCCCCACTAGAGGTCATTGTAGCTTGAAATGGAGCTGAATGATGTGCATTGAAATAAGACTCACTTGAGAAGGCTGAAGGATACAACTTTGCAAAATGCAGTAGCTTATTTCCTTCCATATTTCCTTGCGCGAGCAAATATCAACTTCAGCCAGTGACAGGGCATGAAAGCAGTTGTTAATCCCCACAAAAAAGACAAGTGAGCCAGATACTTTCGGAGTGGCCGAAAAGTTGGAGTTGGTCAAAAAAGCTGTTACCTTAGTGGCTAGCAGGGGAGACTACTAAAAATAAAATATAAAAGACTGCAGTGAGCCATAGGCTGCAGTCCCATGGTTATCATGTGTGCCCAGAGATGGAAACAGTGGGGAAAAAATATCAGAGCAGCAGAGGTAAAAACCATAAACTGAACATTCGTTATCACGGGGGCTTTGTGCCAAAAATAACCTGTGATATGCGAAATTTGTGAAGTACCCTTAGAAGTGTTATACCATCGAATGCATGGAAACAAATGAACAAACCATTTTTAAATGCTCATGCATTTGTTTCAAAAAGAAAAACACTGTATTGACGGTCCACAAACGGGCTATACAAATACAAATAAAAATGACTTGACTTGAAAATGACTTGTATTAACATTTTTTACAAACAACTACTGTACTGTCGAAAAATTACAAGCGGGCAGATGTTTTAGCTCATGAGAATGCAGAAAATGATGTAAATCAGTGAAGTAGCGAGATCGTGAAACGTGAACTTCATTATAGCAAAGGTTTACTGTACTTGCAAAAAGAGTCAAACTCACTCTTCATTGACACCCAACACAAAACCCTCAGGCCAATTTCCCTATTGAAATACAACAGCATAATGCCTGCTTTGCGTTTTTTTGCCATCCCACAATAATTCTTCGTCCAAATCCACTTTAGGTCTTTTAGTACATAGAATAATTAAGGTTCCTCCTTCTGGGATATTTTGATACCGCAAACCACTGTGGGATTTGTAGGAAAATATTTCTATTTTGATGTCTTTAGTCCTATTTATGTCTTAAGTCCTAATGCATACACAAATCCCCCCAATCGAGTGCTGGCAAACGGCATGTATACTGGGTTACTTATATGTCTTTATTTATGTAAACAATTTATTAAGAAACTGGACAGACAGTTGTTGGTCAGTGTGTACTGCTGCTCCTAAAGTGATGCCATAATTTCATAAAGTACACCTATATCATGGAGCCTATAAAAAGAAAACAAGATCAGCGTTAAGGACTTGGAAGTCCAACCGCGATATAGCCAGGGAATACCATACAATACCATCAAATGGTCCTAGCATTGAATGCCAGTACATACGCTAAATATTAGTACGCACTAGGGTATCCTTTACTCCCGACTGTCCCACGGCCAATGAAAACAGTCCTAGTCCGGCTAATCCAGTCCAAAGGAAAGTGCACAGACCAACTCCCCCCTCTCGATGCACGTAGGCTAACCTCCCACTAGGCAGAGTCCAAGCCCATGTTTCCAATAACCCCACTCGTCGGTTATATAATCTGTACCTTTACCTCAAACCACTTAAACAAGGAGGACACCGTCAGAACCGTGTTGTCTAGAAAATTGGTGAACATGCGGCTGTGAATTTGTACATGTGTAGTTTTGCATGTAATGTGTCTTGGAAATAAGATCAGCAGCGGCCTCCAGTTTCACCGCATGACGGCCGCGGTCCACAAACGGGTCCTCAATTGTAGTCTGTCAAACTGAGAATCCGAACCGCTCTTTCATTTATAAGCAAACACATGAAAGTTTGAGTGTAAGTTTCTCTGTCGTGGTTCCAGTACTGGCGTGTGATATTTTCGGGCTCCCGTGTCAAAAGTGTTTGGCGGATATCCAAACTGCAGTCAAAATGACCATTGTGAGCCAAAGGACGAGGAATGGGGAGCCAGGGAAGCCAGCGGGGTAATTGAAG
This sequence comes from Urocampus carinirostris, assembly GCF_059441175.1. Lineage (NCBI taxonomy): Eukaryota > Metazoa > Chordata > Actinopteri > Syngnathiformes > Syngnathidae > Urocampus > Urocampus carinirostris. Next base: position 62,798,142 of record NC_142351.1, read on the forward strand.
GCTTCAGAGTAATACTTAGACCAAGGACGGCTGTTTCGACTTGTTTGCATAACCGCCGTGACCTTAATATTTTGCCCGACTGTGGAATGGACGTGAGTCACGATGGATCTGGATAAAGAATTATTGTGGGCAGGCAAAAACCTAAAGATTTTATTGCTCTATTTCAATGGGAAAATTGGTCTAAGGGTTTTTGATTGGGTGTCGATCAAGAGTGAGATTGTGTCTACGGCCATTTGCACCTACAGTAAACCACCGGGTTAAGGTCTCCCAAGCTTACGATATTTTCACCTTACAATGTGGAATCCGTACGACGTGAACTATCTATTATTTCATGTGCCCTAAAACGTAAAAAAATCAAACTCTGGTGTCAATGTGAAAGCATTGTAACCCAGGAAATGAATTCAGTACAAAACTACCATACTGTATTGTCGACTTGAAAAGTCTTTACAAGGCACAAGAGATTCTGAAGGGAGTCGCGAGAAAAAGGCAGTGTGAGATGAAGTTCAATCAATGGCGTGTCCCTATCATCATGATGCATGACGCAAACCAATAGCAGACCAGAACATCAACAGCAAAATATTTTGCATGCCCAAAGACATACAAAATTCAAAAGTTGCAGAGTGAATTAGTATGACGAATTAACATATCTTAGATGCTTGTCTGTTATTGGTAGACGTCACATAAGATTCTGTTCAGCTATTGGTTTGCGCCACGGCATCATGTCACATTTATTTGTCTAGCTCTTAATCACATCATGTTTAAAATGACTGCACAGGTTACAACTACACCATCCCCTCATCCTAAACCCACATGCGGGCAGGGAATAACTCAAAAACCTCACCATGAGGAAAATAAGAAACCTTGAGAAGGCACCTCACCATTGGTAATCCCCCACCATCCAGGTCGACAAGGGTGCAATAGGTTCAGCACTGGTTAACATTACGCAAAACATGTAATATGTATGTAATATAAAAAATATGTAATATGTAAACTTTGTCCAGAAAGTGCATGACAACAACAACTCCTCGAGCCTGTAAAATTGTCCAAAAGTCCATGACAGCAAAGTCGCAGTTTCCCATCTCTGCCGGTCTATTGATGCAGATGTTCACATGCTGCAGGTTCAGATCCTGGTCCGTAGACTCATCTCAACTTGTCTTTCTCCCTAGCATCTCCACCAGCCAGGCTAGTTGTAAAACCTGAAGATTTGTTGTGCGCCATTTTCGTTAAACTTTCCTGTAACCTTGTTTGAGTGACCTGGTTCCTTAAGTAAACCTAGGCGTATGCTTCTTTGGTCAAAATGAATGCCGTAGGGGGGCCACAGAGTCAAGAACGTTAATCAAAGCAGTCTTAGGGGCCGGTCACACAGACATTTGCGGCTGAATCACGGCTAAAATATTGCGTTTTTTTTTTGCCCGTGGTTGCCCGGGATGGAAAATGCGCAAAATTGGCCAACCCGCTGTTCATCGGTGGTATGCCCGCAAAACAGACGCCGGCGACTGTTCCGCTTCCTTATCGCGTCATTTCTGCGTCATTTTCTCGTGTGGACCACGGGTATAAAAGCTCCCGAGCCGGTGTTGTGCCCAAATCCGACTCCTACGCAACACCCCCCCAGGGTATATTTCCCGTCCTACCCATGTGTAACCACGCCCTGGCCGCGGCCAGAGCACGTCGTTCCGCGTCATTACCTCGTGTTGACCACGTGTGCGGCACGCGGTTTAACACGTGGTCAAACTTTTAAACAGCTCAAAAGTTTTGCGCGCGGCCAACCTTGTGTGAATTTCCGACCGCGAGTAAAGCACTGCTGTATCTCGTCTATATGGCGGTCTCCAAACGTCCGACAGCGCCCAACAGCATCTGCTTCACGGCCAGAAATTACTGGCCGTGGTTCAGCCTCGATACGATCGTGAAAGGCTGTGTACCCGCGCTCTGAAAATTTGAGCAGCGCAAAACTTTTTCGCACTGCCACCCGCGCGCGAATTTCCGACCTCGTGTTAAGCACTGCTGTATCTCGTCTGAATGGCGATCTCAATACGTCCAATAGCGTCCGCCTCAAAGGCAGAAATTTCTGGCCGTGATTCAGCCGCAAATGTCTGTGTGACCGGCCCCTTAAAGCCGTTTGTAAGTGAGTCAATAGGAATAATATACAAAGGGAAGGACGCAGTTGCCGCAGGTAAAAGTTTTATTAGAGCTGATGCCGCCTACAAAAACCTTAAATAGCAACCTACACTTAACAAGATATTGATCAGAGATGGCATTTGTATATGGTAACACCAAAACATATGAATCTACCACGCCCCGGGTCAGAACAAGCTCCAGAATATTCCCATTTTGATGAGTTGGCACATCGACTACAGACGCTCCCCTACTTACGACCATTCGACTTACGATAAACGGTAGAAAGGAGTATTTTTTTTCGGGATGTCGAAAAATATCTGGACATTGCTGTAAGTTAGATTTTGTATTGTGTGCACCTTTTTCCGAAAAGAGGACAGTACTGTAGTGCTTCTTTCCAACGCATGACACTGTGAGAGGTCACCCAGCATCCACCCCGACAAAGAAATGCTTGGTTTTCTGAGTTTATTTGCTTTTCAAGATATCAATCTTGATATTTTCCCTTCGGATGTAAAGTCTCATTCAGGATGTTCACCTTGAAGATCGCGGACAGCCTGTCTTTTCTTTGAAAATAAACCTTACTGTTTGATAATTCTGTCTTATATTTCTAGGGGTCAGGAAAAATTTACGAGCGTTTATATGAGTAATGGCATTGTTCAATATTTTTTTTCCATGGTTAGTTTGGTTTTGCTTCTCCCACAGTAGTTCTCAAGTGGGCATGTTTGACTTTTTTTTCCAGAATAAATTGCAATTTTACCTCCACTTTACTAGTGTGCAATGGTATTCTTATTGGCAGAATGTTTTGTTTACATTTATCCTCTACATAGTTCACACAGCACAGCATACACGCATTGAGTATAGACACTAAGTGTAGACAATAAGTGGAGCAGTCCCTCAAGTGACCCCATTAAAACATTTTTAACCCAGATGTGGAGACAGGTGAAGAGAGACAGGCTAAGGAGACAAACAAAACCCTCCAAAAAAATAATAAGAAGTTTGACAATGCATACGTAGCACTTCACTGTACCCACGGAAAGAAAGGAGCAAAGAGCGGTGTGTTTATGCTATGTTGGCACAAAGCCAAATATATTAAGCTGTCAAAGACATTAAAACCCAATCACACTGATAAGGCGTGGATTTGGCATGGGTGTAGGTGACGTGTTTCCACCAATACCGAGCAATCGTTGTTTTGTCCCCACCAATATTATGTAATCAGTTTCTAAAAAAAAAAGATAGTGGAGCGCGAGAGGATTTCTTCTTCTGGCGGGCTTTTGACAGAAAATATTTGAGAAGCAACACTTTAGCATCACTGAAACTCCAGGATTCCTTAACTGAACAAATTTAAGTTTTCAAACTTACTACACAAGATTTTAAATTGAAGTATGAGAAAAAAGGAAGCATTCTGAGGGGGCACTTCAGTCAATAACTATTAGCATCTTCATAAAGCCGTGAAGCAAAGCAAAAGCAAACCAGCCTGACATTGGCCAATAGCATTCTGGCATCTTAGAGATGTTTTGCATATGTTTGGAGCAAGAATTTTCATTCTTAAAGTATTATTGATAACTGATATGCTACGCTAAAGAGCTAGGATAGGCCATGGATACAGGTATGAATGACGTAAGTCAATACGAGTAGCTAAAGCTATTATTTTCAAAAATGTACATGCAACCAATCCAGGTCAATGCTCTCGCTCGTTAAAGTAAACGAGAATAACATAACCAATGGGATTTTTTTCATACGCAAACGATAAATTATTACACAGTAATCCAATACTTCAGGAAAAAATGCTTCAATGTTAGCTCCTCCCAAAAAAGCCACTACAACAGATGGTTCCCCAGAACCGGCCTAGTTTGTGTGTGTTTTCACTTTACTAATAAAATATACAACCCACTTACTCTGCTATATCCCCCTCCCCCCAAACGGTCTAATTGAAAGGGTATGTATCAGTTTTACAGCAAGAAGAAGGAAAACATGAGGGGACAAAAATCAACAAATCTGCCAAAAGTAGCCAAATGTTTAGAGTGGGAGCAAGGGACCGAGAGATGAGCAGGACCAGACCGGCCACTGCTGCATTCCCAGACCTAAACAAGAGTGGGACCAGGTGGCTTTCTGTGTACGAATTTAGATTAACCACACATATGGAGCATTTTGACATTTATTCCAAACTCAAAGTTTGGGCCCAACTTTTTACAATATTTATTTAATCTGCAGAAGACATTAAGGCGGGATACAACGTGAGTCCGTTCTAAAGTAGGGATCATAAAATGAAATTGCTGTTTAGCGAAGTATAGAACTCTATGGTAAATAGCTAATACTTTCCGTGTACTTCAGATGAACACAGTAATAAACTAGTGTTTAGTAAGTATTACCAGGGTCGGGATAGGAGGATTACTTTAAAATGTAATCCAATATCGTTAGGAATTACCTCTTGAAAAAGGCAATTATAAACATAATCCGAATAAAATAAAATTAATCTATTACTTTCAATTATTTCTGGATTACTCCAGTACCAAAAAAACTATAAAAGACGGAAATACACTAAATATGAATACAATTACCGGAATGTGTTTAAGCTAAACGCTTTAACCTTGAAAAAGATAATGGAAACCAAGATCAGGTTGTTGCTTGTAGTCCAACAAAAAGGTGCTTCCATTTTAACCACATAGTATAGTGCAGTGTTTTTCAACTTTTTCGAGCCAGGGCATGTTTTTTTACAATTTGCTGCACACCACTAACCAAAAATGTTATGAAATGACACTGAGCAGTATGTTTAGTTACAATATAATTTATAATACCCCCAGTTTTTACAGCACGGACACTTGACAATGACATTATAATTGCAGAAAATGATTCATTAATGTTTTATCAAATTTTAAATTTTAAAAAGTGACATTGGATAATTTCTCACGGCACACCTGACGATCTCTCACGGCAAACTAGTGTGTCGCGGCACAGTGGTTGAAAATCAATGGTATAGTGTATTGAGCAAAAATAAAATGTTCTCTTTCACATGGCGGATAACATATGCTTTGTTTTAGTTCACATTGAGAGTACATCAAAACTCAATATTGTTTTAAACACACAAATGGATCACTTTTCAAATTTCCAACACACTTTGCTTCATCTCTCTCTGTCTGTCTGTATTTGAAAATACAATAAACATTGTATATTATGTATATGTAAATGAAAGACACTTGTAAATGAGTGCATCAAGTAAATGAATAGATGCTTGAAATTGTTCTGTGGAAAAGTGTACATGCCCCAGGTATCAATTGCATTCATTATTGTCATTTCATTTGTTCATACTTGTTTGTTGATGTTGTCTCGTTAGTTGCACTTTAATTACATGTCACTTGTTTTTGACTTTTGCAACATTTTTGGTCCTATAGTCAGGAAGCTTGGGCAGCTCTGCGGGCGGAGGGGGTTTGGGGTCCTGAGTGTGCTGCGTGTGTGGAATGTAAATGAGAAAGCGAGAAGCGACCGGACATGGCGAATGTAAACAAAGCTAATGCGAACGGGGAAAAGAATAAAAAGAGTTCAAACTAATGCTCACCGGACTTCAATATTGTATCCTGTAGTGTGCAAGACAAAAAATGCTTTTATGTAAAATTTGCAATCCTGAAATATAATCCTTATTTTTACAAAATATACCTGTAATTGGATTACAGTTTTATGTAACTGTAGAGGAATAGAATAGAACACTTATTTGTGTATCCTGATTACTCCTCAATCCTGAAGATTAGTTATATCTAAAATACTTTATCTATTATTAAATAACATAAATATACAGTTTATAGTTTGGGGTCACCCAGACAACATTGTGTTTTCCATTAGACAGTCACACTTGTATTCATCTATTGAGTTGTGTAATGTCTGTGTTCTTTTGCCGATATAAATCTCTTCCTGTTTATGTCCAGTCCCAGGTATGGCTTTTTCTTTGCCACTCTGCATTTCGGAGTCACCATTTAGCTGTAGATGTTAACACTGGTGTTTTGCAGTCATCATTTAACTAACCTGCTAGTTGAGGACGTGTGGGCGTCCATTTCTCAAACTAAAGAGTTTAATATACTTGTCCTCTTGCATGGTTGTACCTCCCACTTCTCTTTCTACTCTGGTTAGTGCCTGTTTCTGCTGTTACACACAGTAGTACACACAATTTTAAGAACATTTCAGTTTATTGGACATTTTTCATATGGAAAAGGCTTCATTTCTTAGAAAAAGAATAGACTGTCGAGTTTCATAAAAAAATTACTTGTTTTCTGGCAATTCTGAAAGTTAAATCGCACATACAAGTGTGATCCTCCAGATACCCAACTAGTTTAAAGGAAGGTCAGTTTTATAGCTTCTCGAACCAACTAACCTATTTCTAGCTTTGCTAACATAATTAATTGCACAAATGTTATCTAATCATCCAGTGACCATCCAACACAACTAGCAAAGACAAGTGATCACATTAACAATTCAGGGTGTTTGCTTCTGATTAGTTTGAAAAAAAACGGTGCTTTTCCACGAGAAATAAGGTTCTGAACAACCCCTAACCATTAAATGGTAGTGCACAGGTAAAGGAAAAAATAACATTATAATTACTTTTGGTCGAACGTGACCTGAGCTGGTACAGTGGAGTAGCGGGTGGATGCAGAAGGGGGGAGAAATGGTAAATTAAAAATAGATTGCTATGTACTTACGATACGTTGTTGCTTCAATTGCCACTTCATTTTTAAAAATAGGCTCGATGGTCCATTGGTTAGGGCCATATTCCTTAGTAAACGTAACAATGTGTGTGCTTCATTTGTCCATAGCGATCCAAAGGCATTGGTGACGTTCAGTATTGGACAGGGTTGGGAGAATTACTTTAAAAATGTAATGCCATACCAGTTACAGGTTACCCATTGAAAAATGTAACGTAATCCAAATACTATAATATTGAACTAATGTAACTGGATTACTTTTGGATTACAAATCAGGCAACAAGCAGCAACTGGCGCCAAATGAGTGTATTGAATGGATAATTTTGACAGGGCAGCACAGCGGTACAGTGGTTAGCGCGTGTGCGGCACAGTTCTGAGGTCATGAGATCGAACCTTCTTGTGTGGAGTTTGCATGTTCTCCCCGTGCTTGCGTGGATTTTCTCTGGGCACTCTGGTTTTGTCCCACATTCCAAAAACAGGCATGTCAGGTGAATTGGCTGGTCCAAATTGTCCCTAATTGTGAATGAGCGAGTGATTTGTCCGTCTCTGTGTGTCCTGCGACTGACTGGCAACCAGTTTAGGGTGACCCTGCCCACTGCCCGAAGACAGCTGGGATGGGCTCCAGCACCCCCGCGATCCTATTGAGGATAAGCGGTGCAGATAATGGATGGATGGATGAAGGATCATTTTGACTGTCAGTTTGCAAGTAGATCACAAGCCAAAGTATAGCACACCTGAATTGAATAAAGTAAAAAGAGTCTCCAATATATTTGTAAGAAATTAGATATTTTGCATATTTTTTGGGTGATTGGTAGAACATGTCGACTCTGGAATTTTGTAAGTTGCTTGCATGCTAATGTATGAGTTACAGAATATAAAAAAAATAACACTATGTTTTTTTAGTACCTCAAATGCAGGAGTGTGAGCACCCCTTAGTTAAAGAAGATACAGAGAATAATCAATACATTTGAAAATAACTAATATTTTTATTCCTTTTTTTTGGTGGGTGGGTTATTTTGATTGTCATTTTGTAAGTAGCTCGCATGCTGAATTGTGATCACCCTTGAATTAAATTAGGCCCCCCCCCCCAAAAAAAAAGTATTCAATGTCTTAAAGGTTATGTTTTAAAACCTTTTTTAGGAAGAGGATAGATGATTTTGACTTAGTAGCTCGCATGCAGAAAAAGTGTGCTCTGGACTATATTATGTCACAGGAAAGCCAACCTATGGAAAAAAGTGTGACTTATAGTCCAGGAAATAAGCTTCCCTTGTGACATCACACTCCAGTGGAAAACGGTATCTTCATTGACGTGCCCTCTCCTCATTTGTCCTCATTTTGTCCTCAGTAACTCAAATCCTCCCCTTTTTTCTCCACCTTGTATTTTCTTTCCAATTCTGACCTCTTTTCCCTTCACCTCTCGTCACACGGTCATGTACTCCAAGCATCCATCTCCCACCAATGTAGAGGGGCTCACTATGTCTCCTTCCCGTTTGGAGTTCAATTGGAATCACATGTTGGACTTGAACCGAGAGATCCGGTTCTTAAGAAATGAGACGAAAGTATGTGCCGACCATTTTGGAGAGTTTGTGCTTTAAGTACATGTGATAAATGCATTAAAACACCATTCTACAAAGACCACTGTAATTAATGTACTTTAGTGACTAAAATTCCTAACCCAGCACAATCACAACAGTCTGGAGACATGCTGAGCCATGCGACTGATCTTAAGCTCTCCCATTCCTTGCACACATAAAAAAAGTGTTCGAGAGGAGACCAAGTCTATATCATTATACATGCCCACGAAAGTTACTAACTAACTGAGGAGTACAGAATAATTGTCAGGCTGACAGTTATCGGACTGATGATAGTCTAATATGACATCACAGTTTTTGACCCGATAGGAAGAATATACTGTATGTATTCATAGATATAGGTATTTCTAGTATACTAGTGCTTTTTTCAAAGGGACAATATGTCGCTTTGTTGACAGAATAAGAAAAGGTTTTATTTTTTGTTGTCAAAATTAACACTATTGCTGACGGTAGTCTGCTGGTACAGTCAAACACCTATTTACGCCTTCCCTAGCTCACGATATTTTTACGTTATGATGTGGATTAAACAGTTTTGGGCCCCTCGTTACAGCATTGTCCCCACCATAGGTCGGTGACAACAAATCTTTTCCGGTGTACTGTATTTTATTTACTTTTTATTTTCACAATGGGTCCCAAGACCTGCAGTGATGTGAACTGGAGAAGCAAAACATCAAAACAAAGCTTGTGTTTACCAACTCATATGAAATAAGGATAAAAATTGCTATTCTTGCTTCCTCCGTATCGGTTTCCAGAGGTTGGACTTTCTCGGTTATCGGTATTGGTAGTAAAAAACAGTTACCATGCATCCCTAAAGAAGCCTCCTGGGCAAGAATAATCAGGTGTAATGTGTGGCTAGCATTTAGTGGAAGTGGAAGAAAGAGGGCACATTGAAATTACACTTTGGGCTCAATTAAAAAAATTTAACCCGCATCGAAGTGTTTTTATTCCACGAGTAATAACTCAATTTCAAAAATAAACACGACTAAACTCTCACCAGTTTGGTGTTTTGAGTACAATTATCTTGGCACCGCATCTGGATTCTCCCATTCAAGAGCGTTAATAGTCCGCTGAGTGTTTGTGTGCGCTTGCACGGTTATTCCCGTCCTTGTCGGTCGGTATAGGCGGATCGGAGAAGCTAATCATGCCATAAATCACGCAGTAGCTTGAACGTGACACTTTCCGTCGCCGCAGACCTTAACTGTAATGGGAACGCACGCAAACATGCAAGTATATTCAGAGACGCTCGTCCAGTCTACATTTTAATAACATGCATGTGCTATTGAAATTTTAATGGTCAAATAATTTGCTTAATAAATAACAGTGACTCTAATCACAAGAAGATGCCTCGAGAAGACTGGTGGACCGTAAAACGGATAACGAAACACTCTTTGACCAGACCAAATTTTAATAACGTGCTTGTGTCATTGAACCTTAAGGGTCTCAAATCCTGAACACCAGATATGTCCAAACATTTCTGAAATTTTGTAAGCGTAAAATGTGTTTTGTCCGACTATTCAGACTGACACTCTTTGAACAGTTTTCAATAAATTCACCCTCCGTGAAAGGTTTGCATTTGCCTTTGTAGCATTTTCATATCAGCCGCAGGGTTTAGTGATAAAGCGCTGCTGTGCCGTTAAAACAGCTTCCAATTGCTTTACCTTTTCAAAGCATTCGTTTCCATCTAGCTTTTTTAGTCAGCATGTTTCGTTTGGCTTTGCCTCTTGATATTTTGATTTGAATATATTCTTTCAAAACAGCCTCTGTCTCTTGGCAAATAAGGCGAAAGCAGTTGTCTCGGATTCTGGTACAAACATACTCAAATTTCCACATGTCCTGGAAATCTACAGTCTACTTTCCTTTTTTTATCGACAGTCGCCATGTCGGTAATGGTGTGGACTAAAGTTCTCAAAGAAAGCCAAGGGCACGGTGGCCATATAGCTAGTGCCGTCATCTGGTGAAATAGTTGATTTGTTTTGTGTACACATTTTATACTGCGGTCAACCTTACACGCGGGTCACATATTATTATTTTATGACAGCTCCCCAGGCCGGTAAAAATATGATCACAGGCCGTAACTAGCCCCCAGGCCAGATTTTTGACTTGCCTGCAGTAGACAATGCTGGAAGGAAATGGACTGATGAACTGCACTTACCAGACCACATTTTAATAACATGCGTGTGTCATTAAATTATTATGGAGTCATTAAACGCCAGTAAGTCAAACACTATACACCAGGGGCCAGGAACCTATGGCTTGCGAGCCATATATGGCTCCCTTCATGAGTACATCTGGCTCGGAGACAAAATTTAGACCAAGCAAATTTTCTCTCTGTTGCTTCATCTTTAACAGAGGAAAGGTTATTGTACTTCAACTGTTGGTGGTACAGTCCAGTATATATACTGTGAGGCACATTTTTAACTACAGTTTACAATCAAGGTGTCACATGAACAGACCCTGTTTGGGCTGTAAATCACTAAAGAATCCTTTATATGGAAGCTCATTAAATAATCCATCATCACTCTTCAGACACTTTATGATAAAAACCCACAGAAAAAACTGTAAACTTTCATCGACGCCAGGAAAGCACCCAGAACAGTTTGATTGGGTGAGCTGTAAGAATTGGCGGAGCTATAACCACAGCCCATTACCTTTTCCCACTCACCAAGCGCTGTCTGCGTCAAAGGTTAACACGTTGGAATCATCGTTTGCAGAATTTTTACAAAAGAACTTTGCTCGCACCTTGAAACAATGTTTTATGACAAAAATGACGGACAAATTAAGCCTTAACATTTGTAAGTAACTGAAGGAGGGAAACACATTTTAAGTGGTATATTTATATGTGACACAGGCTCTGGCATTATTATTATTTCATAGATACCATCAAGTGTGTTTAGCGGTTTTCTTGAGTTTTGTCACACAATATATGGTGTGGCTCTTTACCCCCAAAAAAGTCAAAATATTTTGCTTTCATGGCACTTTGAGTCAAAAAGGTTTCCAACCCCTGCTATACACGATGCTACCAAATAGTCAACACGATGGACCGGAGAACTGTAACACAGACAACTCAGCATTCTATGATCAGTCAACATTTCAAATCCGTCTCTATGTCATCTTTTATATCGTCCAATAGTCGTTATATAAAAGCCATAACACAAATCTTATACACAATGCTACCTGAATGTCAACTTGATGGACTAGTGAATTGTAATGTAAACTCAGAAATCCACTACCAGTCAACATTTTAATAACATGCTTGTGTCGTTAAACTTTTAGTGTCCAAAAATTGGTAAATAAACACTCAAAGAAGAGAGAGAACGGGAAAAAACGATCATTCACTCTATCACCAGTCCACACTTCAATAACATGTTTGTGTCATGTTATGGTCCAAAAACCATTTCATGTCAGTAACTAAAATCCGAAACACAATTCCACCAAAGAGTCAGAGATGGACTAATGAACTGTAACGCAAAAACTGAGGACTCTATAACCAGACAAAATTTCAAAAAGGTGCTGAAGTTGTCGTGATTTTGTGGTGAACCCAAATGCTGGAAGCAGGAAAAGACAAGGTGCTCAAAAACAGCATTAACAACAAAATAATCAACAAAGTAACAAACGATTAAAAACTACAATCAAACTTTCAGAATCAGGACCGGAAAACAAACCTTACAAATCCAAAAAGGTGATGGTGTATTGACTGTGGAAAATGAAAAATCACCTGACAAAATGTTCTTATAAATGATCAGGCTGATTAGGGACATGTGTGGGGGTGATTGGACATACACCAATTTACAAACCAATTAGGGGAATTCTGGTTGACAGAGGTGAGCCAGACCCTGACACAAGTTATTGAACTCTTATGGTCCAAAAAGCGCAAAGAAATGCCTGTAACTCAAACTCTATACACAATGCCACCAAAAAGTCAAAGAAACTCACAAAGGAACTGCGACACAGACAACTCAGCAATCTGACCAGACTACATTTCACTAGCGTACTTGCGTAATTAAACTTACAGTGTCGGAAAATTGTTAAATACACGTCACTAACTTTAATCATATACACAAATAAACTGTGATGCAAATGACTCTCATTAGACCACATTTTAGGAATGTGCTCATGTCATTAATCTTATAGGCTCCAAAAATAATCAACACTAGTAACCCAAATACTATACATAATTTCACCAAATAGGCAAGGAGGTAGACTAAAGAACTGTAACACAGATAACGCACTCAAAGACCTGACAACATTTCAAAAACATGCTTGTGTCATCAACAGCAATTGTTAAATTAACGACAGTATCTCAACGTCTATAGCTCGTCATTTTTATTGAAAAAAGTTCATAGTTTGATTAAAAAAACGTGTGAAATGTAATAAAAAATATACTAAATGTGCAGTCACTGAGGCGAAAACTCAGCCATAGGAGGAGTTTGGCGAGGCCATGGAGAACAACTTTGGAACGGGAAACAAGGAAATTCTGGTTCCCCCATCCGGCGTCATCACTTTGTTTAATAGAGACTATACTATTATGTTGTAGGTGTGTCATGGTTTATATGCCTCTATAACATAGCGTAGACCTCTGGGCTGGCAGACTGGGGTGGTGGTTCCCCCTTTCAAGAAAGGGGACTGGAGAGTGTGTTCCAACTACTGTGGAATCACACTTCTCAGCCTCCGTGGTAAGGTCTATTCCCCGGTAGTGGAGAGAAGGGTCCATCAGGATGTTGAATCTCAGGGCTGTGGAACAGTCTACCAGCTTTACACACTCTTCAGGGTCCTTGAGGGTGCATGGGAGTTTGCCTATCCGGTCTACATGTGTTTTGTGGACTTGAAGAAGGCATTCAACCGTGTTCCTCAGAAAGCACTGTGCGGGATGCCCCGGGAGCATGGGGTACCACACAGTCTTACGCTGGCTGTGCAGTCTGCATTGTGCGGTCCGCATTGCCGGCAGTAAGTTGGATTCGTTCCCAGTGATGGTTGGACATGCCCTTTGTCATCGATTCTGTTCCTAACTTTTATGGACAGATTTTCTAGGCGCAGCCTTGGTGCAAACAGATCCGGCTTGGAAGCCTCAGCATTAAATGTCTTCTTTTTTCAGATGATATGGTGCTGTTGGCTTCCTCAAGCCTTGGTGTTCAGCTCACACTGAAGCGGTTTGCAGCCAAGTGTGAAGCGGCCGAGATGAAGATCAGCACATGCTAGTCCGAGAACATGTTTCTCAGCTGGACAAGTGTGGCATGTTCCGCCTGGGTCGAGGATGAGATCTTGCCCCGAGTGGAGGAGTTAAAATATTTTGGGGTCTTGTTAACGAGAGCTTGGAGGAACAGTAGATCAACAGATGGATTGGTGCAGCGTCTGCCTTCATGTGGACCCTGTACCGGTCCATTGTGCTGAAGAAAGAGCTGTGCCAAAACACAAGGCCCCGACTTACTTGTCAATTTACGTTCTTACCCTCACCTATGGTCATGAAACTTGGTCCCAGGGACCACCCATGACACGCTGAAAAGACTATGTATTTAGGCTGGCCTTGGAACACCTCGGAGTCTTGCCAAAAAAGCTCAATGAAATGACTGGGAATCTGCGGGTTTTGGGCTTCCCTGCTTAGGCTGCTGCCCCAGCGACCCTACCCCCGGAAATATGGATGGATGAATGGAAAATACACACAAAATATTTATGTAAAACACAAAAAGCACTGTTTTTAAACTTGTACTATATTCTGAACACATTAAACTAGTTATATAAATAGGATAAGGTATATAGTAAGTACTACTTATATAATAATACACATGTATATGATGAAATAATTATACACATAATGCACATGTAATGCTTTTATAGCTTCCTTTTCTTCACTGTCAAAATTGTTGAGTAATTGCAGCCATATTCCTCAGCAAGGGTAATGATACATGCACCGTCTTTGTATTTTTTTGAATTATTTCTAACTTCGTTTTCATGGTCATCATCTTGCTTCTTACTTCAGCATTACTACAAGTCTTGGGACCTATAGCTAATAAATACAGTACCAATATTGACGAATGTAATATCACCCACAATGACTCAGTTAAAAATTAAGGTGTCACATCTGACCCCAATCTGTTCTTTCAAACACAGGTAAAGAATATTACTATTTCCCTTATTTGTTGTCATGACAACTCATTTTCAGAAATGTTTTTGCAGTCAGGGGATTTTTTTAATTCAGTGGATCCAGACCCAAAAGTTCGATAAGACTTCTAGGACTGAGTCAGTCGGTTCCGCCTGCACCTGCACACACTTAAAGTGTTTGTAGAAATTTGGTGACACAGGAAAGATGTCATTGCCCCCTCAGGCTATTCTATTAGGCCACATGACGTTAGCATGAGTCACACATAGAAAGCTTAGAAACCACTTGAACTGTGTCTCTAAAACCAACATCTGGGTATATATAAGGACGTGATGAATGTTAATTGGTCACATTTGCGTAATACAGTAAACCCCCAGGATGTTACATTGATCTGTTCTAAGATCACAAAAACTAAATTGTCTTATAGCTGAGGATGGAAACCTATGGTAATATGTACCTAATGCGTTCCGAAACCCCGGTACCCAATCCATCCATTATCGGCACCGCTTATCTTTAGCAGGGTAGCGGGGGTGCCGTAGCCCATCCCAGCTATCCTCGGGCAGTGGTTAGGGGACACTCTGAACTAGTTGCCAGCCAGTCGCAGAGCACACAGAGACAACTCACTTGCTCATTCACACCTAGCGACAATTTGGACCAGCCAATTAACCTGAAAAGCATGTTTTCGAAATTTGGGAGGAAACCGGAGTGCCTGGAGGAAACCCCAGCAAGCACTGGGAGAACATGCAAATGCACAGGAAGGCAGGTTGCTGCATTTTATCCCATGACCTCAGAACTTTGCCCCGGACGTGCTAACCACTCAGCCGTTGTGCCGTCCCGGTACCCCATGTATAAAAATTAAAAACTTTAAAATAACAAAATAGTATAAAGCAAGTACGATTTATGTTTAATATATGTGTATATGACTAAATACAATTATAAATAAAAATACATATAAAGGAAAAATGAAATCACATTTATTGTGACGTGACTTTAGCTAAGTAAGTGGAGTTTACCGGTTGGTTGTAGAAGAGGGGAGATGGCGGGATAAAAATGAAATATATTTTAAACGTTCCACTTGGGAGCATTGTTCTGCCCTTAGAAGATTTCTTTTTTTAATTATTATTTAATCGCCACCTTATTTTCGAATAAGTACCTGATTGTTAATTGGTTATGGCCATTCAAGTTGGTCAAAGGTAGTGATTTAGGTGCCTTCTTTGTATTGCTGATAATCCCAGGTTTATTTCCATGGTTATCATGTTTTACTCTTCCCTTTGAAAGTAGATAATAATTACAGTACAAAAAACACAGTATTATATCACTGATTCGCTCTGAACTGAATAAAGGGAAATGCATTGTGGAAGGAAGTTTAGCCAATAGCATATCTGCATTTTAATTATGCCATGACACAAACCAATAGCAGATATGCCTCTTTTATTACTTTCACCAAAAGCAAAGAGGCATCTTAATGACATAACTTTGTCTGCATGAACATAGCAAAAGGTTTTGGCCAAGCAAATTCAATAGTTGATTTTGTAGCAGAGGGGAAAATGCCTTAAAGAGGGGTAGAATAAACATCTTGCTCCACACAGTAAAAAGAAAACTGTGTAGGGCAGGGATGTCGTATCCCGGGGGCTCTACCGTATGTATAGATGGTTCCTACTTCATACAAGTGGCTATACAACTGTGTAACCACGAAAATCGAGGGAATACTCCAACAGAACTTTTAAATATGTATTTTTCAGGCAACAAGCTTTACTGGCAGCTATCAGCGAGAAAGACGCTAACATTGCCCTTTTGGAGTTAACTCCCTTGAAACGGCGAAAAGCCCAAGAGGAGGTGATGGCCCTGAAGCGGGAGAAGGACCGGCTCATGCACCAACTTAAACAACAGGTAGAAAATCATCCCTCCATACTTTGTGCTTTGAAATATACGGCCGCAGTGCATCGCAAGTTGAAAAATATTCTGCGATTGGGGGCCAACAGTGCGACATTTTTGTTCAGCCTGGCAGCTCTTTGTTGCCATTACTTTACTTTTGCCTGAAATGAACTGCACATGTATGGCTGCAATTCTTTTCCTATTTGACGATTGCTGAGAGCTAGGGCCGAAAGTGCAAATTTGTGTTATGCGTGGCAGTATTTTTTTTCCTGTCCATTACTTCTAAAATAAACAGCCCCAATGTCCTGTCATCCCCAGTCAACTATTCCTTGAAGCAGGGGCTAGCAGATTGCATTTTTTTGTCTGTATTTGTCTTTCTCTCCTCCAAAAAGTAAAATTCACTCCTGCATCCACTATCCATTTTCCCTAACTGCCTAATGCTGTAAGCTGGGAACAACCAAACACTTTTATCAATTCCGGCTGCTCTTAAAATGAACTGCACTTGTGTGGCTGTGATGCATTATCTTCAATCCCAAATTGCTGTGAGCAGTGATCAGCAGATGACAATTTGTGCTGTTGCTATCCATTATCGCTGGTCGACAACTGTTGAGACCAGCGGCTGGCAGAGCAAATTTGTGTGATGCGTTTTTTGCACTTGTGAAGACATGATCCATTACTCCGAATTCAATTTTGCCTCAAGTGGGGTCCGGCATAGCACCCTTTTTTTGGTGGCTGTTTTTTTTATATTATTCTACTTAAAAAGAACTGCACTTGTATGGCCACTATCCATTAGTCTTAATCCCATTTTGATGCAAGCGAAGGCCTAGTAGAAGGCACTTTTTTCAGGAAGTGGGCCGTTTGCAAACCTCAGATGAAATGAATGGTTTCAGCCACGATCCTTCAACCCCAGATGACTATTGCTAAGAGTGTGGGCCGAAAGAGAAAATTTGTCAAGCAGGCGGCCCTATTTTCATCTTATTTTGCCTACATTAAATAGCACCATTTCAACCGTGATCCCTCATGCCCTGTCTCATATTAGTGCATGTGGGTACTGACAGAAGTCACTCTTGTCGGAAGTGTGTCATGGTGGCCCGCCTGAAATAAACTGCACGTTTTGGCCGAGATCCATTGTCCCAAGTCCATTATTGCAAAGAACAGCGGCCAAGACATGAAATTTGCGTTGTTTTTACATTCTTTACCCGTGCTGTCATGATCAATTATCTGTGGTCCACTATTACTGCCATCTGGGGTCAGCAGAGCACATGCTAAAATTTGCTAGCAGGCTGTTTGGATTTTCTCAGAATGCAAAGGTTCTGGTCACCATTAACAGCGATAAACGAGGGATCAGTGTAAACCTGTAAGCCAAGCTTTTTTTCAGGGCAATGTGAAGCAAGGCCTTGTGGTCACAAATCAAGTTTTGTAAATCAAAGTGGAACGGCAAATTCAAACCTGCTGGAGGTCGCCGGGCCTGGCCGGCGATGCAGGCTCACGGGCAAACTTTGTACTCCTAAACTGGGAACAGACGGAGGTTAATAATTTCTTGTAAACAGAATGGGCTCCTCTGCCTCTGACTGCATTTTTGCGCTCCGTCATCACATGACGGACCGAGCTTCGTTTGCGGTTCCGCGTTGAGGCTGAAGGCAAACAACGGCTTAAGTTTATACGGCAGCCCTGTTTTTGCAATTATGTTCACGTAATGCAGACCTGTGTTTGACTCACGGCGAGTTATAGGCATAACGTCCTGTCTGATGTCTTTAATGACAGATATGAGACATCACTACTGCCAATGCACTAAAATGAAAATTCGGTACCGAAAATATGAAAAGCTTGGTCAAAAACAACCACAAAAAATAATACTGTAATCCTTCGCTACGTTTGCTCTTTGTACTCAACGGCCTTTGTGTTGATAATATTCCACGGGTACCGGCAGAGTGCATTTTTGTCAGTCCTAGAAGCCCATTGCTGTGAGCGGGGGCTGGCAGAATGCATGTTTAAAAACCAGAAGGTTCCCAGTAACAGTAATATACGAGGGATTACACTTATTTTTCACTTACCTGCTAAAACAACTACACTATGAATAACTGACAGGCCTATTAAAGTGAAATACTAAATGCTCACTGTACGTTTTTTGTTAATTAATATATAAGAAAAAAACAAGAAAGGCATTTAAGTGATTTCCTTTTTAAATCCAGTCAGACCACATAGCGGTGAAGAAGAAGTTTAATTGTTGAGAGTTCTAGAATGCAGATAACACTCTCTAGTTCATTGTACTTCGAGTAAAGAGGCTGGTATACTTAAAAAACCTCTCTATCAGCTTTTTTGTTTTTGTTTTTTTCCCTTTTTGTACTTATTCTGGGGGCAGCACGGCGGCGCAGTGGTTAGCGCGTGTGCGGCACAGTTCTAAGGTCTTGGGAACCTCCTGTGTGGGTTCAAATCCAGCTACCGGACTTACTGTGCGGAGTTTGTATGTTCTCGCCGTGCTTGCGTGGGTTTCCTCCGGGCACTCCGGTTTCCTCCCACATTCCAAAGACATGCATTTCAGGTGGATTGGCCGGTCAAAATTGTCCCTAGGTGTGAATGAGCGAGCGAGTTGTCTGTCCCTGTGTGCCCTGCGATTGTCCCTGTGTCCCCTGCCCACTGCCCGATGATTGCTGAGACAGGCTCCAGCACCCCCGCGACCCTACTGAGGATAAGCGGTGCAGCTGATGAGATGGGATGAGACTTATTCTGTGGCTTACTAAACAGGACGGTGAATAGCGACTAGAAAAGAGGAGCAGTAGGGCATTGATTATGATGGTGCGGTAGTAGGCGCAGTGTAATGGAACAAACAGAGCACTAAGATAAAAGTCAAACAATAATAGTAAAAATAAATTAAATTCTCACTGGACATAGCTTAGCCCCTGGCACTTGACTTTGGGGACGATCACACTGAATGTTGCACACAAAAGTCGTCTTAACGCCAAAAACCGCTCCATTGGCGATAGTTAGCCTTGTAATGTAGACTCGTAAACATTAGCCAAACTTTGGCTGGCAGCTGATAGAAGCAGAAATAGAAGCAGAGTAAGACATGAACTTTTGAGATTATGTCTTGTAAATATTTGGTGGAGCTCACATTTTTGGATAAAGAATAAGGAAAAAAAGTCATGCACAAACTCCGCCCCAAATAAAAGTTAGCTTCCCATAGCTCACCTCACTTTAGACGTGAATTCATCTCAATGTCATTTCTTCGTAGGTTTTGCTTTTATTTTCTTCCTTCAGTCAAAATTGAAAATGCACTCTTGGCCATTTTCAACAGAAAAAATACCGGTGCTGAAAATTTGATGCAGCCGGTATGTGAGATCAACCCAGCACCAGACCAGGCATGCACTTTATAGGTCCTCATCAGATCACATGGCTGGCAAAAACTAGCAATAATGATCCTGCAGTGGGGGTTTTGCCTGTGTCAT
Source organism: Urocampus carinirostris (assembly GCF_059441175.1). Classification (NCBI taxonomy): domain Eukaryota; kingdom Metazoa; phylum Chordata; class Actinopteri; order Syngnathiformes; family Syngnathidae; genus Urocampus; species Urocampus carinirostris. Next base: position 62,817,949 of record NC_142351.1, read on the forward strand.
GAATTGAATGGAAGTTGTTTTCCGGGAAAGATGTAGCGGTAAAAGCATACCAACCTAAAACGTTGGTATCTGCCTCGTAAACTGTTCCCAGGCACTGCGCTAAAACAGTTTCAGGGAAATCTATTTATCTGTTTATCCCCGTTTTATTTGTCATGTTTTCAAGGTTACAGTCATAGGTTGGTAATGTACAGTATAATGGAGTGTCGCGAAAAATGATTAGAACTGTAAATCTTTTTAATCAATTTTAAAGACGCTTGTGCCCCAAATCAGATCTCATGGACCATTTTGAGACTTGTGCAGTCGACCCAGGAATATGACACAAATCCATCCTGAGGTTGGCATTGTAAAAGGAAATTGTTGTACTGTTGAGGGTATAAACCTATGCTAATTAGTTAATGTGTTCCAGACTACTTGTATGTGTAATATATATGCATACAATAAAATAACATCATAAAATTTTTTAAATGTACGTAAAAAAAAAAAGACATTTTTTTTTTTACCTTTGGTCTGACGTGACATGAGTTGGTATTGAAATGAAATGAAATGATCTGCATTTATATAGCGCTTTTCAAGTCAATGACTTCCCAAAGCGCTTTACATTGTGCTTCACATTTCCCAATAGCGGCCGTGATCTGTGCAGCCATGTAAGGCGCTAACCTGCATATTGGGGGTATTGGGGGTTCAGTGTCTTACCCAAGGACACTTCGACATGTAACACGGACAAGCCAGGATTCCAACTGGGATCCCTTAATCCTAAGACGATCGCTCTACCTCCTGAGCTACTGCCGCTGTATTGTATTTATTTATTCAGCCAGTATAAACCATAAACATGATATATACAAGAAATCATTTGACACGCGAACACTCAATAATGATAAAATAATAGATTTAAAAGAATAAAAAGAATAGAGTAAAAAATATATTGTAGTCTATAATACAAGGTAATTATATAGAATAGTTTAAAAAGAAAGAATATGTAAATAACAAGACTAGAGTAGAATAGGTCGGAGGAACGCCGTTGGCATAATAATACTATACATAATAACCTAAATCAATTCCCGTTGAACATACGGATAGCCGAAGGGTAAAAACACTTTAAGACGTGAAGTCTTGCTCGCAATGGAGTGAAGACGGCGACCTGACGCCAGGTAATCAAAGTACCCGCGAGCAGGGTGAGTGGGATCGTCTATAATTTTTAGTGTCCGTTTTCTAGTTCGATCAATGTAGATACTTTGCAGGGACGGAAGGCCAGTACCTATTATTTCCTCTGCCGTCCTCACTACTGATTCCATCTTTGACAATTCTTTCTGATTGACGCGACCAAACCAAACTGTGATTGACCTAGTTAAAACAGATTCAATGATAGCACAATAAAAATTGACTAGAATGGATTGACGGACTCCGAATGATTTGAGTTGACGAAGGAAGTAGAGCCTTTGTCTGGCTGACTTTGGAATATCAGTAGCATTGACAGTCCATGTGAGGTCAGCTGACAAGTAAGTACCCAGAAACTTGAATGAATGGACCAGTTCCACCTCACTACCATTAATTGACAGTGGCACATGCGGGGGAGGCTTAGTACGGAAATCTATTATCATCTCCTTACAGGGAGTGCAGAATTATTAGGCAAATGAGTATTTTGACCACATCATCCTCTTTATGCATGTTGTCTTACTCCAAGCTGTATAGGCTCGAAAGCCTACTACCAATTAAGCATATCAGGTGATGTGCATCTCTGTAATGAGAAGGGGTGTGGTCTAATGACATCAACACCCTATATCAGGTGTGCATAATTATTAGGCAACTTCCTTTCCTTTGGCAAAATGGGTCAGAGGAGGGACTTGACAGGCTCTGAAAAGTCAAAAATAGTGAGATATCTTGCAGAGGGATGCAGCACTCTTAAAATTGCCAAGCTTCTGAAGCGTGATCATCGAACAATCAAGCGTTACATTCAAAATAGTCAACAGGGTCGCAAGAAGCGTGTAGAAAAACCAAGGCGCAAAATAACTGCCCGTGAACTGAGAAAAGTCAAGCGTACAGCTGCCAAGATGCCACTTGCCACCAGTTTTGCCATATTTCAGAGCTGCAACATCACTGGAGTGCCCAAAAGCACAAGGTGTGCAATACTCAGAGACATGGCCAAGGTAAGAAAGGCTGAAAAACGACCACCACTGAACAAGACACACAAGCTGAAACGTCAAGACTGGGCCAAGAAAAATCTCAAGACGGATTTTTCTAAGGTTTTATGGACTGATGAAATGAGAGTGAGTCTTGATGGGCCAGATGGATGGGCCCGTGGCTGGATCGGTAAAGGGCAGAGAGCTCCAGTCCGCCTCAGACGCCAGCAAGGTGGAGGTGGGGTACTGGTATGGGCTGGTATCATCAAAGATGAGCTTGTGGGGCCTTTTCGGGTTGAGGATGGACTCAAGCTCAACTCCCAGTCCTACTGCCAGTTTCTGGAAGACACCTTCTTCAAGCAGTGGTAGAGGAAGAAGTCCGCATCCTTCAAGAAAAACATGATTTTCATGCAGGACAACGCTCCATCACACGCATCCAAGTACTCCACAGCGTGGCTGGCAAGAAAGGGTCTAAAATAAGAAAAACTAATGACATGGCCTCCTTGTTCACCTGATCTGAACCCCATAGAGAACCTGTGGTCCCTCATCAAATGTGAGATTTACAAGGAGTGAAAACAGTACACCTCTCTGAACAGTGTCTGGGAGGCTGTGGTTGCTGCTGCACGCAATGTTGATCGTGAACAGATCAAAGCACTGACAGAATCCCTGGATGGCAGGCTTTTGAGTGTCCTTGCAAAGAAAGGTGGCTATATTGGTCACTGATTTGTTTTTGTTTTGTTTTTGAATGTCAGAAATGTATATTTGTGAATGTTGAGCTGTTATATTGGTTTCCCTGATGAAAATAAATAATTGAAATGGGTATACATTTGTTTTTTGTTAAGTTGCCTAATAATTATGCACAGTAATAGTCACCTGCACACACAGATATCCTCCTAAAATAGCTAAAACTAAAAAAGCCCCACTCCAACTTCCAAAATATTCAGCTTTGATATTAATGAGACTTTTGGGTTCATTAAGAACATGGTTGTTGTTCAATAATAAAATTAATCCTCAAAAATACAACTTGCCTAATAATTCTGCACTCCCTGTAGTTTTACATACATTCAATAACAGATTACTCTCGTGACACCAGGTGGAAAGTAAATCAATTTCTGCTCGGTATTCAGTTTCGTCTCCATTTGAAATAAAGCCAGTAACCGTGGTGTCGTCTGCAAATTTAGCGAATAGTCAATGCTCAGAATTGGGTTGACAATCATGTGTGAATAGGGAAAACAAAGTTGGAGACAATGGACAGCCCTGAGGCATACCAGTGTTGAGGACAATAGAACATGAATCTTTCTCACCAATGCGAACGGACTGTTCTCTATTGAGAAGGAAATCTAAAATCCAATTTGATAGTAAAACGGGAAAATTGAGGTCATGAAGTTTAAAATGCAGTTTAGAAGGAATGATAGTGTTGAAAGCCGAACTTAAATCTATGAATAAAACCCTAACGTATGAATTCCTATGCTCAAGATGACTTGGAATCTCATGAATACAAATTGAAATGGGATCATCTACACTTCTATTAGCACGATACGCGAATTGGCACGGATCTAGGTTTGATGGTAGAAAGGACTTCATGAATTTCACTACGATCTTCTCGAAAGTTTTCATGATCACGGACGTGAGTGCTATGGGTCTCTAATCGTTCAAACATGAGACATTGTTCTTCTTCGGGACCGGTACAATTGTAGTGCGCTTCCAACACGAGGGTACAGTAGCAGAACTCAAAGACCAATTGAAAATACCAGTAAAGACAGGGGCAAGTTGAGAAGCACACTCTTTGAGAAGGCGGGGTGAGAGTTGGTGCTGGTGATTTCTTCTCTTTCAACCTCCCGAAACCACGTCTTACCTCTTCTTCACTGATGATCAAAGGATTGTCGTCCTCGGTCACCGGGGCTGGCACTCGAGTACTACTATTGTCCTTGTCAAATCGGGCATAAAAGTCATTGAGCTGATCGGGTAGAGTAGCGTCCACATTACCAATAGTCTTCTTTGGTCCTTTGTACTGAGTTATGAGCTTCAAGTTTGACCATAGAGCTCTGGAGTCCTGAGTGTCGAATTGTACCTCTACCCTATCGCGGAATGAACGTTTGGCGGCCTTAACACCCTTTGTCAACGCTGATTTCGCTTGGCGGTAAGCGTCGGGGTCCGAGTCCTTGTGTCTATAGGCGGCGTCCTTGGCAACGATCAATTTCCGGATGGACTTGTTGAACCATGGTTTTGAATTGGAGTACTGAGTTTTGGACGTAGTAGGTAGACAGAGCTCCTGGCAGAAATGTATGTAATCCGACACCGTGTCTGTGTGCTCGTTGAGGTCATTCCCGTGTTTGAGTTCTTCCCAGTCCGTGCACTCCAAGCATCCACGCAGTTTATCCACACCAGCTGGTGACCGGGTAAGATGGGTACATTTGGTAGGTGGAACTTGCTTGAGCTGTTATTTGTAGGCAGGTATGAGTAGTACCGTGGAGTGATCGGAATTCCCCAGACTTGACCGATGTGTACGCCTGCTTCACTGTAAAATAACACTGTTCGAGGATCTTGTCGCCACGGGTTGGGCATGTGACTTGTTGTTCATAGTTTGGTAGTACGGAACGAAGATTGGCCTGGTTGAAATAACCTAATACAATGGGTAGGGTGTTGGGATCCTTGTTTTCGTACTTGGATATAGCGCTTGCTAATCCTTTTAGTGCGACATCGACGTCGGCCCTGGGGTGGATCTATACTGCGGTGAGGGTCACTGATGAGAAATCACGAGGAAGATAGAAAAGCCCGCATTTAATGGTCACGTATTCCAAATCAGCAGAACATCTACTGGATATAATCTAAACATCCGTACACCAGCTGTCGTTCACCAAAAAACACACTCCGCCTCCTCGGGATTTACCTGTGATATCTGTGTCCCGATCCTGGTGGAAAATCGTAAATCCCGGCGGCTGGACTAAGGAATCATGATGTGATGGTTTTAGCCAAGTTTCAGAAAAACAAAGAACGTTACAATCATGGAAATCTTTCTGGGTATGTATCCTCATAAACAACTCTCAGTTTTGTTATAAAGCCTCTGAACGTTAGCAAGCACTATGCTAGGAATAGGAGTACGTCCATTTATCCTTCTGGCTTTCACCAATAATCCACCTCTTCTCTCGTTCCTAATTTCAGCATTAAAATTGTCAATATCCGATAAAAGTGGGGGGTTAAAAGGCGTAATATCCACAGGGCGTAGTAGCGGTAGTTCCTCTCTAGAATATTGCACGATAGAGTAGGTTGTAGAGATAAAGAAAAGCGATAAAATGAAGAAAATTATGAGAGCTCGACGTGATGCGTCGCCTTCGCTCAGCGCCGGGACAGCGCGATGTGACGTCATCACTACGCGACACCCGTGTAACTAGATAATGTACAGTGGAGTAGAGGGTTGATGCAGAGGAGGAAGTGATGGCGAATATGAAAAGGCATCAACGCTTATTAGTGTTTTTGCTGCATTAGTCACCTTCTCGTTTTAATAATTACCCTGATTGTCATTCGGTTTAATCCATAGTCTTCACGAGGGTGCACCTGTGCCTTCTTTGTATTTCTTCACAATTGCAAGCTTTGTTTCCATAATTATTATGTTTTTTCTTCTACTTATCGCATCATTGCAAATCTTGTAGCTACAGTACATAAAATACAGTATTGGATCGCACTAACTTTTCTGCGAAGCACTCACGTTTCTGAACTGAATTGATGGAAAGGTATCATGAGAGGTAATTCAACCAAAAGCATATTGGCATTTTCAAGACACGGTGACTGCAATCAATTCCGGGCCAGCATTTTATTTGACCAATAGCAGACAGGATTCTTAGAGACCTTAAGGTACTTATCTTGCACAGTTCTACGAACAAACACCGCAAGGTTTGAATTTTGCAGATTATATCTAAACTATTATATGAATCACAATACTGAAAATATCAAAAGCTAGAGTCTCAGTAACCTGTGCGTGTACTCAATATCGAGATTGTTATGTTTTATTTTTTGTTGGTTGAATAAACAATACTCATATATTTGAAGGTATTGGCAAATACATGGTCTCGTTACTACTCACTGGTAGAAGGAAAGTGGCCAGGAAATTCCAAGGAATTACAGGACTAAAGAAGTAAGAGATCTTGTGAACCAGATCGTCTGACCGCTTCTTTAACTGTTGTATATGTGTGTCGATGATCAGCTTTGCTCTGAAGTGGAGAGGCTCACGCTAACTCGAGCTAACTCCCGAAAGCGAAATGTTTAGACTACTTCTGGAAAGTCGGTCATAATTGATTCTGAAGTGCAGTAAGGATACGTTGGTACTCAAGTTCTCCTTTCAGCTCCGAGAAACTTAACATCCACCCTCACTAAATCCGCTGTGGAAAGATGGATCTTGTGTTTTCCGATGTGCGCCCCCAACCGATGTAATACAATCGGTTTGTTTGAAGCGTTTTAATCGGCCCTACTGGGAAAAATGTGTAATGTCTGAATGGAATGCTTACATGCGAGAGAGGCGCACGCCTATAGACACACTCGATTGAAGAAACAAGCACAGAGAAGTTTTCAAGACCTGTCGTTTGTCGAGTGTGTCATGCTAGTTGCTTTTCCATGTACATCTACATGTTTTTCTGCATGAGAGACTGGCGATGTATTTTCTATGCTAAAATCTGGCGTCAAAAACTAGCAATGACTTCCTCTACACTAAAATTTAGCGTCCTCTTCGACTTTAAAATATAACGTCTTCTTCGCCAATAATTAGTAATTTCTTATTCTAAAATGTAGCTTATTCCCATGCCAAATACTATAACTGTCTTCTTTGGGAAAAAAGATCTGTGTTTTTTTACTCCAAAATCTAGCGTCTTCTTCAAACACTAGCAATGTTTTCTTCTACGCTAAAATCTAAAGTCTTCTTCAAAAACTAGCAATGACTTCCTCTGCATTTAAATAGAGTGTCCTCCTCAATTCTAAAATCTCTAAACTTCTCATTTAGAATCTACTGTCTTCAAAAATTAGCAATGTATTCTTCTACTTTGAAATATAGCTTTTCCTCTGCCAATATAGCTTTTCCTCTATGAATTTCTAAAATAACAACTTATTATGTTATTACTGTGTTGTTACTATGTTACTACCAGGTAAATTATTTGAAGTGGGGTTAAATAGACTCAGTTAACCTCTACAAAAATCATTTTACTAGAAAATCACAATGACGCAGCACTGGTAAGCTATTTTCAGAATAGGTCCCCAGGCACCTTAGCTGTCCTTTAGAGTCACCCCGTTCGAGACCCCCCCCCATGTTATATGTCTCTGTATTTGTTTTTGAATGGACGAATTTCATCAAAAACTCAAAAAGAAAAGTAATGTATTAGGTCGCTGTTTCGAGCACTAAATTTGATATTTGGTTTTCATTATTTTTGTAGTATTATACTGGAGTATTATGTAGTATTTCCATCATAGCATTTTTCGAGTATTTCTGCAATAGTATTTTTTTAGTATTTTCATAGTAGTATTTGTATAGTTTTATATATATATAGTATTTTTTTGGTAGTATTTCCATAGTAGAATTTTGTATTATATCCATACTATTTTTGTAGTAATACCGTAGTACTTAGTAGTTTTGTTGTATTTCTGTCATAATATTTCTGTAGAAGAAATTTTGTAGTATTTCCATTGTAATATTCGTCTTGTAGTATTGTTGTGTTATAGTACGGACGCTGCCCTACTTACAAACTAGATTACGGACAATCGTTCATAAGTTGAATTTGTTCGTAAGTTTCTTCAGTGCTATATTTCGTTTGTTTAAGGTTTATATATAAGTATTTTTAAGGCTTGTATAAGTAACCTGTATTGTTTTGTACTAAAAGATAAACATTTCATGAAATAATATGCTCTATAAACATAAATAAAGTGAGGTTTAACTTACTTTTGGGAGTTGCGCTTCAAGAGGTCCTCCTTCAAGAGGCCTCCATATTCCACTTTCATTTCAAATGAAACGGCTCGCCTCTTCTTTACACTTAGAACCAACCATATTGAATGGATGCACAGGATATTAAACAATCAAAATGTCAAAGTTTTTAGCGCGCTGGAGACACCGTATAAAATGTTTACACACGAACTAGGAAGAGAAAACTGGTTTTCTTTCTTCCGGGTGGATGCTGCGTGACCTCACACAGCGCCACCACATGCCAGTAGCAGCGGAAAGAAGCACTACAGGATTGCCGTGTACTCGGAAAAAAGTGTGCACAACACAAAATCTAACTGAGAGCAATGTCCGGAAATGTTGAGGCATCCCGAAAAAAATGTTCGTAATTACCGTTTATCGTAAGTCGAATGGTCGTTAGTAGAGGAGCGTCTGTATTACTGTAGTGGTATTTTTGTTGTATTTTTGTAGAATTTCCATAGTTGTATTTTTGTACTATTTATTTTGAATTTATGTAACATTAGTGTAGTTGTATATGATCAGTATCTCTGTTATAATATGTCTGTAGTACTATGTTTGTATTATAGTATTAGTGTATTAGTATATTTGTAGAAATCATACAGTATTTTTGGGGGGGATGAAAAAAAACAATTATTTATGTTCCTGCTTTTAAGCACAACATTTTATCGTAATTTTCTAGTATTTCTTTTTGTAGTATTTTGTGGGAGGACAAACATTTCATTTTATTAGTAGCACTTTCTTTACCATCTTATATATTGTTATTATAGTTTGACCATTTTTGTTTGGCAAGCCAGATGAAAAAGCCTGACCGGCCGCACATCCTTTTTTAGTTTGCCCAACCCTGAGCTAGTATCTCCATAGTGAATAATCATCAATGTCTTCTCACGCCAAATGATTTATTCTTCTCTAAAATATATCACCTTCTTGTCTTCCAACTTAAAATCTATTGTTGTCTTCTACTCTTAAATCTCGGGTCTTCTTCAGCAAATACTAGCAATGTCTTCGCCTCTGAACGAAAGAGTTATCGTTTTTCTAACCTTCTGTCCATTGACCATGATCTCGGACTTCTTTCTTTATCTTAAGATACCTTCTCCGTTTGAATGACTAAACTCTTGAATAGGAGCCACATCCTTCCCAGTGACCCCGCCCACCTCATTTCCTCAGTCATTAGCCACCGGTTGCTTATCTCAGCGCTTTTGCCTTTGGGCTGTTTGGACCACGTATCTGTGGCCTGTGGTCCTCTTCATGTTATTCCCACAAATGCCGCACCTTCTCTTGAATCGTTTCCAGGCTTGACGCAAATACTCCAGCAGGTCTGAAGTGGTTTCAGTGTAGACATCTAAACGTGAAACACTCGATGTGTCAATATGTCAGTTTCTTCATGAACTGTCTAACCTAATGCCCGTCAAGGCAGGCTGCCAAAACTGCAAAAATTGCAAAAATCAGCAGAATATTATTCTACTGTAGAATACTGTAAAATCTAGCTTCTTCTTTGCCAAAAATTAGCAATGTCTTCTATTACTCTAAAATTTAGATTATTCTCTGCTACAAAGTACCAATGTTTTTTACTCTAAAATATAGCTTCTTCTTAGTTGAACACTAGCATTGTCTTAATCCACTCTAAAATCCAGCATCTACTTCTACCCTAAACTCTAAAGTATTTTTCTACTCTAAAATCTAAGGTCTTGCTTGCCAAAAACTAGCAATGTCTCCTACTCTATAATTGATTATCTTCTTCTGTGAAAACTGTATTTGTCTACTCTCCAATACGTTAAAGCATTGCTTCTACTTTGCCAACATTTAGCGATGTCCTCATCTTCCTTTTTTTTCTCTCCAAAACTAGCAATATCTTCTTGTAAACGAAAATCTAGCATCTGCTCTTTGAAAAAAAAATTGGGCATTGTGTTTTCCCCTTAAGTCTTAACGTATTTTCTGTCAAAAACTAGCAATCTATTCGACTCTGAACCCTAGCATCTTCTTCTACTCTAAAATATAGCATTGTCTTTGCCAAAACAAACAACAATGTCTTTTTTGCTCGCGTCTTCTCTGCCAAAAACCGCCGCTCTTCTACTGTAAACTTTTGCATCTACTTCTACTCTAAATTCTAGTGTTGTCTTTGTCAAAAACTGGCACTGTTTCCTTTTACTGTAAACTTTAGCTTCTTCTCCTCCTCTAAAATCTATGGTCAATTTTACCCAAAAAGTACCAATATATTTTACTCTAAAATATTGCTTGTTTTCTGTTAAAAACTAACACTGCATTTCTGTACTCTAAATTATTGCATCTTGTTCTCCAAAATCTAGCATTGTCTTTACCAAAAACTATCAACATTTTCTTGTACTCTAAAATCTAGCATCTTCGCTGCCAATAACGAGCACTGTAGCAGACTGCAAACTCTAGCGTCTTAATCCATTTTAAAATCTAGTCTCTTCTAAAATATAGCATTGTCTTTGCCCAAAAACTAGCAATATCTTATCCACTCTAATATCTAGTGTCCTCTAAACAACCACAAAACTACCAATGCCTTCTTATACTCTAAAATCGAGCAACGTTTTTTGAAAAGAAATAAATAACAAAACAATATAATTTACTTTAAAATCTAGCATTTTCTTTGCCGAAAATTAACAATGTTTTATTTTATCTAAATAATGGATTGTTGGATCGTCAGAAAATCTAAGCTTCATTCAAAGTCTGAGGAATTCAAACTACGTGAGAACGTCTGTGGCCTCGGGCGTCCCTCAAACTTAACACACATTTCTAATGTCATTTATCATATCTTTTTTAAGTGCTACTCTGTGAAATGGATAATATTTGACAGAGTGATGATGTTTCCATCAGACAGTCCTGTTTATGCAATGTATCAACTTTCAAGTATCGTAGACCCTCGGGGTACGACGTTAATCAATTCCGAGGTGGTGATCCTAAGGCTAAATTGTGTATGGCGGGAGATAGAAACCTATGCTAATTAGTTTCGAGCCCCCGGTACAACAGGAAAAACAATCCAAAAAACTAAATAGTAAACAGAAAATACCACATATATGATTAAATGATATCATAAATAAGAAAAAAATGATTTAACTTTGGCATAATGTGAATTGAGCTGGTCCAGTGAAGTAACAGGTGGAAGCAGAGGGGGGTAGAAGACAATGGATTTAAATTAAAACTATCACTTTCGAGAATTGCTATGCCCTAAGAATATTTCCATGAAGTGATCACCTCCTTAGTTTTAATAATTGTCCCAATCATCGATTGGTTATTGCCATATTCTATCGAGAGGGTAACAATGTGTGCCTTCTCCGTATTTTTTTGATAATCACAAGCTTTGTTTCCAAGTTTTTCATGTTTAGCCTTTTCCTTTCAGCAGTACTGCAAGCCTTGGGTCCAAAAGCGAATAAATAAAGGACAAAAAAAAATACAGTTTTGTATCGCTGACTGCCAAAATCTTTATGTAGTACAAGAGCTTCTAAACTGAACAAAAAGAGCAATAGCGATAACCTGCAAAGTACTTGGTGCTAATGTGAATCAACAGGGTTGAGTTACGGAATTTTATATATATATATATATATATATATATATATATATATATATATATATATATATATATATATATATATATATATATATATATATATATATATATATACTTTTTTTTTCTGATGCTCACTTTCTTCTTTTGCTATTGTTTTCCTTTCTTCATTTTCTCAAGATATTTTTTATGTGTTTATCAACTTCTTGCTTTTCCCTTTCGCATCAATGCAGGTCTTAGGACCCAGAGCTAATAAATTTGGTACAAAAACTACAATATCACAGTAACAAGCAAGGATCGAATAGAGATTCTCAACCACACAAATGTGCAGCCAATAGAACAACAGCATTTTCATGATGTGTGACGCAAACCAATAGCAGGGCAGCATCTTATATGACATCGACCATTAAAAGGCAGGCTCCTAGAGGCCTGATTCGTCATATGTGTTCAAATTTCCAATTGCGTTAGTTGTTGGCCATGCAAAACAATTTGCTGTTGGTGTCATTTTGTGGGCAAAATGCCGTTAAGAAGGGCTGAAAAACCATCTTATTCCACATTGTAAAATCACAATGTCGTAAGGCAGATTTACTGATGTCGACTTATCCCGGAGGTTTACTGTGGCGTCATCAATGCTGCTTTAAACATCTCTGACGCCGTTTGACATGTTCTACCGCAAACAACTGATGTTGGTTTCTGGGTTGTTTTTTTCAGACCCAGAGCAGGATGAAGATGATGTCGGATAACTACGAGGAGGACGGATTCCACCTTCATCATGCAAACCTGTCACTTCACTCTCCTAATACGCATCACAGAAGCCTCCCGAGAGCACCACCACCTGCCAACCACAGATCCCCGATGGACCAGGTTGGTACAGAGAGAGGATCAGGGCCGATACCGATTATTAGCTTTAAGAGGAGGCCAATAACATATATTTGGAGCTAGTTTTTGGAACAAATTAATAATTTGCTGTGAAAGCTTAAAAAATGCCATTAGAAAATGTGAGTTATTCAAAAGAAAGAATATTAGTTAAAAATTCAAATAGAACTTAATTAGTTTTCTGGAACATTTTACAGACATTAAATTTCAACACAACTAACATGACTATTCTTTTAAAAAAACTTAACAGGTAATAAACTTAAAAAACATCAATACAACCAACATGACCTAAAAGAACAAACAAACTAAGAACAAAAAGTGCATTGAAATTTCAACTGAGTTGGCAAATCGAAAAGTATAGGCACCCCTGTTCTAGAGCCAGATTGACAAACTAATGTTATGGTAACAGTTAATCAGTCAGCCTTCCTCTTAAGCATGCTTTTTCTGCTCTCTCTCAATCACTAACACAAATGTTTGATGGATGAATTTATTTTATGTTTTATTATAAGAGCTAATATATCAGTGTCCCCCTGAACATGCTCCTCTAAAACAAGTTAACTACACTTTTTCTGCTATCTCTTTATCCCAAACACGTTTTTTCACCACAAACTTTTTAAAATCACAAAATTATCAGCCGTCATGAATCACAGGCATGTCGGGACGAGATAACAGAGCTCCAGTCTTAACATTATTCTTCCTGCTTCGGTGGTTACGCCCCCTAGTTGCGGGGTGTGAAGTGAAAGAGATGCTCTGCTGCATCTGATCCTAAATAATCGGTCGGCCAACAGTAGGGTCCCCAGTTCAGGTTTAATTGACACAAAAGTCATGTGACAACCACTTACAACATGACACATTTGAGCTAGCTATATGAAATCAGTTTTTTTTTTTACCGACAAATGTCAACTAATCGCTCCTTTCACCCTTTCCAGGTTAATAAAAAACAAGGCCAGAGATAAATGCACATTTACTGTATATAAAGTAACTTTTCTTCAAGACCTGCAGAGAGGTTAAAGTTACTGAATATTTAAAGGGACAGTGTAGCTTAGAATGGAGATTAAACTTGTGCACACTATGGAAGCCCATAGGACACCAAAAATCGAAAGCCTACTTCTATATTTTCTTGCATTAGTAAAGAGGAACTACGGCTAGTGACAGGTCAGGAAAACTGCTGTTAACCTTTGTGAGTGACAATAAAAGACAGACCCTGTGTTATACACTCGGAGCCTCTGAAAAGAACCAATAGCTAGGGTTAGTCAGACCTTGTTTAAGTGGTTAACATTAGCTGCTAGCGGGAGAAGCTAGCATATTTTCCGGACTATAAGTTGCTCTGGAGTACAAGTCGCACCAGCCCATAAATGCACAATTAAGAAGGAAATAAGTCTCATTTTCTTAGGACCAGGTTAAAATGATCAACACGGGCCTAGAGCGCTCTCTTGCAGTTTATTGTGAGAATAACCCATAACCCAGTAATAATTTGTCAATAATTTCACAGATAAGTCTTACAGGGTTCAGATGTATTGACATTTCGTTCTGTATACACGTATACACGAATGACAATAAAGTAAATCTGAATCTGAAATATAAGTCACAGATGTGGCCAAACTATGTAAAAAAAACTGCAACTTGTAGTCCGGAAAATACGGCACTTAAAAGGCCAGAAAAATATTACAAGAGCAGGGCAGAATTTGTCAAGTTTGGGGACCCTGAATCAAATAACTTTGCTAACAATAACAATACCAGCTCAGTAGCCTAGATGGTAGGGCGCCCGCTTTGAGACTGGGAGGTCGCTGGTTCGCGCCTCGGCCGAGTCATACCTAAGACTTATAACATTAGTAAAATGGCGGCGCCCTCTGTTGGCTGCGGCTGCATCGGCTCGCTACAACGGGTCAGGTGTATCGACATTTCGTTCTGTGTACATTGTTACAAAGAATGACAATACAAAGGAAATTATTATTATTATTATTAATAGCGCTTAGTGGCCAAGTGGCTTACATGAGTGCCTTAAAGAGCAAATAGTGGGAATAAAGTTGTAGATGCCTGAATCATGGAACTCAGTCACGTTCACTTGCTGTGGCAAGTGATACAAAAGGACAAAGCAGGAACAGCTAATTATTACAATAGTGGCTAGCTGCGAGCCATAGTCTGCAGCCAAGTCGCTAACATAAATCGCTAGAGAAGGAAACACGAAAAATAAAGCTCTAGATGTCTTACTAACGGGACTTGGTGACCTTTAGCACTGAAATACGAAGCAGGAGTAGCTACCAATAACAATAGTGACTAATGGCAAGACTTACCCTGCATCCAAGTGGCTAACATGTGCGGCTGGAAAAGGAAACAGTATGAAAAAAAAGTTATTTATGTATATGTATATACAGTGGAACCTCGGTTTTCGAACGCCTCTCAGTTCGAACAAATTGGTTCTCGACCAAAAATTTCGAGAAATTCTTGCTTTGCTTTTCGTTCAAAAAATCGGAGTTTCGAACGCCGGTATGATAGTGGCGATGCTGAGCGGCGTACGGGTGTAGATTGCCCCCACCCCTCGTGAAGAACTGTTGTCACGTGAGCGTGCACTTCTTTTTGCTTTTGTTTTTAATATCGGTGAACGGAGTGTTTTAACCCCTAATTATGCCTCGGAAGAAGGTCGGTGTAAGCAGCAAAGTTGCTACAGGTGAAAAAAGAAGAGTAGTGTGTACTACTATTGCATTTAAGAAAGAAATAATAGCAAAATATGAAGAAGATGTGCAAGTTTCCCTTCTTTCGAGGGAATAGAGCATGGCTTCTGCAGACCACCACAAAGGTAAGAAATCCTATTTATAAATCTTTTCTTTATCCTTTAACCGCTCACCACTTGTTGTGGAGACCCGGGTGCTAAATGACGTGTAAATGACCTGATTTTTTTATTTTTACACGTTCATGTTAGCGTAATCTTTCGTACGGAAGATTACGCTAACGCGAACGTATGATTAGCCTGGGTTAGCTTCATGTTTACGTTCGTGGTAAACATTCAGGGTGTTGGAATGGATTAAAACGATTTTACATTACTTTTAATGGGAAAAAATGATTTCGGTGATTGAACAAATCGGTTTTTGAACAGGGTTCTGGAACGGATTATGGTCGAGAACCGAGGTTCCACTGTATATATATATATATATATATATATATATATATATGTATATATATATATATAAGTAAGAAAATGTATGAACAGAATACTTTTGTGGGTTTTTTTCTCAGTGCACCGAGTTAAGAAAAGATGTGGGACAGTGTGCAACTCAATCAATATTTAGCTAACTTGTTACCGTTTTGGACTTCCTCACACTTTAAAAACAACATGTCTACTTGACAAAGGTCAGCCAATCAGCACGTGGTCCCCCATCTATCTGCTCTTTCACCCCAAGGTCTTCTCATTTAGCCACTTGGCTGCAGGATCTGGCCTTCTTTTGTTATTATTAGTTGCTCATGCTTCGTTCTTCAGTGTCACTTGCCTTCCGCAGCTGGTCACGCAAGTGAACGTTGAGTTCCATGATTCAGGGTTCTTCCATTTTAACTTCCACTGTTTTCTTCTCTTGCCACTCATGTTAACCACCTCTCTCCAAGCTCTAGCTCGCCACTATTGTTGTTGTTACTTGCTCCTTATTTGTCTTTCAGTGTCACTCGTTATCCACAGCTGTTAATGCAAGTGTACGCTGGCCAGTTTTGTGATTCAGGCATTTTCCACTATTATTTCCATAGTTTCCTTCCTTATTTAGCAACTTGGCTGCAGGCTATGGCCTTTTTAAGTTCTTATTAGCTGCTCATGCTTTGTTCTTCAGTGTCACTTGACTTCCAGAGCTGGTCACGCAAGTGAACGTTGAGTTCCATGATTCAGGGTTCTTCCACTTTATTTTCCACTGGTTCATTCTCTAGCCACTCATGTTAACCACTTGTCTGCATGTTATGGCTTAGAGCAATCTTTTATTTGCCTTTTAGTACTTCTATCTCACAATTAAGTTAAGTTAGCCACTTACATCAGCTCTGACAAACTACAGCTATTGCCTCTATTCAGCCACTCCAAGTGTATCTAGCTGGTACAATCATTTGTTGGGGCTGGTGTGGATTAGTACTGGAAATTATATCCTGTCACTAGCTGAAATTCCCCCTTTGCAAACGCAAGAAAATATACAAGTGTGTCTTCTTCTATATGCTTCAGCTCCATTTTAAGCGACAACAACCTCTTGTTGGGAATCATTACACACCATCACGTTAAAACTTAAAATTGCATCTGAGATTGTTACCTTTAAGTGCAATCAGTTGTGGGTGCACTAACAACCTTATTGCACTGCGATTTGTCAAAGCGCAGGTGAAATATAATCGACGGAGACATGCGCTGGAAGTGTGTTTATCCTCCCGAGATATCGAGCGTCTGGTTGGCTCAACAGTCATATTGGTGTCCACGTTGTTCTCATTTAGCCATGCCAGACGCAAAAGGAAATCGAAAACATTCTTTAAGTGTTTATCAAAATTGAAATTGGACAACCCGTTCTTTCTTAAAGTTTTTTTTCAGATGCTTTTCTTCTGATGCGTGAGAAATTGCACATGGCACTCGTGATGGTTTGTGTTTAACCTGCCAGAAGGAGTATTTATAGGTCTGGTTGTATTTAGAGGCCTTGTCAAAGCCAGTTGCTGCGTGCTAATACTTAGCATCTTGGCTAACTTGCACTTTGTACACACAAAGCCGGTGAGCTTACGAGTACTATATGTGTTTTCAAAAAGAAACTCTCACTACACAATTGGGTTCAAAATAACGGATGAATAAAAGGACATAAATTCGGTTTTGCTTTGACTTTTTTTTTCAATCTTTGTGTTTGTTCCAAGTTTATTTTGTTCATAATTGGCCAAACTTTAAATTTGTGAACATAGATTTTGTAGATCTACTAAAGTGAACAGCGTAGCTAATTCTTCATGATTATTACAAGAGGTATTTTTTTTTCTTAGCCAAAGCATGTGTGACCTTCAGTTTTGGCGTACTTGTATAATGTTTAGAAGTGACGTATTTTAGAAAAAGAATTGGGTTCAAAATATTAAATACATTTCTTACAATTATTCTTTGTCTGTTTTTTGTTTTCGTTTGATATGGCCAATTATTTGTTCAAAGTTTTTTTTTTTAAGAATTTCACAAGGTTTGGAACAATATTACAACATTATTGTGTTTATTTGATGCAAATAAACTACAGTTCAGGGGGATTTAAAGCAAACGGGCCAGTTTTGAACGTTTTATGGAAATATATATCTTGGCTTAGCTTGCATGTTGCAGTTTACTCACTTGAAAAACAATCTGGTTCAAAATATTATATGAATTAGCAGCCCACAATTTTTGTTGTTTTTGTACATTTTGGTACAATGTTTGGCCGTGTTCCATTTTTTAACAATATTACGAAGTTTGGAAGAATATGAATTATTTGTTTGTGTCTGTTCTATTGGTTTTACAGCTGAATTGTCAAATGTTACATATGCCCAATGTAGCATTTGTATTTCTTTTGATTAATGATAGATACAAATGTGTGCAACGAAGATAATGTGTCCATTGATGAAAATTAGTTATGCATTTATCTTGTGCACCATTCATTATTGAACCATTTGTATAATGTTTCAAAGTGACACGTTGTCATAATCATATACACTTTCTGCATTAACTGTTGCTCATAACATTATTTTGTACTCATAGTTATTTCTGACACACATAGTAATAATCAATCAATTGATGGAGTCAACTTCTATTGTATTCTACAACTCTACTTTTCGTATACATGTTTACAGTAGCAGTATAACATTATTATCATTGTAAACATCAATAACAACACACACAAAAATAAGTCTTCAGTATAGGTATTGAAAATAACACAAACGGATATCCCTGGTTATTTCTAACCCAAGTGTTTTAAACATGCATGATGCAATGAAAGCATAACAGTTTACTAACAAAATGTTTCCACCCAGGAGGACGAAGAAGGCATTTGGGCCTGATTTGCCGTCATCGGTGAAGCATTCGGGAAAAAAAATGTGAGTACCTAGCCCTGATAATTTTTTCATGTATACAATAGCGCACTGTAAAAACGTCATCTAGCTAGCAAGGTTGATTTGACCACAATAACCACAGCATTGCCCTACTCCGAAAAGCAAAGGAACACCCATCATCGTGAATTTCCGTCCTCTAAAGTGCACTCAGGGATTTATAGCTGCCCATAGAGTGAAGGTATATTTTTTCCAAAAGTACTTTGCAAGATTATATAGGCACTATTAATGTAAATGCACTAAGCAGCCTAATGTGGGTGTACTGTGGTCCAGTGGTGATAAAAACGACACAGTGACACAAACCAGAGAAGGACAAGTCGAGCTTGCTTTTTTCCTCCCCCAGTAAAAAGATGTTAGCGTATTACCTCACGTTGTGTTTTCGTGTGTGTGGCAGTTCATTACAAAACAACACTGAACAGTCATGATGTACTTTAAGACTGAAAAAAAGCATAAAGAATGCGTAGTCATTAAGATTCATTCCAGTTTTGGAAGTTTTATCTCAGACCTGCTCTACGTACAATTAGCTTTGCACTAATGTGTGTTTAAAAACATTTGATGCTCTTACAATTTAACCAGTTTAGGCCATTCTTCAATAACTGCCTTGGGAATATTGCCTATTCACCCTAGTACTCTAATCTTTTGTTTTTTATGGTGAACGGTGACCAAAAGCCCCCTCAATATACAAAAACCTGCCACGTTGACCCCCCTTTTAATATGCGCTCTGCCGGCCCCCACTTGCAGCAATATACTCATAATCGATCACGGCTGCACGGTTATTTATTAACATTTTATGGGAAATAACGGGAAACAAGCCACCAAACATGACACAAATTTGCTCTGTTCAATTTAAGTTCAATTCCTTTGTTAGGGAAATTCATTTTCACAGACTGTGTGGGGGGTACAGTCATTGCTGTCGCAGAAGATCGTGCGCCAAATTACCTATCAACAAGTGGTCTCCCATCCAAGGACTAACCAGGCGTGATCCTGTTGAGCTTTCCAAGATTGGGCGTTCTCAGAGTGGTATGGCGGTAAACAGGTCAACAAACAGATCTTGGCCCTTGCTCTTAGCAATAGCAGACTGGGGTTAATGGATACTTCTAAACATCCAATAGTGTGAATAGTTTAAATCAACTCCTGATTTTCAATAACTGTCCTGATTGTCGATTTGTTACAGCCGAATTCCATAATGAGGTTAACAAAGCGTTGTCGTTTTCGTGTTTCTTTATTTTCCCAAGCGTTGTATCCATTGTTATCATTGTCTTGCTTTACCCTTTGGCAATATTCCAAGTCTTGGGATCCATAGCTAAACACATTCAGGTTTGTTACCTAAGATTCTGAACCGGACAAAAAGGAAAAAATTGTGCTTTGTGGGAAGGAGTTAAGCCAATTGCATATGAGCATCTTCATGAAGCCGTGAAACAAACCAATAGCGGACTAACATCTTAAATGACCTCAACCAATAACAGCCCCGCAGCTCAGAGACATGTGAGGCACGTAACTCGCACAGTCATACTCACCAATACCACAAAGTCCGTGACGAGGGGACGGAGAAATATCATATTTCACCTTATAACATGAACATATACTAAAATAAGGGATGGTGTAACCATGGGATCTACTTTGTAACTAAGAATACAAATAACATAAGTGTGAATAAACTAAACCACACTAATTATACATGTGAAATCTAGCTAATTAAGCCTTGTTTGAAGAACTTGATCTTTCTCTTACATAGCAAGTAACCAACTTGGTATCGTCATCGTTTCCTCTGTCATTAATTCCCCCCAATAATCCACTGGTGGACCATCACAAGTGGAGTGACTGACTCATGATGAACTTCGGCCTTACAGCGTTTCAAGGCTTAGCTCCTCAGTGAAGCCATGCAAGGTTGTCGTGTATTTGTACACCGTTGCATTAGCGAGCACGACAAATAGACATTATAGTCCTAATCTATTCCATGTGTGCCGCAAGGGGTGGCTGTGTGGAGAGGACAACCGCACTGCCTAAGTTTTTTTCCCGTCCTTCGCCTGCCCTTTAAAATATTCCTTGAAGGTAAACCCGAGAATCCGTGTCCCTGCTATCTAAAATCAGATAATTCTTCTGATCTAATACCATAAGCCGGGCACATTAGCCTTTAGCGCAGAGTGGTGTTGCGGCTAGCGATATCAGCAAAGTTCATCTATCCTCCGTTGTTGTTCTGGCAGCGTGCGACGCGAGTGCGGCTAACAGCTGTTAGCCGTCTTTATTAGAAAACAGATGGGAGCTATTTGGGCATGTGTAGCTACAGCGGAATAAGGCTAGAGCTAATCCTCATATCCCGTCTCTGAGTGAGCTCTGCCTAATATGAGCAAACAGAGATGACAGGATAGATAGCCAAATAGCCAAAGATGGAGATGCCCCTCCCACCAAGAATAGTTTACATTCATTTTTACAGTATTCCTTTGATTTTTGAATGTAATCTCTTCCATACCACCCTTAAATTTCCAGGAAGAAGGAACTACATTTACCAGAGGTGTTAAAGTAAAATAGAGGGAGGGTCAAATCGAAATTGGCAAAATGTCGAGGGCCACGTCAATGGAATGTTGACAATTTTTCAAATGTCGCATATAATCGAGTGAAGCTAATGGAAGTTACTAAATGCTAACAAATGTATTACGATTAGATAAGATACATAAAGCGTTTTTTTATATGGCTCTGTCCATATGTGCCTTCTGCTGCTCCCTCCAAAGCAGCAAAACCAGATGATTGGGGTTAATGGATTACAATCTCAAAAGGGCTTTCACTTTAGGTAGAAAATAACAGTTAAAAAAAAAAAGAAGAAGCTCCGAACCAGATAAAAATGGACCCTGCTCGCAGCAATATGGGATTAGTTCTTGTTTATTTGTTTAGCCCTTTATCACAAGGAGTTTCAAAGGGCTGCACTGACTACAGACTAAGGATAATGTATCGCGGCCGCACAAGTGCGGTTCACTTTAGCCTGAAACGATGGCAAAAAAGAGCCACCCAACAAAAGTGGCCTATGCCTACCCCTGCTCGAAGTAATAATCGACAGGGGATAATGGAATCAGGCTGTCTGAGTGCACTTCACTTTTTGGTGGCTAGAATGGTAAATAAAAGGCACCTGGCCAGACAGAAATGCATGCTGCCTAATATGGGCAAACAGAGATGACAGAATAGGAAGCCAAATAGCCAAATGTATAGACCCTACACCTCCCACCAAGAATAGTTTACATTCATTATTACAGTATTCCTTCAAATTTCACAGTTTATCAGTTCCATACCAACTCTTGAATTTCCAGGAAGAATTAACCATATTTATCAAAGGTGTCAAAAACAAATAGACTGAGGGCCAAATCAAAATTGGCTAAAGGTTAAGGGCCCGGCTGATGGAATGTTGACAATATTTCTAATGTCGCATATAATCGAGTGAAGCTAATTGAAGCTACTAAATATCTAAAAGATATATTGCAAAACAAAATATGTGTCTGTATTGGATACGTTTTGAAGTGTATTACGTGCATTGAATTTACATTTTTGTTTTTGTTTTTAATTAAGGAGATCAAAGCTACAAGCCGCTTCAAGGATGCTAGCCGCTTTTTATTAAGATACATAACTAGAGTATAGTTAGCTATTTTTGCAAAAGAATTATTTACAATATTTTTTTTTCCATAATTCACTCAACTGGTATATATTTTAAAATATATAATTGCATTGAAATACAATAAAGTGCAAACATATTACACATTAACACTTTATTTAAGGAGGAGTAAAAAAAAAATCACAATGTTTACTGGTGTATGATGTGTATGGTTCCTAGTGTATTACAACCGTCTCAGGGGATATAGAAAACATTCTCATGGGCCACACCCTGCCCTCAGGCCTCGACTTTGACATATGTGATATAAATATGATAACTGCAAGTGCACAGTAATGCACAAGTAAACTGATTAAATGTGTAATTATTGTATGTGGCTTGCCAGAAGCACGGATTTACACTATACTGTATATGGATGGATACAGCTGGCAATGTTGTTGTAGAATGAACCTGAAGGCCCCGGGTGAATCAACCAATACACATCAGGCTTGTTATACTGAATAACAGAACTTGGCAACAAGAGACCATGAGCATCTAACAATAACAATAGTAGCTAATGTTGAGCCATAGCCTGCAGCCAAGTGGTTAACATGAGTGCCTAGAGAAGGAAACAGTGGATACATTCATAGAGGCCGGAATTATATAACTCAGCAGCAAATTACACTGAGAAAGAAATCAGGAGCAGCTAACAAAAAAATAGGGGCTTGAAATAAGCCATAGTCAGCAACCAAGTGGCTAACATGAGTTGCCAGAGAAGGTAACTATGCAAAATAAAGCTACACAAGCCTGAATAAAAAGACTTGCGATGAGTAACACGGAAGGACTAAGCATTATTAGCTAAGGGTAACATCAGAGGCAATCTGCGAGTCATAGCCAGCGGTCAAGTGGTTAACATGGGTGGCTAGAAAAGGATAGAAAGAAAAATAAAGTTACAGATGCCTGAATAACGGGACTTGGCGATGAGTGACCCTGAGGGAGGAAGCAGGATAAGCTAACAACAAAAATAGGGGCGAGCCATAGTCTGAAGCCAAATAGCTGACGTAGTGGCTGGAGAAGAAAGCAGTTGAATAATGGAACCCAACAATCACATTTAGGGCTTAACTTTCTGTGGTAAGTGGCCGCTGAGTGCTAAAAGCATCTGCGGGACAAGGTAGCGTTGCAAATTAGTCATTCGGACTTCCGTAGTAGTAAGATGCTAGCCAACCATGTTAGCTTCTTCAAGTTGTGGAATATAATTCAAAAAAAAAAAACCCCATAAAATCCTGTTTATGAATTTATTACCGTAAATTCCGGACTATAGAGCGCACCTGATTATAAGCCGCACCCTCCACTTTTTGAGTGAATTGACGCTTTTGTACTTACACAAGCCCCACCCATGTATTAGCCGCGGCCGCCCCGCAGTAATGCTTGCGACACAGCCACAATTTTAGCCCGGGACACTTACTCTCAGCCAAAAGGCCGAGCTAAGGTCCTAGCCCCAAAGCCTTGCTGCGATCATTGCGAATGCACCGCTCCCGGAAGTACTGCAATACCGGGTAGATGCGCGGAGTGGACAGAGCAAGCTCTTATTTCATTTCCGGGTTGCAAAAATCAAAACAGATACTACACATAGGGTCATGCCTACACTTTTAGAATCTCACGGTCGTTCCACAGATAGTACACAATTTCAGAACCACAATTGGCATCACAAATAGAAAATGATACCCGTAATTAAGGTATGATGCAGACTTGTAAAGTCGGGGTCCCGTTGAAAGTAATCCAAGGGAAAAAATGTATACATACATATACATTTTCCATCAGCTCGCGTTTGCTCCGCCCCATATTTTTGATTCGTCCGTAGAACACATTACAGAAAAAAATCTCTAAAATAAATACATTACAAAAATATACCGTTGCAAATACATATTATACATGGTTACACATATTTACGAAGAAAGACGGTACACCGAGAGAGTATTCAAAGCTTGAATAATAATGATATAACTTTCATCCCAAACCGTGCCTTTGAAAGGTACCAAGTAGTAGGATCACGCTCACAATGTATCAAACATACCTGTGAAGAAAAAGCTTCCCGTAAATGTGAAATCCACGGTAGATCGTCTTCAACTTTCTTCTCATAACTGTCACCAACAAGAGCATCTTCCTCAGTATTGGAACGTACCTTAACTTTACAGAAAATATATGTTAAATCTTAGAGATTGCAGTCTTTCTTGGCGCACATATTCTACTGGTCTCAATCTTACCTTTTAAACTCCTGCGCCGCTGGTGGCCGTTAGAAAAATTCCATAAATTAGCCGCTTCACTGAATAAGCCGCAGGGCTGAACATTTGGGAAAAAAGTAGCGGCTTATAGTCCGGAATTTACGGTATATAAATCAAGTGGTTTGTACACCACAGAGGTTTGCTATACACTGTACTCTGTCCCTTTAAGCCCTCGGTCATGAAGAATGTGAGAATTAATGTGGCCTTTTTTTTTGCTAATGACCGATTCCGGTGAACTTTTGTCCGATTCACTTTAACAGAAGCCCTCGACTTTGGTTGGAGCCAATCAGTTTCTTTCCTTGACAGCAACTCAAGCGCATTCCAGAATATTAAACAGGACTGATCATCCTTTTTCACAATAAAAGCTCTTTGTGCCCTCTTTCTTTACACAAACACTCAGAATAATAACAGATGAGTAGAATGTTGCGTTCAATGGGGAAAAAAAAACTTGGCTAAACCTTTTGACGTTTCTTTTTTATTTTGGAACAAACACGTTTTCGCTAGAAAAGCCCTTAGCTTATTTTCTCTCTTTTCGTACTGACAAATTCACTGAGTGTTAACGGAGTAATGTTTCCAGAGAAGTCAACGCCACCCCCAACCCTGATCTTCACTTTTGTTTTCCATGTAATGTTTCTTTTGTGTGCTGTACCCTCACCAAACAGAATAGACTCGAGGTATAATAATGCTTGGCAAAGTAGTAAATACAATTCAAATCCAGCTTCAGGATTTTTTTTGTTATTATTAATGTTTATCGTTGTTTTGAGTATACTCGTATTGGCTTTTTATGTTAACACAAGTTATTTAACTAGTTTAAGCATTGGTTTTCTACTTTTAGAATATAATACCTAGTAAGTGTCTTCCCATTTGTGAGTGTGTTTTACAATGTTACTTTTCCTGGTTTGTTCAGTTACCAGAGGCCCACAAGTAAAATAGTTGGTGGCCGGGTTGGGAATTGTCTTTTATAAAGATAATGACTCACCTACAGTATTGTACGCCGGCAATGTGTTCTAGACTGGGCATAGAGCAGCCGCTGATCTTTTGGGCTGCATTGATTGCTCTCTGTACATCTTCCCTGTCTGCCGCCATAGCCAAAATCAAATAACGGCACATAGTAGTAGCTCTCGTGGCAAGCAGTGTGCCGTGGCTTTGGCACACTGCTTGAAAAACATTTTTGTTCATCCTTTTAACAGTTGTCTTTCAACCCAACACATTCAAGTCATGTACAAATGTTGCTTGGCAAGTGATAAGTAAAATTCCCATCATCATTACATTTTTGTAACTTTCCTTTTTTTATTACTGATATTTTCACACTGCTCTGCGTTTTTATTTTATGTCCGTTCTTCATCAAACATCTTAACAAACCCAATGTTTTGCTCTTTTGTGGTTGTTTAGCCTTCTATTTTGGGTTTTCTGACACTGAGCAGGGAAATCCACTCTGGAATACCTTGATAGTCTTGGGATGTCACTGTACCCTGAACAGATTGCGGACACCCCGCGCCACATGAAGCAAATCATCCCCCGCACATAGCAAAGCCTCCTCACAGTAAGGTTAGTATGCCTCTTATGGGATGCATTTCTCTTAAGAGATGGGTGCTTTGCTAAAGTTAGGAATATTAGAAATGGTAAAAGGATTGAAACACACTTGCAGTCAAATTTAAATCCACATGTTTGTAGAGCCAATTCTAAACCCCTAACCCAAACCCTTTTACCCTAACCAAAAGTCTACAACAGTTAGTCTAACACTACCCTTTACCCTTAACACCATAACCTGAATCCAATCCCACAACACAAATCCCCCAAGCCTAACACAAATTCCCTAACCTCAACACCCAAAACCTGTAACCACTGACCTCAACACTAACCGTCTTACTTTACTTTTAACCACTAGCCCAAATCCAGTCCTACTAACCCCGACAAAATGTTCAACACTAACCCAAACCCTGTAACCCCTAACCATAACCTTCTAACCCTTGACCATAACCTCAAACCCCAACCAAAACCCCTCTAACCCTAAACCATATTCTCTAACACCTTACCGAAATCTATACCCATTAAACCTAACACTAACCCTTCAAACTCCCTAAACCCCAAACTCAAACACTGTAATCCCTAAATGTACCCCTCTGACACCTTATCAAACGCATACCCCTAACCCAAACCCACTAACTCTAATCTTCCATCCCAAACACTCCAACCCTATCCCCTTAACCTTCAGTGAAGAAAATAACTATTTGAACACCCTGTTATTTTGCTATTTCTGCCACTTAGCAATGATAGAGGGGTCTGAAATTTTCATCGTATGTGCATGTCCACCGTGAGAGAGTTAAACTAAAAAGAAAAATCCAGACATCGCAATACATGATTTTTTAACGATTCATTTGGGCGATATAGCTGCAAATAAGTATTTGAACACCTGTGTATCATCTGGAATTCTGACCCTGAAAGACCTGTTAGTCTGCTCATTAGAAGTCCACCTGCACTCCATGTATCATCCGGAATCAGGGGCACCTGTTTGAGGTCATTAGCTGCATAAAGACACCTGTCTAAGCCCATGGAATCAGTAAGACTTTAACTTGTAAGACCAAAAAGCTGTCCAAAGACACCAGGGACAAAATTGTACACCTCCACAAGGCTAGAAATGGCTCCAGAGCTATTGCCAAGCAGTTTGGTAAAAAAGGTCCACTGTTGGAGCAATCATTAGAAAATGGAAGAAGCTAAACATGACGGTCAATCTCAATCAGAGTGTAGCCCCATGCAAGATATCACCTCATTGGGTTTCAATGATTCTAAGAAAGGTGAGGAATCAGCCTGGAACTACACAACAGGAGTTGGTCTATGACCTGAAAAGAGCTGGGATCACCGTTTCCAAGGTTACTGTCGGTACAATACTAAGACGTCATGATTTGAAATCATGCATGGAATAAAAGGTTCCCCTGATTAAGCCAGCACACGTCAAGGCCTGTCTTGAGTTTGCATATGACCATTTGAATGATACAGAGGAGTCATGAGAGAAGGACCCGAAGCACACAGCCAGGAAAGGAGTGGCTCGGTAGGAAGCAGATCAAGGTTCTAGCATGGCCCAGCCAGTCTCCAGACCTGAACCCGATCGAGAATCTTTGGAGGGAGCTCAAACTTTGTGTTTCTCAGCGACAGACGAGAAACCTGACTGATGTAGAGAAGATCTGTGTGGAGGAGTGGGCCAAGATTCCTGCAGTGTGTCAAACCTGGTGAAAAACTACAGGAAACGTTTGACCTGTGTAATAGCAAACAAAGGCTACTGTACCAAATGTTAACATTTATTTTCTCAGGTGTTGAAATACTTATTTGCAACTATATCACACATATCAATTGTTAGAAATTCATGCATTTTTATTTCTGGATTTTTCTTTTTAGTTTATCTCACAGTGGACATGCACCTACTATGAACATTTCAGACACCTCCACGGTCCATGAAGTGGAAGGAATAGCAAAATAGCAGGGTGTTCAAATACCTATTTTCTTAACTGCATACTCCATAACATACTACCTCAACCCCTCTCACACCTAACTGTAACCTTCTAACCACTAGCCTTCTAACCCTAGCCCCCAAACCAGCTAGCTCTAACCCTCAAACTCTCAACCCTATCCTCCTACTCTACATCTCTAACCCCTACCCTTGACTCAAACCCATAACCCTTAACCCTCTTACCATAACACTCTAACTCTAGACCCTATTCTTCTAACCTTAACCCTTAACAGTATAAACTAAACCCTCTAACTATAGCCCTTAATCTTTAGCACCCTAACCCTATCCTATCCCTTAGTAGTCAAAACATTATTTAGCATTAACTACTTAAGTGATACTAGCAACGCTAATAAAGTTAGTTGGAATATGTGCTAACTCCGAGCAACAATCACTGTGTTGACTTCTTGGTGATATCGTCATGTCGCCTTCCCTGAGTTTTAGGGTCAGACTAACTCAAGGAGATGCCCAGCAAGTTTGTTTTTTGACAGTTAACCTAATGAGACTTTCAACAATGTCGTCATTTTTAGTATTTTGTCCTCTGAACAAAAAAAGTTTTTTCTTCAGAGTATGTGGAAACCACCAAAGCTCTACTTTTAAGTTATCACGTTATTTTTAAGGCTGCGTGACTGATCGTCACGGTTAAGATAACTTAAGAGTAGTTCTTCGAAACTGAAATGGTCTTGAAAATAAGTGATTCCGTTGAAAACATGTCACTCATGCTTACGCTTGTGGTCAGAACTGTAAAGCATCCAACATGTAAGAGACCGCCAAACACTTTCAGGCTGCATATAACATCACCGCATGCTGTCTTCCATGCTGACTCGTCATTTTCATCCTAAAGTCACTTGCTAAAGATGAGAATAGATTTGATCTTGCCAACTAAATAAGCAATGATTTAGGGATTTGGAGTGCAATCCTTGGAATTTGAAGTTAAATCTAATGTGACTGTGTAATAATTTTCCACTAGAGGTCATAGTTTAGGATCAAGCTAAAATGGGTGTGTTGGAAGATAAACTACAAAAGCCCAGTGGGCAGCACTTGGCAAAATTCGTAAGACAAAATCTAAATATTCTTACTGAGCCAGGATGAATTTCGACCAGCGTCAGGACAAAAAAATCTGCTGTTACCCTCTGCCCGCAACAACAAAAGGCTGAACAAGCTGAATACACCCGGAGCAGCTGAAAAGAGCCAATGGCTAGAGTTGGTCTGAGATGGAGGAGGTGGCTAACTTAAGCAGCTAGCAAGACGCAACTAAGTAGGCCAGTAAATGATTGCAAGAGCAAAGCAGACATTATAAAGAATTAGGACCCTAAATCACATAAGTTAAGTGGCTAACATGAGTAGCTAACAATGGAAATAGTAGAAAAAAAAGCACCTGAAACATAACTCATAGGACATGGGATTTTCACTTGCATGACCAGTTGTGGAATTCGAGTTTTAGTCATACAGAGCAACCAACAATAACAATACGGCTAAAAGTGAGCCTGAGCCTGCAACCAAGTATGGGTGGCAAGAAAAGGAAACAGGGCCAGATGCCAGAATCACAGAACTCGGTGAAGTTAACTCACATGACCAGCTGTGAAAGGCGAGTGACACTGAGAGATGAAGCAAAAGCAGCAAACAATAAAAATCGCAGCTTGAGTAGCCTGTAGTCAAGGTGGTAACATAAGTGGCTAACGAAGAAAACAGTAGGAAAAATAGAGGCCTGAATCCCGTAACTTGGTGACATTTGTTTGCATGACCAACTGGGGATGATGGCGAGTTTTATTTACACACAACAACAATAACAATAACGGCCAGCAGCAGGCCATTCTACAGCCAAGTAGCTAACATCATTAGCATGTGAAAGAAACAGTGGGGAAAAAAAGTGGGAAATGCCTGAATCAAAGACTTTAACAACATTTGTCTGCGAATTGGGTCGAACAATCTCAACCCAGCTGAGGTGTTGGGAGTCATTAGGTGACCAAACCCCCCAATTCCAACCCCTAATGCTGAACGCCAAGCAGGGAGGCAACAGGTACCAATGTTTAAGTCTTATGTATGACTCAGCCGAGGCTTGAACCACAACCTCCCAGTCTCGAGGCGGGCGCCATACCCCCAAGGCCACCGAGCTGGTGAACCCAGCTGTAAATATAACAAATTATCCCGGCAGGCTAGCCAAATGCCAAAGAGGGCTAACTGGGACCGATCGACGGGAAAACTGAAGGCTCGCCGACCGAAAACATGCAGTAAGCAGCCCGGCTACCTTGGAGTCTTCAATGAAAAATGGTCTCGGCAAACATGAACTCAGCTTGGGAAAAAAACAACCAACTAATAATGGGGATAACCTGGACGAAACAAAACTAGAAGCCTTAGCCCAGATTCTAACAAGGAGCTATCTGGACAATATTATATTATTTGCAAAAAACACAAACAATAGGTCAGAATTTTCCAGCGACACGAGTACTATGCAATCGCTGTACTCCAATTGCCATCTGTTTTTCAATGGGACCCGCCATTGTTATTAGTCTTTGTTGTCCGGTGACATCCCTGCTCTACAGGATATAACCCACTTTAGTGAACTTTGAGACTGAATTTCTCAAGTTGCCGGCAAGTGGAGTATTTTGCAACATATCTGAATGATTGTGGGAAGGAACACTACAAAAAAATCGGTCTTTTATAATTTTTTTAAACCTCTGTAAACCTAAAAATATTTCTAGTTGTATTCCTATTGAATTTGGTTAAAATTAATTACATCTTGACAATGTTTTTTTTTTCCTCATCCCCCAGAAAAAAATGTCTGTGAGTAAGCGCTTGGTCGACGCCCACAAACACACTCATTACACAAACGGAGACACGACCGCACACAATCCGCGGCCACGATTAAGGAATTGATTTATGACCTCGGCGTGATAAATCTGTGTTTTACATTCTTGCGCCTTCCAGACGATGTGTGCATGCTTGTCTGGGTCAACGTTGGCGGAGGCTGAAAAGATTTTTCACTTTGTTTTCCTTCAGCCTTTCACTTTTTTTTCCTGCAATCGGCGGCATACGGTCGGGCAATTTGACAAATTCATTGATTATTTAAGACGATACATACAAGTCAAGTCAAGTCATTTTTATTTGTATAGCCCTTAATCACAATAAGTCTCTAAGGGCTTCACAGATTAGTACACTATGTTACACAGACTATTTTTCAGCCGACAAGAAGAGTAGGTTATTATTCATATGCAATGGAGTAGAAGTGAGTTTTAAGTTTAGATTTAAACATTTCCACTGAGGTTGCAGATCGGATCTCAGGGGGAAGAGCATTCCACAGCACCGGTGCCCGGATGGAGAACGCTCTCGATCCAGCAGAACACTTCTTTGCTCTCGGGATCACCAGAAGACCGGCACTCTCAGATCGTAGGCTTCGGACCGGGACATAGGGGCAGATCAGATCTGAAAGATAAGAGGGAGCAAGTCCATGTATGATTTTGTACAATACTAAGAGAACCTTGAAGTCACATCTTTGGCTCACTGGGAGCCAGTGCAAGTTAGCCAAAATCGGTGTTATGTGATCGTACTTTTTTGTCCTAGTTAAAAGCCTCGCTGCGGCATTTTGTACTAGCTGAAGAGACTTGATTCTGGACTTCGGGAGACCGGAGAGTAGTGCATTACAGTAATCGAGACGGGAGGTAACAAATGCATGAATTATAGTTTCCGCATCAGACTGAGACAGTATTGAACGGATTTTGGCAATGTTACGAAGATGGAAGAAAGCGGTTCTAGTAATTTTCTTTACATGCATCTCAAAGGTTAGATCAGGGTCAAATATGACACCTAAATTTTTAACTGAGTCACTCTGTGTGATGTGACATTTGTCAATGTTCACAGCAGTTTTTGAGAATAAGTCACGGCATTTAGATGGACCAATGACTAACATTTCGGTCTTTTCAGAGTTAAGACGCAAGAAATTGAGTGACATCCACTCTTTTATCTCAGTGAGGCAGGCCTCCAAACTTCCACAGTTTAGTGTGGAAGATTCCTCCAACGGAAGATAGAGTTGAGTGTCGTCTGCGTAGCAGTGGAAGCTGATATTGTACTTGCGAATAATGTCACCTAATGGAAGCATGTAAATGTTTAAAAGAAGGGGGCCAAGCACTGAACCCTGCGGAACACCGCAGGTAACATTAAAGGGCTCAGATGTCATTTCACCATATTTAACACAGTGCGTCCTATCTGAGAGGTAGGATCTGAACCACGAGAGGACGGTTCCTGAGAGACCAATCCATTTTTCCAACCGTTCTAGTAGGATATTGTGGTGCACTGTGTCAAAAGCAGCACTAAGATCCAGCAGCAGCAAAAGTGATGAAGCGCCAGAATCCATTGACATTAGGAGAGAAAAACTAAATCAAACATAGGTTTCAGTATAGTTTTTCCGGCAGTATTTTAAACCTACTTTTCAAGAATAAGTTTATTGTATACCATAAGTATACTTTTAGTTAAGTGCAGACTTTCATGTTTTGTTCGGTTAGAGCTAGTTAGTGTCTACCCATGTGTGAGTGTGTGTTTTGCATTGTTCCTTTTCATTTTTGTTCAGTTACAATGTAATTGAATTGAATAGACGAGATTAGACATGGCACTTTGAGGCAAAACCTGTAATAAAGACTTTGAAGAGAAAAAGGACAAAAGACTAGCAGGAGAAAGAAAACAAATAAAAACAATGTAATGCTTAAAAAAACTGGCCTAAGTTATAATATCATTGCAATGAAAAATGATAATGCATTGTAACAATAGTGCAATGAAAATAAGTGCAGTAACAGTTAGCAGCAGTAATTTTGGCATTGAGAGGGATGGGCGCCACCAGGCTGTACTTGCCACAGAAAAGTTGTGCTGCTATGACACTAGTTTCTGATTGAAAATTATGAAGTTATTCTGTCCACGCGTATGAGTCATGTCGTGCTTCGTCTTTCTACCACTACATTTTCCTTTCATTTTTTGTTAATTTAGAGATCATTAGTGTGGCTAGGTCATATTTCTTGTTTTCATCATCATGGCGCTCTTGTTGTTATTCTGTCCGTGTGGGGGGATGTTTCTTGTGTTGTCTTGAGTCCATGCTTTGTTCTGTTGGAGCTGGTTGGTATCTGTTAAGATGATGTAGTTATTCTATCCACGCATCTCTTCTTCTTTTGTTAAATTAGGACTTTTAAATGTTCCAACATATCTTGCAGTGTTACCTTTATGTTTTGTTCTGTTAGAGGTGATTGGAGCTAGGACAATTTGTTGTTGTTCTATCCACACGCAAGTATGTTTTGTGCATCCTCTTATTTTCATGTTTGTTTTGGTCGAAACTAGATGGTATTTCACCATGTATTGCATTGTCTTTTTAATTTTTTTGTTTGGTTACAACTCATTTATGTTCCAATATATGCTGTGTCTTCTTCTGTCAGTTCTTGGTCATTTCGATCCAGTTAGTGCTTCCACATTATGAAGCAGGCATATCTCGTCGAGCCTCTGTTAGGGTAGCTTTGATGACTTTGATTTCTTAGAATCCTAGTAAACTTTGCTGTTCTGTTTCTGTACACTATCCAATACTGGTTCCTTTTCTCTATACAAAACATTTTCTCAAGTCTTATTTTCCATGTACCTATCTGCTTTTCCAGTCATGCTGGATTGTGATAGTAATTTTCATCCTTGTTATTTGTAGCTCAATTAAAAAAAAAAGATGTTCTGTCTCAACATCTTTAAGTAAGGTTTTCTTTATTTTCTCGGTGGGCGGGCCTAAGACAATATGTGAAGCTGTTCTGTATTTTTAGTGTTTTTAGTGGGCACAGCACGAGACGTCCGAGGAAAATCAGTTAACTGCTCATAATTCCTTTTCCATTTTCTCCTACCAATCTTCTTCAAAGACTTTTTCCCCAAACATGAACAAATTGATCAAATGAATGAATCAACATTAAATATGATCATGGTTGTACTGAGGAACTGCCACTAGAAATTGTGACGTTTCACAAATTATTTTGGCTACAAAAGTAAGACAAAATACACATTTCACAGACGGAATAAATCAATTTTAGCATGAGTTCAGTCAAAATAATCTCAATTTAACGGCCTAATAAGGGGGTGGAGTCAAATTTTAGTCGGACGTAAACAACTACTGGAATAGTTTTGATTTGACATAGCTTGTAACATCTGGGATTGGTTGCCACAAAAAATATAAAACAAAACAAGCGGAAAGGTAGTCTGGACAGTTACCATTTGAACAGGTTTCAAGTGATTAATGACATCTAACAGCGATTGATTATGATACATCTTGTGCAAAATCTTCATAAAATAATATATTTTTAATCATTTTTGATAAAAACCTGTTTTTTCCACCCTGAGAATGCTGATCTCCGGAAGCTAAGCAGGGTCAGGCCTGGTTAGTACTCGGATGGGAGACCGCCTGAGAATACCAAATTCCGTAAATAGGTCATTTGGCGTATATATATATATATACTGGACTGTCTCAGAAAATTAGAATATTGTGATAAAGTTCTTTATTTTCTGTAATGCAATTAAAAAAAACAAAAATGTCATACATTCTGGATTCATTACACATCAACTGAACTATTTCAAGCCTTTTATTATTTTAATATTGCTGAATTTGGCTTACAGCTTAAGAAAACTCAAAAATCCTATCTCAAAATATTAGAATATCATGAAAAAGTATACAAGTAGGCTATTCAACTAATCACCTGAATCATCTAATTAACTCGAAACACCTTGCGAGGGTTTCCTGAGCCTTAAAAACACTCAGCTTGGTTCAGTAAACTAAATCACAAGTATGGGGAAGACTGCTGTCCATAGGACCATCATTGATACCGTCCATCAGGAGGGTAAGACACAAAAGGAAAATTCTCAAAGAGCAGGCTGTTCACAGAGTGCAGTTTCAAAGCATATCCACAAAAAGTGTGTTGGAAGGGAAAAATGTGGCCGGAAACGCTGCACAACCAAGAGAGATGACCGCAGCCTTAACAAAATTGTGACCAAGAGCCGCTTCCAGAATTTGGGGGAGCTTCAAAGACAGTGGGCTGAAGCTGGAGTCCAGGTATCAAAAGCCACAGTTCACAGACGTGTCCGGGAAATGGGCTACAATAGCCGTATTCCCATGGTCAAGCCACTTCTGAACTCAAGACAACGGAAGAAGCGTCTGACTTGGGCTATGGAGAAGAAGCACTGGACAGTTGCAGAGTGGTCCAAAGTCATCTTTTCAGACGAAAGCAAGTTTTGAATTTTATTTGGGAGTCAAGGCGCCAGAGTCTGGAGAAAGGCTGGAGAGGAGCAAAATCCAAGTTGCTTGAAATCCAGTGTGAAGTTCCCACAGTCAGCAATGGTTTGGGGAGCCATGTCAGCTGCTGGTGTAGGTCCACTGTGTTTCATCAAGTCCAGAGTAAATGCAACTGTGTACCAAGAGATTTTAGAGCACTACATGCTTCCATCTGCTGAAAAGCTCTATGGAGATGAGGATTTCATTTTCCAGCATGATCTGGCACCTGCCCACAGTGCCAAAACCACCAGTAACTGGTGCACTGACCATGGCATCACTGTCCTTGATTGGCCTGCTAATTCCCCTGACCTGAACCCCATCGAAAATTTGTGGGTTATAGTTAAGAAGAAGATGAAAGACACCAGACCTACAAATGCAAATGAGCTGAAGGCCGCTATCGAAGCATCCTGGGCATCAATAACACCTCAGCAATTCCACAGGCTGATTGCCTCCATGCCACGCCGGATTGATGCAGTAATCCGTGCAAAAGGATTCCCAACCAAGTACAGTGAGTGCATCAATGGACATTTTCAAATGTTTGATTTAGTTTTGCTGTTATAAAATTATTTTTTTACTTGGTCTGAGGAAGTATTCTAATATTTTGAGATAGGATTTTTGAGTTTTTTTCAGCTATAAGCCAAAATCAGCAATATTCAAATAATAAAAGGCTTGAAATAGTTCAGTTGATGTGTAATGAATCCAGAATGTATGACATTTTTGTTTTTTTAATTGCATTACAGAAAATAAAGAACTTTATCACAATATTCTAATTTTCTGAGACAGTCCAGTATATATATATATATATATATATATATATATATATATATATATATATATATATATATATATATATATATATATATATATATATATATCCATCCATTATCTGCACCGCTTATCCTCAGTAAAGTCGCAGGGGCGCTGGAGCCCATCCCAGCTATCTCCGGGCAGTGGGCAGGGGACACCCTGAACTGGTTGCCAGCCAGTCGCAGGGCACACAGAGACATACAACTCGCTTGCTCATTTACACCTAGGGACAATTTGGAACAGCCAATTTACCTGAAATGGATGTATTTGGAATATAGGAGGAAACCAGAGTGCCCGGAGGTAACCCACGCAAACACGGGGAGAACATGCAAACTCCGCACAGGAGGCTCGATTTCATGACCTCAGAACTGTGCTGCATACGCATATATATATATATATGTATCTATATATATATATATATATATATATATATATATATATATATATATACCGTATTTTCCGCACTATAAGGCGCACCGG
Organism: Urocampus carinirostris; assembly: GCF_059441175.1. Lineage (NCBI taxonomy): Eukaryota > Metazoa > Chordata > Actinopteri > Syngnathiformes > Syngnathidae > Urocampus > Urocampus carinirostris. The sequence goes on from NC_142351.1 coordinate 62,854,375, forward strand.
GTTATAGGGCGCACCCCGAAAAAATAGTTTTTGGTCCTATATTTGACATACATAAGACGCACCGGATTATAAGGCGCTACAATGGGAACGTCGACAAAACAGTCAAATAGTTCTGTCAAACTTATTACCCCCTTAACATTCCCAAAGCTTGCAAAGACGCAAATACGTATCGAGAACACGTGCGGATGCGGTGTCCGGACGATGTCACTCAAATGCATCGTTCCATCAATCGGAAGGTTAAAGTCTTGGGATTCAAGAAATGCCAACCATTCCTTAGTTTCTTTTTTCTTTTTCGCTCGCAACTTTACTGTGCATATGACAATAAACACTTGGAATTGAGTTTAATTTAAAAATAGACACTCCATTCCATCCATTGTCTGCACCGCTTATCACAGAAACATCGAGTTCAGTCTGAAACAAGATACAGGGAAAATATATAGCCGGAGTAGCTCACCGAAGTCGTTGTGTTCAATAATAATGTGCAGCCATGGTCCCCTTATATCCGTGAGTTTAGTAAATCCAGTAGAATAAAATATTTACAAATACAGAATAGTAAAAAATGCTTTCTGTATGCCGTCAACCACGTGCTATACACATTCATCATTTTCGGCCAATTGCAGGCTTTGTTTTGCCGCTTCAGCCTATGCCAGCCTGTAAATGATAAAAAGGATCCGCCCCTTGACCTCCGAATAACTTTAGCCAATAGTGATCGATTCAACTGATGATTGACACATCTTTTTCGGCCAATTGCAGGCTTTGTTTTGCAGCTTAAGCCTATGCCAGCCTGTAAATGATAAAAAGGATCCGCCCCTTGACCTCCGAATAACTTTAGCCAATAGTGATCGATTCAAATGATGATTGACACATTGGTTAGCCAATGAAACGCCGGTAAATAAATCCCAGCATACACCGCGGACTACTTGGCGTTCGGGGGAAAATCTAGTCGGCGGCTGCAAGTTAGTTGGAAGACTTTGCGACTTAATATTGATCCATAAATAAGGCGCACTGTATTATAAGGCGCATGGTCAGCTTTTGAAAAAAATAAAGGCTTTTAGGTGCGCCTTATAGTGCGGAAAATACGGTATATATAATCATATATATATATATATATATATATATATAGGGCATAGGGCAGCACGGCAGCGCAGTGGTTAGCGCGTGTGCGGTACAGTTCTGAGGTCATGAGACCGAACCTCCTGTGAGTTTGCATGTTCTCCCCGTGCTTGTGTGGGTTTCCTCTGGGCACTCCGGTTTCCTCCCACATTCCAAAAACATGCATGCCAGGTTAATTGGACGGTCCAAATTGTCCCTTGGTGTGAATGAGCGAGCGGATTTTCTGCCTCCGTGTGCCCTGCGATTGGCTGGCAACCAGTTAAGGGTGTCCCCTGCCCACTGCCCGAAGATAGCTGGGATGCACCCCGTCCGACCCTAATGAGGATAAGCGGTGCAGATAATGGACGGATGGATGGATATACTGTATATACGGAGCACTTGTTCGCACATGTGTGTGGCCAGAACCGCAGTTTCATTGCACAGCACGGGAACGCTCGGCCATTTTTTTTTCGTGGCAAAGTATTTTTGTATTTATTTTGTGTGAGATTTTGTGAGTGAGGCTTATCGTAGGGGAATGAAATTCACCAATTCAAGATATATCTCTATCATAAAAGATGATTTGATCCCTATTTTGAAATATTAGTAAATAAAAATACAAACTTTTAACACAATAAATGATTGCACTCAGTCAGATTTTTTTTCTTCTCTTCTTGTCATAATGCAAAGCCGTTGTCTGGAACAAGTTTGTTTCACAGCAGGCATTCCTTTCGGGCTACTCTGTTTGCTTAGGTAATAACTGGCTTAGCTATAATTTGTTTGTGCGCACGTGTGTGTGTCTGTGCGCAAAGCCTTGCATTCTTTTTTTTTTCTTTTAAAACATGCATACAGCTGAGCACAGTCTGCAACATGGAGACAAGCTGTGCCCAGAGGATTACTATTCTGTCTCTTTGAAATGTTTCTGGTTTTTAAGGGAAGGCAGGCAGAAGATATATCAAATAAATGTAATTTCTATATTATATTTACAATACAATAAGTATTCATGCATACTATGCAAACAGATGTAATATATATTTATTTTTTGGGCGATTTTGTAATTACTGTATATACAAAACAAAGCTAATGATAGATGGACGGATGGACAGACAGACAGACAGATGGATGGATGGAAAGATGGATGGACGGACAGGTCGATGTACAGGCAGGTGTGGATAGATTGATGATTATGATGATTTTTTCTTTTTTGAAATATAAGATAAAATATAATAAAACATTAATATAATCCATAATAAAATAATATAAATTATGTTAAAATGAGGGGAAATTGAATTTAAAAGGAAATACATAATTAAAGTATGTGAATTATATATACTGTATACATATATCCAATAATCCCTGCGACCCTACTGAGGATAAGCGGTGCAGATAATGGATGGATGGATATATCCAATATTATTATATATTTCAATTCTTAAGAAATACAAGATAAAATATAATCAAGGAAAACATGATACTTAAAATGAGTAACATTACATTTAATGGCAAGATGGTAAATAGCAGATATGAGGTTGCATTTTAAAGTTTATTCTCTTTACCTAAATAAAAGAACAATATCAAAAGTAGGTAAAATATTATTATTGATATGTTTTTCTTTTTCTTTTTTAGAAGTATAATATGAGAAATAATGTAATAAAAACGATTATCATAAAAATGAGAAACATTTTTGGCAATGAAGCAAGGTTTTTTTAAGAAAAATATGTTTTTTTGAAAAGAAATATAAAGCACGATTTTTTTTTTCTACGAATAACTGAAATTAACAAGTTTCTGGCAGCAGGGCCAGATTTTGTTCCTGGATAAGGACAAAATAAAAATAATTATAAATGATCATTAAAAACAGGCAATGTTCCATGCAACAAGGCAAGAATTTTTCCAGGAAAAAGATTAAATAAAGTGCTAAGCTATTACCCTGGCCAAATTTGAACTTTATTAAAAAATGTTGAAAGATCTTGAATGGAATTTTTTTGAGCGATGACATCCAAGGAACAGCGGATATCGACGCAAATAATAAACGTAGAAATCTAATCTTCGCATTTTCTTGCGAGGCTGCTCTTTCTCGCTCGTCGGCCGTTCGCTTGCTCGCACACACACGATGCGGCGTAATCGTTTGCTTTTCCTGACAGTCAAAAATGCTTTCTTCTTTTACCTGACACTCACGTCCTGTGTCAAAAATAGAGCGAGTGCTTCAACCAGTTCCTCGCCTGAGTGCTGCTGCAAAGGTTAGGATTGACAGATTGGATTGAGGGTGTCGTCCTCGGGATTAAATGTGGAACAAAACAAAAAAAAGTAGAAGAGTAGATGGGCAATTACTTGGAGGTGCATCAAAGCTTTGAGGAGGTCATGCACGTCTCAACAAGGACCGTTCCTTTCCTCGAGCTTTTGTTGTTTGCATGTTTGTTTGTGGTTATGTCAGGTGAGCCCAAGATGAAAGGAGATCGTGATGTTTCTTTCCCAAACGATTAGATGCCCTTGTGATGTTTGGGAAAAAATAATGTTTAAAAAAATGAGTCGGCAAGCGACAAAGGCTTTGAGAAAACCTGGTTGAAACTGATGCTTGGATGGAAGGATGGATGAAGAATGGATGGATGAAGAAATACATGAACGGATGGAAGCATGGACAGAATGTTTGGTGGGTGGATGGATGGATGGATGCACAAACAGTCGGTCTGGTGATGGACAGTAAAATGGATTGGTTGATGGACAGAAGAATGGGTTAATTGGATGGATGGTTTGCTGGATGGACCAATGCACGAATGGATTGGGTGATGGGTAGAAGAATGGATCGGGTAATGGAGAGAGAAATGCATTGGTTGATTGATGATAGGGTGGATGGACAAATGGATTGGTGAACAGTTTTTTTGGGGTGTATGGATAGATAGATAGATGGCTTTCAATGGAAATTGAAAAATGGATAGGTTGATTTATGGAAGAATGGGTTAGTTGACTGATGGATGGATGGATTAATTGATTAGTTGGCGATGGATGGATGGATGGATGGATGAAAGAATGAATTGATTGGCTGATGGATGGATGGCTAAAATAATGAATGGATGTATGGATGTATGGATGAATAAACTGGTTGAAGGATTGATTAGTGGACATATAGAAGGATAGATGATTGCATTGATTTTTTGATTAATGTATGTAGATAGATAGATGGATAGATAGATACTTTATTCATCCCCGAAGGGAAATTCACATTTCCAGCAGCATCCCTGAGCTGAGAACAGTACAATAATAAAGCCAAAAGAATACAATATAGAAATACCCAGTGTGACGTGCAAATGCCCACTGTAGCGTGTTATATAGAGTAACTAAATAGTGCTACACAGAATACATATTGCAGTAAGATTCGGTAATATCCAATGTAGGTGGTGTGGTTTAATGTGGGCCTTTACTCTGCCGGGTGGAGTTAAAGAGCCTCATGGCATGAGGAAGAAAAGATTTCTTCAGTCTGTCCGTAGTACAAGACAGTGACAGCAGTCTGTCGCTGAAACTGCTCTTCTGTCTGGAGATAATGCTGTGTAGTGGATGCGATGGATTGTTTGATTGGATTGAGAGATGGATTGACGAACAATTGGATGAATGCATGGATGCATGCACAAATTTGATTGGTGGATGGATAGAGGTAAAATGGATGATTGATAGATGGATGGCTGGATGTAAATGGAAAAATGGATTGGTTGATTCATAAGGGAATGGATTTGTTGACTGGTTGACTGATTGGAGGATATGTGGATAAATTGATTGGTTGACTGATGGATGGATGGATGAATGAAATAAGTGATTGGTTGATTGTGAATGGATGCAAGGATGTATGGATGAATGGATATTTTGACGGATTGTTTGGTGGACACATGGAGGGAAGGATAAATGGATTGGTTTAAGAATTGATTGATGGATGGATGGATTAATAAAGGATAAATGGATGGACAAATGGATAAATAAATTGGTTGGGTTACGGATTGATCGATAGATGGATGGAAAGACAGTTTAGTTGATGGATGATGGACTTATTGAACTGACAGGCGCACAAATAGAGGAATTGGTTGGACCGGCGATGGACAGACAGATTGACAGATGGATGAATTGAGTTGTTAACTAAAGGCCCGGTCACACAGCCTTTCACGGGCATATCGAGGCTGAATCACAGCCAGAAATGTCTGCCCGTGAAGCAGACGCGGTGGAAAATGTGCAAAATTGGCTAAACCCGCTGTTTACCCATGGTATGCCCGCAAAACAGACGCCGGCGACTGTTCCGTGTCCTTATCGCGGGTAACCGCGGCTGCATCGCGTTTGACAGTGCTTACACGCGGTACACACGCTAATGCACGCGATAACGCCGCGATACAGGCGCAGAAGAAACGTGCTATGACCGTGCTCCACCCGCGATTACCCGCTAAAATTTCGCGTCCTACCCGTGTTTAACCACGTCTTGGCCGCGGCCGTAGAACGTCGTTCCGCGTCTGTACCGCGTCATTACCTCGTGTGTACCACGTGTGCCGCCCGCGGTTACCTGTGGTCTAAAGTTTTGAGCAGCGCAAAAAATTTTCGCGCGGCCAACCGCGTGTGAATTTCTTACCGCGTGTAAAGCACTGCTGTATCTTGTCTGTAGCGATCTCAAAGCGTCCAACAGCTTCTGCTTCACGGGCAGAAATTTCTGGCCGTGATTCAGCCTCGATACGCCCGTGAAAGGCTGTGTGACCGGGCCTTAATGGACAAATGGGTGGACATAGGGACAGGCGGACAGACTTAGGTTCCCATAATCTTAATGTCCACTACAGTCACCTTCCTTTCTATGGAACGTGTTGTCCCACTAAAATGCACAAAAAACATCTAAATATAATAAACGACGATCAATCGTAAATGTACAAAAATCAATATTCAACAAAGCTCTTTTTCTCTGCCGTCTGCAACAACAAACTGCGACCTTTTTGGGAAATTCTTGCATCTTTACGAGCATTTGCTTGTTTTAATGCAACTTGCGACAGGCTCTTTGATGCTTGCCTTTGTAAAAGTTTTTACTGGTGGTGGATTTCCAGGCATGCTAGCGTTCTTGGGGTGGGGGGGTTGGTGCTTATGATGGGGCGGGGTGCCACGGGTTGGGGCCCTCAGTGGATGCGGTTCACCTTGCGCCGGCCACCTGTAAGCCATCAAGAAAGATTAGCCTCCTCTGTCTTGATGCTTTGCAGGACAGAAAAACTGCTTTGCTTTTTGGGAGAACTGTTTGTGTTTTTGTGTGAGGACGCCGAATAAGGCGGCTAGCAGACATTAGTGCTAAAATAACCCTGGCTCGTAAGTTGAGTTTGAGTTAAAATTATTATTTATTAAACCAGTCATTGTAAAGAAATAGTATTCATCTAAAACAATAGTAAAGTGACGCTAATGCTAGTGTACAGGTCACTTATTCTACCAGCTAATGCTAGCATTGTTGGCAACAGAGATGCTATCATTAACAACCATGTTTGCCTGGCTCAAAAGTTTTAATTGAATTTATGATTTATTCAATCAGCCATGGTAGAAAAATACTATTCATCTTTGAAAATGCTTTGCTAATGCTAGTGTACAAATCAGTTATGCTAATAGTTAATGCTATTATTCACGGTGACGCAGATGGCAACATTCAGTCACTATTCCCATTTTATTTAGAATGCATTAAAGTTAAATCCAGAGAGAGCCGGGCGAATGCTAGAGTTAATGTTTGAGTCTATTGTTAGCTCCTTGCATTAGCGTTAGTTGCTGTAACTTTAATTTTGTTCGATGAATTGTAAATTTTTACCAAGGCTGATCTAATTAATTATAAATTCAAACTTAACTAATGTTGGCTACGCACTCATGTCAACGTCAGTGTTGCAGCAGATACTTGCATTAACTGTTTGCATAATTGACATAGATGCCATCATTAGTGTTGCTTTAGTATTGTTGCTTCCTTATTTACGAACATTAGAGTTCCAAAAACGGTAGATAAGAATAATTTTTTCGTGATGTTGAAAAATGTGCACCTTTTTCCGAGTACTGGACATTACCGTTGTGCTTCTTTTCGCCACTACTCTGAGAGCTCACCCAACATAGATAGATAGATGGATAGATACTTTATTCATCCCCGTAGGGAAATTCACACTTCAAGCATTATCCTTGTGTTGAAAATAAAACAATAATAAAGTAAAAGGAATATAATACATAAATACCAAATGTAACGTGTTGATATAGAGTATTTAGATAGTGCTACACACTGTAATAAAAATAGGGTAATATGCAATGTGGGGGTGTGGTTTAATGTGGGCTTTTACTCCCCCTGGTGGAGTTAAAGGGCCAGGCTTATACTAGTGTGGCCTCCGCGTCGACTAAGACGCTAGCATTAACTGTTAGCATAACTGACGTTCATTCTAGAATCAGGCCCAGTTCAGTATTTATTTTTTAGATGAAGTGTAATTTTTTTTACCATGGCTGATTTAATAAAAATGATTGCAAATTTAATTTGAACTCTATTAACGGGCCAGGCTAGTACTAATGCTAATGTTGGCTTGCTGCTAATCTCAGCATAGAGGTATGTGTTAGCATAACTGACAAGAATTATAGTAATATTAATTTGAATACATTTTGCCACCAAAAAGATTAGGAAACACCCAATTAGAAGATTAATTCAGTTTTATTCAAATCAAAAGATACAGTTTGTGAGAAAAAAAGCAAGATAACAACTTCGAATTTAAGGAACAAACGAATGAATTCCAGGCCGCAAACATAGTTTACAACGTTTACCCAGTGTCCTTGTGGGCCGCCGGGCTAAAGAGAGAATGGCAAGACTAATGATGCGGTTCTTGTGTTGCCGCTTCCTGTCCTTTGCTGGAGGACTTCCTGTAGCAAAGTCATCTTGTCCTGATTAAAGCTAAAGTTCCAAACCTCCCCCCCTTGCAGGACACTTTCATACACCCTGACGTACCGAAAATTCCAAGCCCTTAGATATGCGATACCAGCAACTCTCTTTGGAAATACTTACTGTCTTCTGTTAAAGTTCTTCTTTTCCTTTCTTTTGGTTGTGTAGCCTAGAGGTTGTTTGTTGTGTTGATGTCTTGGCACTGCAAGTCTCACAACTTGTGGTGTTGATCTGTGGTTTGGTTTGTTGGGTGAAAAATCTGCAACAAAAGGCTTTTTTTTAACATGTAAAATCAATCAGGTTTGACTTGTGTTGAAGTGGTGAGAAATCAAAACAATGATTGTTTTTTTTTTGTTTTCTTTTCTCCCAGTAGTTTTAATTTGTTCTAGTATCAATTTGAAATGTTAGCTTATTTGTGGCTAGCTGTGGGTGGCCTGTAATGTGTTGGCCACTGATCATTTCTATTTCATTTATGTTTTATCGTTAAAATTTTCTTACAAATGATTGACTCATGCAAATCTTATTTACATTCTTAAAGGGACAGTGTGTACTATTGAGTGTCTCCTAGTGGTACCAAAAATGTAAATTCAGGAAAAAAAAAAAACATTGAAGTGAATATTAGGCAAAAATACGTGAACTATCATACCAATGTTATTTTTTTATTAAAAAAAAATCATAGGTCGGGAAGTTTGTATTTATTTTATATAGTGCTATCCATACCTAGTGGTCGCTGCCATGTTTGTCTAGGATCTAGCTGCCACGGAGTGATCATTTGGCACTGGTTTTGCTTCGCGTTAGACAACATAGCCCTCTTTTTTTTAAAGTTCTGTGTCTATATAACCAACCCCTAATAAAAAATTACGCATACACAAATGTTCACTAGCATCCTCCTCAGCTTGAATGCCAAAGACGGTGCCTTTAACATTGGAGTTAAAGCTGTGAAACTTTTAAAATTGAGTTGAGGCATCAGATAATTTGTTTTAATTAAAAATACCTTTAAAACTAACTGGAGTTAAAACAATAACAATGGAGGTAAAACTTTAACACTGAAATTAAAGCTAAGTTAAAGTTAAAACATCAAAGAAAAGTTAAAGGTCTACAAATATCTTCTTATTAAGTAAAGTTAAGACTTCAAATCCTTCACAGATGAGTTTTAAAACGGGTGCTGCCTTGATGTGTTAACCCTGAAGTTGAAGCTTTAACACTGAAATTAAAAGCTTTTCCACTGGAGTTAAAGCTTTAAATATTGAGTTAAAGTTAAGGCATCAGATACAAATCCAACCCTTAAAAACTATTCTTTTTAAAATAGATTAAAGCTTAAAATCTATAACAGTTTAGTTAAAGCTGGAGTTAAAGCTTCAACAGTGGAGTTATAGCTTGAGTTAAAGCTGGCTTAAGCTTAGTGTAAGAAAATTAATCAATTCAGTATTTTTATGAAATGAAATGAAATGATCTGCATTTATATAGCGCTTTTCAAGTCAATGACTTCCCAAAGCGCTTTACATTGTGCTTCACATTTCCCAATAGCGGCCGTGATCTGTGCAGCCATGTAAGGCGCTAACCTGCTTATTGGGGGTATTGGGGGTTCAGTGTCTTACCCAAGGACACTTCGGCATGTAACACGGACAAGCCGGGATTCGAACTGGGATCCCTTAATCCTAAAACGATCGCTCTATCTCCTGAGCTACTGCCGCCCCCTGTAGAGGTCAACACTGTAGTTAAAGCTTTATCACTGGAAATAAAGCTGGAGTTTAAGGTAGTTCAAGGTTTACTCTAGCTTTGACTCCAATCTTAAAGCTTTAGAGTTTAAACTATCTCAAACTCCAATAACAAACATGTAAAGCTTCAACATGAATTAAAGCTTGAACTAGCTAAACTCCAGTTTTAACGACAGTGATAAAGCTTTAAGTATTAAATCTAACGTTAAAAATGCTGAAATAGTTGTTACTTTTTCGACATTAAACTGGCTTTAACTCCAGCATTGAATCTTTAAACTTATCTCCATCTTTAGCTCTAGCAATAAAGCTTTAAAACTCTAACTGGTGTTAAAAATGCTGAAATATTTATGAATAACTATTATCGCGTTTTCAATATTAAGCTTGAGATTGATTTAGTTAAAACTAATCCAAGCTTTAATTCCATATTCAAAGAATTATTTTAATTGTTAACCCCAGTTTGAACTCCATGAAAGCTTTAAATCTTTGCATTGGGGTTAAAAAAGCTTAAATATTGATCACTTTTTAAAAAAACTTTTCTCAATATTTTCAGCCAGAGGTTGTTTTTTTTTAACCATAGCGAAACGCTAGGTACCAGCATCCACGCTAACAATTTTGTGATATGTAAATTCTGGAAATTGACTCCAAATGCTTTGCAAACACAACCCAAAGATGTTTTTGTGACCCCCTCGATGTCGAACAAAGTAGCCCACCCTCAGCTACAATTCACCTGCATCACATGTCCCCCAGGCCTCAAAGCGAAAACCCCATCCTTAGCCCCCATCTTGGTCTCCTTCATCATTCCTGAGTGGGTAAATGGAGAAAATTATGTCTGACCCTGAGGGTCCGAGAGCGCCGGCTCTCTTTTCACGTCAAAGCCTGATTGGTTGATTGCGGCGCTCTCCGCTTGCAAAAGGTTCCCTTGTGCTGCTGCAATTGTCGTGGACATCCGCGCGCGGGATGCCGAGGTACGTGCGCCTTCTCGGCCGAAGACTTAATTGGTGTTAATTGCATAACGATGGCAGTGAATTGGTGCCGGGTCGGAGGTGACGAGGAGTGAAGATGAGGAGGATAGACGAGTTCTTCTGCGAATCGGATCAGTCAACTTGGTGTGGCAAAAACTTGCAGCGATACTGCGAAGTTAAAACCCCAGTGTGTATTATGTAGTGACTCCTATGTGTGTAAAAATACTTCATTAATTTAAATAAAACGCTATTACAGTGGTACAACTTGGTATTTAGTCAACCACCAACTTTGTAAGTTCTCCTCGTTGAACAGAATAGAGACGCCTCTATAATTAACAAACCTCAACCACAAAATAAAAAAATGTGAATTAAAAAAATCACTTTGTTTGATTATAAAAAATATATATTTCCAAATTAATGTGGAAATAAAGTATTTGGCCACCTAAGAACAACCAAGATTTCTGGTTGTCAAAGATGTCTATCTTTGTCTAACGAGGTCTGACAAGGCTCCACTTGTTACCTGTATTAGTGACACCTGTTTTAACTTATTATCATTATAAAAAAAACAAATTAGACTAAAATAGAACCTTTCAGGTTATTGTGTTTGGAGAAAAAAGAATCCAGAATCACATTTACCCATCCCACTGTGAAGCACGGGGGTGGAAACATCATGCTTTAGGGCTGTTTTTCTGCAAAAGGACCAGGATGACTGATAAGTGTAAAGAAAAAAATGAATGGGGTAATTCATCAAGATATATTAGGGTGAAAATCTCCTTCCATCAGCAAGGGCATTGAAGATGAGACATGGCTGGGTCTTTCAGCATGACAATGATGCTAAACACAGAGCCAGGGCAACAAAGGAGTGGCTTTGTAAGAAGCAATCTAAGGTCCTGGAGTGGCCTGGCCAGTCTCCAGTTTTCAACCCCATAGATATTCTGTGGAGGGAGTTAAAATTCTGTGTTGCCCAACGACAGGGACAAAACATCACTGCTCTAGAGGGGATCTGCCTGGAGGAATGGGCCAAAATACAAGCAACAGTGTGTGAAAAGCTAGTGAAGAGTTTGGCCTCCGTTATAGCCAACAAAGAGTACATAACAAAGTACTCAGATTAACCTTTTGGTCATGACCAAATACTTATTTTCCACCACAAATTGGCAAATAATTTATTTAAGGACCAAACTATGTGCTTTATTTTCCAAATTCTGTCTCACGGATGAGGTTTACCCCTGTTGACAATTACACGCCTCGCTAATATTTTCAAGTGGGATAACTTGCACAAATAGTGGTTAACTTAATACTTATTTGCCCCACTGTATATTCAAACAATAGGCAAAATAAATGTAATATCTCATTAATATGATTTTAGGTTTAGAAATGTGACGTGTTAGGCCACCATCTTGCTACTACAGAAGCCTGAATAAGCATGTTGCAAAGCTTGCTCGTCCAGTGTTACTTCCAGCACTTGTAGTCTTCTTACTGCACACAGCAGCGCTCTACATGGGATGGTCGTAGTTTCAGGCATCTTCCATTTTTTTCCCCACAGTTTTCTTCTCTAGCCACTCATGTTACTCCCTTGGCTGTGACTATGATTTTCCACTAATGTTATTGAACTACTCCTGCTTTGAGCTTCAGTGTCATTTGCTTTCCAAAGCTCATCATGCAAGTCATCATTGGTGAGTTCCTTGATTCAGGAATTTGGTGATTGTATCTTCTATTTCCTTCTTTATCCACTTAAGTTCTGCTGTTGAGTACTACAGTGTCAGTCGCCTTTTAAAGCTGGTCAGCAATGGAAAATTGCTAAGTCTTGTTATTAAGACGTGTGGTGCTTTTTTTAACAGTTTCCTTGTCTAGCCAAAAATGTTAGTTACTCAGGCTATTGCAAGCGAACATTAATGAGTTAATTGATTCTGGAATCTGGTACATTTTCACCTTTTTCCATTATACCTTCTCGTGTCACTCTTGTTTGCCACTTTGCTGCGGACTATGGCTTGTTGTGATCTTTTACTGTCCTCTTTTGTAGCTAGTGGCAAAAGTTAGCCACTTACACCAACTCTGACCAACCCGTTTTTTGATTTTTTTCAGCCACACCTGTTGTTTCCATCTCGCTCATTTATTCGTTGATTAACGGCAGCTTTCATGTTTTGTTGCCCGCTAAAATTAATCCTTGCTCGCGCAAAAAAATATAAAAGGAGACTTCTGAATTTGGCAAAGGATTGTGTCTTCTTTGAATGCACACGCTTCAGCTTTATTCCTCTAAAATGACCTCTAGTGGTAACTAATTTCACTCTTTCACTTCAAGGTATGATATTTTTTAAAGAAGGTGCAAAGGAAATGATATTACATTCATTAGAATAATTTTCACTTTTATGTATGTTGACAATTTCTGAGAATGATCATATGGAAGTGTCTGAAGAAAAAAAACAGCTTTTTGACATAAAGCATGAACACACACTCACAGATGTTCCTTTGTGAGGGTGAGCGGATGTTGTAGGCATTTAGCACAAGGATCCAATTGGACGGTGTCAGCTTCTGGGGCCGAGCGCGATTCTGTGCGCGTGCGAGGCGGCCGAATCGGAGAAAACGTTTAAGCCATCACCATTACCGATGTTGCTGCTCCAAGCCTGTTTTAGCCAAGAGCATAATTGTCCAGCTGTAATTTTCTCATATTCTGGGAAAACAACCCAAGCTTGGAACAGGTGCTTCAGGTGGTTTTGGTTCTTTTTTTGGGGGGCTGTTTTTTTCTGTTTGTTTGTTTTGTTTCTGCCTCACCTAACACAACCTCTGCATTCCATTTAAGCACGTCATCGTCCAAAATATAAAAAGAACGAGACAAATTTGTCCTTATTTTAGGCAAGCGGTAAAGATTCCATTTTTTACACCAACTACATGTAATGGCCAAGCTATTTTTAAGTATATAGTAGTTGTGTTTTTCTTATTTTTATTTTGTATTTCTTTATGAATCAGTCCCCCTTAGGCCCAAATTGTGTTGTTTTTGACACATTGTTTTCTCGAAGGTATAAGAAAAAAAATTTTATTTCACTTTATGAATACACTGTACAGTGAACCTTCCATTATCGTGATGGTTGTGTTGTGCAAAGAACAACAACAGAAATGAGCAAAAAACAATAATTAAGAATTTTTTTTTTACAGAATATTATTACATTATCGGTTTTATAGAACTTTGAAAGAAACGTACTTAATGTAAATTTGGCAAGCTATTTTCTGCACATGCACAGTACACCTCTAGATATTGCGACTTTTTTTGTTACGTTTATTCTCATTCCTTAAGATGCCTGTATGCCAGTAGTCAATTTCATATGAAATGCTAATCTGCTGTTGGTTTGCGTCACGGCATCATAAACATGCTGACGTGCTATTGGTTGAACTACGTCCCACAATGCCTTTTTCTTCATTCAATTCAGAATTGTGTGTTCTTTGTAAAGAATCTGCTTGTAGGCGATACAATACTGAAATTTTTGTTTTTGCTGTGGGTCACCAACTTGTAGTGATGACCATGAGAATGAGGCTTGTGACCACAAGAAATAAGAAGACGCTACGCAAATCACTAGCCCCGCTAATTCACATGGTTGTGACTATTGACAACCGACACTATTATTTAAATAAGGGGGCGGTTAAAGCAAGAAAATATTCCAAGGGCATGACAATCTTCAATATTATAAGTCAGAAAAACAGTTTTGAATTCAAACAGCCGTCTCTTACTCCCTTCTGAATCCACCCGCTACTCCATTCAACCAGCTCAGTCATGTCACGCCTAAGGTAAAAAAATAAAACCTTTGCATTAAAGTTTATTTGTAATGTTATTTAATGAGTGTGACTTATTTTACATAATTTTGAGTAGTACTTACTATGTACTATTTTGTTATTTTAATGTTTCTATGCGCTCGTCCTGGGAACAAGTGGTTGCAGGTTCGATTCCCGGCACTTCTGTGTTATATGTCGAAGTGTCCTTGGGCAAGACACTGAATCCCTAATGCCCCCAATTAGCAGGTAGTTGCCTTGCCCGGCTGACGCTGCTATTGGTGTGTGAGTGTGTGTGAGGTGTTTGACTGTGTGTGAATGGGTGTGAAGCATATTGTAAAGCCCTTTGGGAGGCCTTAGTTGACTTGAAAGCACTTTATAAATGCAGACCATTTACATTTATATTCATGTCGTATCCTGTAGGTCTACTTTACACAACTTTTATGCATTTAGCAGACTGCATTATGGCAAATTGATACATTTACAAATTATATAAATATTATTATAGCCATTTCACACAGTGTTCTGTCCTTCAAAATGTCAAATAAGACGAACAGAGGAAGCAGATAGACTGTTCAGCCAATCAGAATGGAGAACACATTGCGAATGAGTGCAGAGTGAACTGCGTTACAGCGAGGGTTCACTGTATCTCTCTCTTAATCTGGAATCCACATAGCACGTGGCTTCTCGCCAGCTTCACATTTTTCCTTTTTGCGTTTGTATCCGTGTGTCAGCTGTGCATGTCGGGTCTCATCAGCGTGCATCGACTTGTTAGGTCTGAACGCACTTTGTTACATTTTCAGCATGCGGTATGCTAGCATCCTGTATTGACTCTCTTTAAGTGGTTGTGGGAGGTCAGATGATAGATGTTGGCTTTTATGAGAGTTCCTCCGAAGAAGAAAAGCCCCCCCAACCCCCGTGGGCTCTTCGGAACACAAAAGAAGCTGTCACTCGCTTCTTTTCAGATCTTAGCGTGTGTTCATCCAGATGTGTGTGGGGCGGCCATTTTTTTTTCTTTTTTACCCTGAGTGAGTGTCTCCATATGTGAAGGAGCTGTCACCTGTTGTACAAACCCAGTCCGTCTCTCGGCGAGTCTTTGATGCGGCCCGGAGGAGATTCCTACACTGTGAAATGGGCCCGGCCAGATTTACTCAATGAAAGAGCAAGACTTAACCACTATTATTACGCCCAACCTCCCTTTTTTTCTTGTTTCTGTCTCAGCCTCACGCTACAGTCAAATGACAACGCGCCAGTAATGTTACGAAGGTTTTGGGGTTGAGTCACTTGCAGAAGAGTCACAACATACCGGCCTACAACTCTTGTTCGGTTACCGCAAACCATGACGGGAGGGTGAATAGTTAGAATAATAGAGGATGAATTTGTTAGGGCCTTATCAGTTCAATAGGGATCAAAATAAAGGTAAAGTGAACCCCCTGGATACAGAAGGAATCCATTCTGAAGTGGGCATCGGAAGGTGAAATTGACATATAACAAGCTGTAGAAACCTACGGTAATTGACCAATAAGTTCTGAATGTTAGAAGAGTATATACTTGGTACTACATGTGTGTAATATATGTTCCTATGATCCAATAACATTATAAATGAATGCACGTGTAAAAAAAGGCATTTTACTCACCTCCAGCTAGTACAGTAGAGTAAGTAGTTGGATGCAGGAGGAGGGGGATGTGAGAATTAAATTAAAACTGATTTTAAAAACTTCCACTCCCAAGGATACTCATGCCCTTAGAAGTGTTGTTGTCTTCTGATGTGTATGCACTTTAGCAGCAACTTAACTCCTCTTAGGAGAAAGTTTTAAAACATAATTAACATATGCATGCTCCAAATTATTCCAAAACAGAGTAAAAGTGAAACATACAATGAAAACACAGTGAGTCTGACACCAGACCACAAAAGATCGATAAAATACATGACATAATTAGCACATCCAATGCAATGCAGACAAAATATCTATCAACAAAAGAATATATTTGAAAAATTGACCGTTTATCGTAATAGAGCCATGTGTCAAATGAAAACGCTTAAATACTCAGAAGACATGGTTCCCGATGTGACAACTCTTCCTGTCTGAAAGTCTCCTACAAAATAATTGCAGAAAACATACTAAATGCTTTTTTAAATTAAGTGTTCCTCGAGGACAGAACGAGAAGACTTTGTTGCTTAATTCACCTCCTTATTTAAAAAAAAAATTCCGATCTTCAATTATTTATGACCATTTAACCTCGCAAAGGGAGCGGTTTGTGTGCCCTCCACACATTTCTTGATTATTGTAAGATTAGTTTCCATTGTATTCTTGCTTCTCCATTTAGCATCACTGCAAGCTATGGGACCCATACCGAATTGAACCAGTACGAAAAATACAATATTGTGTCGCCAACTCGCAAAGTCTTTACATAGCACACAAGAGTCTGAACTGAACAAAAAGAGTGAAGGCATTGTGGGAGGGAATTTAGCCAATAGCATATTGGTATCTTCATGATGTGACGTAAACCAATGGCAGACCAGTAATTTTATATAATGTCAACCAATAGCAGACAGGCATCTGAGAGTTGTATAAAGCACGTTACGCAAATAATTGTGTTATTGATCTTGTAACGTGAGGAAAATGCCATAATATGTGTTAGAGAAAAACATTTTATCTTACTACACAACGTGGAAATGTCTTGAGGCGGGGTCACTGTAACCCTGGGATCTACTGTGCAGGATGTGTACACACTATCTAGTGCTTGTCTAGCAAAGTTGCTAACTTGACTTGTTGGGGGAAAAAAACAAAAGGACATGGTTTGAAATGGACATTGGAAGATTTTAACTAAAGGCCTATTGTGAAACTCAATTGTTGATTTTTGGCTTAAGTCATTTTACTAGAATTTGAATGCAATTGAATGTAATTGAATTGTCTTTATTGTCATTGATAATGTAGTGACAATTTTCATGCATTGAGATTAGACATGGCTTTTAAAAGCAAACGTAATAAACACTTAAAGGAGAAAAATACGATAAAATATTGTCAGTAAATAGGCAAAGATAATTACAACATAGTGCTTAGAGACTGGCCTAGGTTATAATAATAGTGCAGATAAAAATAGTGCAAAATAACAATAAGGCGAAAGCAGTGAGATAACATTCAGGAGGTAAAGCTCTCGTCTTGGGATCAAGAGGTCGCAGGTTCGATTCCCAGCTCCTCAGTGTAACATATTGAAGTTCCTTGGGCAAGACACTGAATCCCTAATCCCTCCGATAAGCAGGTAGTTGCTTTGCATGGCTGACGCTGTTATCGGTATGTGAGTGTGAGGCACATTGTGAAGCGCTTTGGGAGGCCTTCATTGACCGGAAAAGCGCTATATAAATGCAGACCATTTACATTTAGCAGCAACCAATAAATCCCAAATAAGTCGTAAGATATACACTCACAAGGTTTTGTGAGCTTGTCTAGGATGGTGATGGTCCTGATGAAGTACTGTCTCTTATTCTGTTTGCTCTTGCCATGAAAGACCTGTAGCGACTACCAGGGGGCAACAGGTTTGAAGAGGTGATGGTCAGGGTGAGAAGATTCTTTTATATTTTTAAGAAAAACTACATGCTACTAGCAATTTTTAAGCTGTTGGATTTTTTGGGTTCATTGGTATGTAAAGTCATAGGCATTGTTTAATTGAACTTGGAAAATGTTGAACGTGGATGAATGGAAAATGGGAATAAATAGATAAAGTTAGTTAATTTTTCGGGTGGGGGAGAACTAAACAAAATAATCCTAGTGTTAACATGAATTGTTGAAATTGGAAAACAGTAATTACCCATAAAATAATTGTTATATGGTTTTGTATAATAAGATTATGTTGAAAGTTGGTTCCATTGAAAATTTATAGGGAACTTTAGATATTCATAGTCAAATTGTACGTGAATCTGAATTTTGATGACGAAAAAAAGATAATAACCATGTTGTGAATTCTTACGTAGCGTACTCCTTTGCATCATGCAGGTCCGTAAGGCACCCGTTATTCATAAGTATAATAAAACAACAATTAAGACAACAAAATGTTTAATTAAGCACTGTGGAACATGAAGACGTTTTTCATCCAAATACATTGAATAAAATTCACAAAACTCAACCTATGCGTCACATAGAATAAATATTATAAATAATTGAAATCCCCAAAACATATTCCAGAAATACACTTTCAAAAGATCTCTGCTACCAGCACTCTCTGGAACCAATGTCGAATTAACTGTAGGTAAAGTCTCGTATTCCACTTGATCCACTTTCGGAATGCGTGAAAACGGTTCAAGAGGGGTCACCGGTGTCAGGTGTGACGCCACTCACCTCAGAACGTCTTTTTATTACCGTCTGGGGAAACTGTGAGCTATAATCTCCCGCTCTCTGTCATCTAACATCGGATGACAGCTTGTTAGCGTATTTTTTACGGGCGTCATGTTGAGTCTTTCCGAGCTGTTGAACATCTGTCAGAATTCAAGTGGGGTATGGACGCTGTAAAAAGGGCCGCCGCACACTGCGTTAAACGACGGAGCTCATCTCAATCGTGCTGCTTGCGTTTATTCAAAATACAAACTTCAGTTACGCAAGGAAGGGGCAGAATGTTGGCGCCCAAGAACTGTGTGAGTTACATACCTCATACATCTCTAAAATGGAGTAGATGCAATTGATACAGTAGAACTGCGGGATATGGCGACCCACCATATGACGTTTTCACGTTACGACGTGGAATACGATGTTTTTTTACCCTCTTTACAGCATGTTTCGCACTTTATATGACATCAACTACAAATTGTTTCATGGAATGTGCCTCTAAAGTGGGGGTCATATATGGCTCTTTTCATGAGTACACATGACTCTGACTTATGCGAATCTCTTCTTTAACGTTCCAAGTTTGATAAGTGCAGAGTCTAGTCTCGTGTGCCTATGCCTGATGTGGCATTAATTTAATTAATGGTTTGGTATAGTATATAAAGAGCATACTTCCCACTCCAGTTTACAGTGAAAGTGTCACACCAACAGATCCCTTTTCGGCTGCACGTCGCTAAGGAATCTTTTTTATAGAAGCTCATTGAACATTTTAGGCTCATTGTTGTGACACTTTACAATGAAAATCAAAAGAAAAGCTGTAAAAAGCCAGAAACGCCAGCCAAGCACACATAGTAATTTGATTGGGTGAGCGTAAGGGGTGGGCGGGGTTATGTACACAACGCACTCCTCTCTGCCTAGCGTCGTCTGCACTAAAGGTAAATAATTTAGTATCTATGTTTGCGGTATTTTTTGACATGTTTACAAAATAACTGCTTGCACCTTGTTTTAAAAGCATTATTTATGAAACAAAATGAAGGTCTAAATGAGCCTCAACAATATTAAGTAATTGCGGGAGTGAGACAACCTTAAGTTGGTAAATTTGTTGATAAGGGACACTGGCTCTGGCATTATTCTCGTTTCAGAAATTTTATCAAATCATCTAACTTCACACGGAAAAATATAATGCGCTTTTCTTTGGAGAGGGATTTGGCTAAATTGTGTCTTAAAATATATGGTTTTGCGCTCTCAAAAAATAGAAAAATATAAATCAAAATATTTTGCTATTATAGCTCTTTGGGTCAAAAAGGTTCCCGACCCCTAAAGTCTCCAAAAGTCTGTTTTTGGTTTGCGTCATGGCTTCTTGAAAATGCCAATATTCTATTTGCTGAACTCCCTCCTACAATGATCTCTCTTTGTAAGCAATTTGTAAAGACTTTGCAAGTTAGTGCGGAGCAATACTATATTCTTTCTACCTTGTTTATTAGCTACGTGTTCCAAGGTTTGCAGTGATGCTAAGGGGAGTAGCAAAAACAAGATGATGATGAAACAAAGCGCGTGAATATCAAGGAATATCAAGAAGGCACATGTATAATTACCCTCGCTAAGGAATGTGGCTGTAACCAATCGACAACTAGATAGATAGATAGATAGATAGATAGATACTTTATTCATCCCCGAAGGGAAATTCACTTTTCCAGCAGCATCCCTAAGCTGAGAACAATCGAAAATAACTGAGAACAATCGAAAAATAACACGGGAGCTGCTGGAGTGGCTGCCATTCGTGACGGCGCCGGAGAAACGATTCAATTTGAATCATGTACAAACAAACAAACAATTGAATCATGTACAAGAAACGATTCAATCTGAATCATGTACAAACAAACAAACAATTGAATCATGTACAACAAACAAACAAAATATTTATGTTTCAATAAGTGGAGTGTTAATAAAATGGGGGGAAAATAATATGGCAATTATTAGGAATAAGAAGCAATTAAAGCAAGAAAGTCTTCTATGGACAATCCTTGCAAGTTAAATTATTAATATGAGTTTTAATTTGAATCCACGGTCTTCTCTGCACGGCCCTCTGCACCTAACCAATATATCCACTGGACCAGCTCAAATCACATCACTCCAATGGTAAATCATATTTTTTTCTTTTACATGTATATTTATTCATGAAGCCAATTTAGTTATCCTTGAAAATGCCCCCAATTGATATAAATTCAAAAATTATATCCTCTGTATATTTTTTGAGAAATATACTAAGGAAAATTCAATATATCAAAAGTTATAGGTGTTGCAACCAGTACAATTGCAGGCTCGAAATGTCTTTTTTTCTGGGGTAGAGTTTGTTTTCTTGTTTTGATTTTTAATTTGTATTTCTTGCAAGGAAAACAAATTGAATAGGGTAGGCATTATTCTACTTCAATCTACCCCCTTTGGGCAAATTTTTATGTATTGTATAACTGTATTGCACAGCTTTTTTGTGCAAAAAATATGTTGTTTTCCTCTATCAGGTGAGGTTGTTATTGAGCTGCGCCACCCAAAAAAGCCACAGACAGTCATATACATTTATATTACATATACCTAGTACTTATTTTTTACAATGTGGTTATTTTAATGCTTCAGAACACATGGGGTTCAGAACACATTAACAAATTCCCATTGCTTCTCGGTACCCCGCCATATTGGATGTTCACGTTATGTTCCCCACCTCAGGAGGGATAAATGTTGTATCCTGGGGGTTTACTGTACTTCAGCTTAATGTTGTCTGATCAAATTTGACCAAAGCAAACTCAGTTTTCGAACGTCTTACACCGTTCAGGTTCCCACACGTTTCGGGTCTGCCAAAGAATCTGAGCATCCCAAAGGACGCAAACTCAGGTTTTCTCGCTGCTATTTTGCTTGACTTCTCCTTCAACTAGGTAAGTCGAGCGAGGTGGCTGTCATCCGTCATTACGACTGACCGGCAAAGAAACGCCGGCCTGGCCTAATGCTATGCCCAAGAGCAGTGCGATTTACATACCTGATACATCTCTAAAATGGATTAGATGCCATTGATACAGTAGAAAATTTGAGAACCTTTGAAACCATTTGAGAACCACTGATGTAGAGTAACATAAGTGATGGTTGCAAGTCCCAATCTGTGACCTGAAAAATGTCCTACTAAACATCAGCACATGACCTTGCTCGGGAGGCCTGAATTCTTTGGCCGTTAAGCCGATACTATTCCCAGCGCCGCTCAGACAAATAGAGGGGAGTTCGTGTACGCACTCTCGCGCACTAATATATCACTCGGAATGAGCTGTGTGATTCTTTTCCAGTTACTGAATAGTCTGCAAGCACTTTACTCATCACTTGTGTGATTGAAAGCTAGCTTCCACATTCATATTCTGGTTTTATAAACAGGGCGAGGACGTGTTTACGTCCAAAATCGTCCCAGCTGGACCGTACATCATTTGTTGCTATCATAACAAAATGGATTTGCTTATCGACTGCGAGCGTAACTTGTTTTATAAATTTATATGTCGACGATACGTGAATCGCTAAATCTGAGCTTGTTTATTGGCTAGGTTATATGCCAGCAATAAATATCAAAGATTCGTGAAGCTCTGAATCGTAACTATTAAGGAATATTTACTTTTTATGTGCAACGTCACGTTCTGTGATTGTTTACGATCCTTTTCCATTACGTACGTAGCATCCTTTATAAAGTGCAAATATTTACGAAGATTTAATGTGGGTTGCAAGTTCGTAAGCTTGGTTGAGGACATTTGGAGTTCAGAGCAGTGCTTTATGACATTTCTTGGGGAAGTTTGTGAAACCGATGACCAATTGGTGGCTTACCACAACTTCCCCCTTTCAATTTATTTGTTATTACTGTTAATACTCTGTGTTGTGATTTGATGGTAGCGATAATAAAACCATATGGAGAAGGAACTGCAGGCAGAGGTTCTCAAAAAAAACTGTATTTATTAACAAAACCAGGACCAAAGTACAAAACCAACAAGTGGGCACCAAACCATTTAAAAAAAGACTAAACAACAAACAGAACCAAAAACAAAACCGGAAAATGCAAGTAGCACAGAAACCAGAAATAAATGTACCTGCCGCGGTGGTAAAAAAAAATGACACAAAGAAGATAACAGGAAAACTCAAAATGACCCCACAGGGTTTACTGAACAAAAATGTTCTTTTAAAGGGTTCAGTATGATTGCGCACAGGTGTATGATAATTGGACACACATTACGCCAGTTTACCCCCTCTGGTGGTGGGAGGTATGCCATACCCTAACATTTTGGCCATATATAATGTACAATGGCTGTAGCTATTCACAATTGCAAAGAAGGCTTATCATCATTAGTATACCAAAAGGAATGTCCATACGGTGATTGTAAATCTATTATGCATTTGCTGCAAAGTTAATCATGAAATATTAAAGGAATCCTACAATTTATTAGAGTATTGTCCTTCCTCAAGCTACTCAACCTTTGCCTGAAGGAAGGATTTTTTTTGACAGGAATAAGTTTGCTTGACATTTTACTTCTATGCCGGCTTTCATGAACGTGCTTGTCTACACAGCCCATTTCTTCTCACTTCTAGCTTCAAAATAAAACACAACTGAAAACAGCTGCGAGTAAATAGATTAAGGATTATTAATAAATGAACAAATCATACAATTCTGACTGAATTAAGTACGTTACCTATTTCAATCAATATATATATATATATATATATATATATATATATATATATATATATATATATATATATATATATATATATATATATATCAAAGACTTCTCGTAGATCTTGTGTTTCACTTTTATTCTTGTATTTTATTCTTTATTTTTTTTTGCTCTGCAAAGTCATTCATTTTATTTTACGTTTTGTTGTGTTGTGTTGTGTTTTCAGGCATCTTATGTAGGTCAGTAAAAAGTGTATTGTACATTCAAACAATATAGACTGCAATAATCATCGATCCATTTTGTGCATAACCTATCATTATTTTGGTAATATATTGATCAAATCAAACCAAAAATCCAAACAGGCGTTTGGGAGCCGAAAAAAAACGTCTCATTTAAGTAAGCCGGAGCAAAAGAGAAGAAATTCCCATTGTCATTTATGCCCAGATTATTCTGTAAATTAAACTTTCGAAAGTTTTTATCTTTTTTTTTTTTCCAGACTTAATTTTGGAACCGTACCTCCTCACTACCTGGATCAAAGATTTGGAAGACGAAAAAGATGATTTAAACATTTGTCACAATCTTTAGTGGTCTTGTGATCTGATAAGTCATGAGCTAGACAACCTGGATTAGTGCTGAAATTGGTGCAGCTGGAACCCCTTCAGGTGTGCCTGGGATGGAGCCAGTAGCATCGATCGGTGGAATTCCCCATGCTAATGGCATCAAACGTGCGTGGGGCTTTAGCTGGTCGTCATTAGCCAGAGATCAGTAGCAGACCACCTAGTATCGCAAAAGCTCCTTTTCCCTGGTTTGTATCCAATGTGTCTTTTGTCCCGAGGCTCCTTCTGACCCGGGGGGCAGCGAGCAAGATGATTGGTTCTTCCTGAGACCGGACTTACCTTGCATTAGGAATGCTGCCGCAGCTGCAGCTGGAGCATACACTCTTAGTTTATTTGATGGCAAGCTAGAAAAATTCGGCTGGTGGCTACTTGTCCAACTGGTTAAAAAACATAAAGCAAAGTATGTTTATTTGGATAGTCCATACCGTAGAACCCAGACCGTCGATTGGTTACGGCTGTAAAACTTGCGAGGGTAGCGATCTGTGTGCTTTCTTTTTATTTCTTAATAATCGCAAGCCTCGTTTCTACGGTTCTAGTCTTCCTGGCAGTACCTCAGGAGGTAGAGCGCTCGTCTTGGGATCAAGGGATCCCAGTTCGAATCCCGGCTCGTCCGTGTTATATGTCGAAGTGTCCTTGGGTGAGACACTGAACCCCTAATACCCCCAATAAGCAGGTTAGCGCCTTACATGGCTGCAAGGCCGCTATTGGGAAATGTGGAGCACATTGTAAAGCGCTTTGGGAAGTCATTGACTTGAAAAGAGCTATATAAATGCAGATCATTCCATTTCATTCTTGCTTCTCCCCATAGCATCACTGCAAGCTTTAGAAACTGAAACAAATAATTACAGTACAAAAAATACATTATTGTATCGCCAACTCACAATGTCTTTACGGCGGACACAAAAACAGAATGAATAACTATGCATTGTGGGAGGTAGTTCAGCCAATAAAAAATCCATACCTACCAAGACTACCTCTTTATGCCTTAGACAACCACTTTTCTCCCCTACAAACCAATGGTGTACCAGCATTTTAGATGACATACTAATAGGTGACAGGCATCTTAGAAACACAACCTGACATGCATGGACTTTGCAAATTTTGAATCTTGTAGGTTTTTGGACATGTGAAATAATTTGACCTATGGTGGGGAAATGTTTGTATAGAGGGGGCCGAAAATACCCGGATGCCAGGGTCTACTGCACCAATTTGTGTGGGCGAATCAGGTAGTGCTTTGTTTGCCTTTTGTTGCATGGATCGAGTCAAACTTGGAAAGGTTCAATCCCAACTTGCAAAAAATGTGATAAAGTAACCTCTCGCTATACTTTGCGGCCTAAGTGCATTGAGGGCTGAAAAATATTCCGCAACCTAATATGCCTGATCGCATGTTGCTGCAAATGGAGGCCATCAGAGGACATTTTTTTTCAGGCCTGGTGGCTGTTTGCCTTTCTGTTCACCAAAAAGTAAACTGCACTCATGCTGCTGTGATCTATTGTCTCCTATTCCATATTGTTTGAGCGAGGACTGGCAGTAGGCACTTTTGTCAGGAGGTGTGCCGTTCTGCCCCACCTAATGTGAAGTGCATGGTTGTGGCCGCAATTCATTTTCTTTAGTCAACCTTTGCTGAGAGTAAGCCACAGCACCTATGTGGCTCAGAAAAATGATCCCCCTATCCCCTATTGCTTCAAGCAGGTACAGGCTTAGTGCACTTTTGCTCGGCCTTGTAGCCTGTTTTTTCCTGTCACTGTATTTATTTATAAAATTAACTGCACTCGTGTGGCCGCAATTCACGATCCACTGGCCCATATTGCTTGGAGCTGGAACTTTCAGATGACACTTTTATCAGGAGTTGTGCCATTGTGGCCTGCCTAAAATGAAATGCACAATTGTGGCCACAAACCTTTTTCCCCTGCCAGCTATTCCCAGTTGACTCTTGCTGAGAGAAAGGGCGAGCAGAGCATTTTTTTCCGGTTTAGGCCGCACAAGCGTGTGTCATTGTTGTCCGCCTAAGATAAACAGCATTGATCCATTATCCACAATCGACTGTTGCCAAGAGTGGATGCCAACAGAGCAAATTTCTGACATTTTTCCATTCTTCCTCCCTAAGATAAACGGCAACCAGGCGCCGTCGATAAATTATCGGCAGTCAACTATTGCTCAGTAGGTCGGTGGGGTCGAGAGATAAATAATAATAAATATTTTTTTCTTTTTATTTTACCTGACGCAATTGCAATCGATTACCCTCGGTCAGCTCTTACCACAAGCAGGGGCTGGCACATCAAAAATGGAGTTGGGGCTACTCTGCAGATTTTTGCGTATTGCTGGGGGTTCTGGTCCCCATTTACTGTGATAAACGATGGATTACGTAAAATGAGTATGTAAGAGGGCAAATCAGTTAAGAGACAGAATTTGAACCGCGGGCAATACAGAACAGATGTAGAGATGTTGAATGTGTGGGCTGGAGTTGATTGGTTAAGGCGTGAGAACTGAAGCTGTCAGTTGCTTTGGTGCCATCTTGAGAAGACATCAAGCAAGGGGACGGAGCCTTGGGGCAATTACCACATCCGGATCCCACTCTGGGGTCCAGGGGCGTATTTGGGTTACCCGTGCAAAGTTTTATTGAGTTGCTTTTGGAAACATTTCAGCTGAGTGAAATGTGTTTGTATCAACTTAGGCCTTCTTCGTCCGTGTCTCTTTTGAAGAGTGTTTGAGATGAATGTTTATTGTTGTTTTTAGTAATTAGGCGTTCAGTTTTACATACAGCAATTTCATAGTTAAATAAGCATTCCAAGGTACCATTACCAATACCATGGACCCCTGGCATATGAAACAAATATGGCCCAAAGTGGGGATTGCCTGCTGACTTTGTCGCATTGCATGGGAAACTTTTGGTATATTTCCTTCCGATCCCCCGGGACCACAGATAAAAACATTGAAATAACAAAATAGTATATTGTGAGTACTCTGTATATGCAATGTATGTGTAAATGATCGAATGACCTTATAACTAAAATTAGATGTCTAGGAAAAATGAAATTTAATTTACCTTTCGTCTAACCTAAGCTGTTATAGTGGCCTTAGCGGGTGGATGCAAAGTGAGTATACCAAATTAAACTTATTTTTAAAAGTCCCCTTGCGAGGATTGTCATGTCTTCAAGAGTACGTTGTTGCGCTGACCACCTTCTTATTCTTAATAAATTGATTGATTAGTTGAGTTGGCTTCGCAAAGCCCGACTTATTACCACTAGTGCTGTAAGCACAGTGGCAATGAGTTGGGTTCAGGAAACAGAAAAAAAGCCCCATTAAATATGAGTGGGTTTCAAATTTTCCCATCCGGAATGCATGGAGACCATTCATTTCCAACGGATCACCATGGTATCCAGGGAAATTTCCGGAGGTTACCCAGGTGGGTCACCACCCCACATCAAATGTAACCATGGGCAAATGCTGGATGCTAACGAGTGGATGCTAACAAGTGGGTGCTAACCAGTTGATGCTAACAAGTAGATGCTAACAGCCACATGCGCTACTGGCAAAGTGTTCGGCTGGCTAAGCCAGCCTAATTATTTGCTGGGGCTAGCTGTTTACACTGTCAGCGATGAGTTGGGCTGGCGGAGCCAACTCATTGCCAACAATGCTGTACGCACAGTGGCAAAGTGTTGGGATGGGAAATCTAGGCCAAATATTAGCTAGGGCTAGCTGTAAACACTGTAAGCAATAATTGAATAAATTTTTTGGCTGGTTGGTCCCAGGGTAATTCATTACCATCAGTGCTGTAAGCACAGTGGCTAAAAGCTATGTGCTAACAAGTTATGTTAATAATAAATACTAAAAAAATTATGTTGTAGATGTCATATAATGAGGAAAATAACCTAGAGTGGAGCCAGAAAAACATCTTAATCCACACTGTGAAGTAAAAATGTGATAAAGCGGATCAGGGGGTCTACCATATTTGCGTTTCAATGTTTTATAGAGTTGTTTTTGAAAACATTTGAACTCAGGCAAATTTGTTTATATGAACTTGAGTTGTATCCTTCACATTCGGTCTTTGAGATAAATGTTTATTGTCTGTTTATTGTGAACAGCTCATTTAATTTTGCACACTAAAGTTTCAAAGTCAAACAAACATGGCAATGTACCATTACCGATACCTCAACATCCTTTTTCCC
This sequence comes from Urocampus carinirostris, assembly GCF_059441175.1. NCBI lineage: Eukaryota > Metazoa > Chordata > Actinopteri > Syngnathiformes > Syngnathidae > Urocampus > Urocampus carinirostris. The sequence continues at coordinate 62,882,591 of NC_142351.1, forward strand.
ATACCCTCATAAGCAAGAAGGTTTGCTGTGCTGGCTTCCACCCGATTTATTTTTTCAGATGGGGGTGAGAGACTGTTACCATGTCAGTCAGCGGGCCCTCTTATCAGAGCATCGGACTACCCTCAGATTCTCTTTCCAGATGGAGGTGAGATAGTCCTCCAGAAGCCCCCGCAGACCCCCGCAGACACTGAGAGAATAGGTACGTCCCCTGATCCCCCCACCTGATGTAGTTGCTTTAATGTGAGCTCCAGTTTCAAACCTTGTCCCTGGCAGCCCCCTATTCGCTGCTATCTACATTCAGTCGTGTTCAAGGGGTCCAGAAAATGGGTTGCTAACGTGTCATTGAACGGTTTAGATCAAGGTCAAGGAGTTTGCAGCTCAGTAAAGTAGAATAGAATTGTTTTTGTTGATCACAATGTTGCGTGCATTGTTTACAACGAGATTAGATGTGGTGCTCCAGACTAAACATGTCACAAAATACTCTAAGGGACAGTGTGTATTATTAAGTGCAGGTATGTCCAAGGTCCAGGCTGGGGCCAGTTATGGCCTGTTATCAACTTTTTACTGGCCCGTGGCCTCTTTCATAAAATTATATATGGCCCACTAGTAATGTTGACAGCGGAATAAAATACATGTGTGCAAAAGAGAAGAAAAAAAAATCACCATCTCACCAGATGATGGCAGTAGCCCCTTGGCCACTTTGCCCTTGGCTTTCTGCGAAAATTTTAGCCCACCCCATTTCCGACACGGCTGCTGTAAATCAAAAAAGGAAAGTTGACTTTGAGGGCAGCCGTTTTCAGGACAAGTGGAAATTTGAGTATTATTTCACCAAAATCCAAAACAACTGTGTCTGGTTAACTTTCTAAGAGGCTGTGGCTTTTTTAAAAGACTTTAATATCAAGAGCCACTGCCAGACCAAACACGCTGACTACAATAAGCTAACTGGAAACAAACACCGTAAAAAGGTGAAGCAACTGGAAGCTGTTTTAACGGCACAGCAGCGCTTTTTCACAAGACCCTGTGAGTCAAATGAAAATGCTACAAAGGCGAGCTACAAGGTCGCGGCAAGTTAGTTAGTTAGATGTCGTTAAGGTTGTCAAAAATTGATACAATTTGGTCTTTTTCCCAGGTATATGAGTTCTTTGTATTATTGGTCAGTCATGTATTTAACAGAGTAAGTAATGGAGACATGAAAACGATTGGATATGTCCTCCAGTTTGGGCAGAGACAAGCCCATGATTTTCTGGACTGCTCAACGACCCGATAAATTGATACATTCAGACATCAAATAAACGAAATAAGTAAATAACAACATGAGTTGCATTAATTACCACTAAATAAACAAAGGACACCTAAATTACCGAAAGGATAAAAATTATGTAACGGAGACAATATATAAGCAGGCATATTTCAATATTACAAACTGTAGAGGAAAAGGGTTGGCAATGTCCCTCAGACTGGGGTGAAAGCAAACTATGATTTCGCACTTAGCTACAAAATTGTCTTTATTGTCCCTGTTAGTAATATTGTAAACATCATTTACACCAAAACTAGACATGGCACCTCAGGATAAACACATACTACAGATGTAAAAGAAAAAAATAACATAAAGAATGTCAGAATAAATGGGCAGAACTATTTACAAGCTAATGCATGTAGATTGTCCTAAATTGTAAATGCATTGTTAAAATAGTGCAATAAAAGCTTGTGCAAAAATCATTTAGCAGCACCAAAATAAACATCAACTCCCATCTTTCTAGAGAATACCTTTTTGTCTAAAACTGTCATGATAAATAATTTTTACTAGTTCAGGGTGGTGAAGCCCAAGGGAAATAAACTAATTTTGGGCTTGTTAGTGCTTGTTTTCAGGGACCTGTAGTGCCAACCAGAGGGCAACAGCTCAAAGAGGTGATGTGCAGGATGAGAGGAGTCCTTTGTAATGTTGTTGGCTCTGCTGCTGTATCACAAGCTGGCAATGTCCTCCAGACTGGACAGGGAGCAGCCTATGATTTTCTGGGCCCTGTTGATGAATCTTTTTATGGTTCTCCTGTCAGATGCCATGCAACTAGCATCCATGCTATCCATTGTGGATACTATATGTAAAAGTACACCAGCAGCTTCTGTAGGTTATTTTCAGGTAATGTAGCGGCTGCTGGGCCTTTCATACCACAGCTTCGGTTTTGGCTGACCAGGAGAGGTCATCGGGGATGTGCACACCCAGAAATTTGTGAGGCATAAGCAGAGAAAACAAAGTAAAAAAAGCAGGACGTTGGAACGTGTCGTCCATCTCATAATAGCATACGGGAGTTCGGAGACTGCGGCTCACCGCTGAACATACCCGCCTTTTTTATTCTAGTGAAGTGTAAAGACCGCCGTTGTCCATGACGTTGCACGGGGGCAATACCGCCGCCACAAAGAACAACTTGATGCTGACCGCAATACCAGCTGACCATCTCGTCCAGCCACATTGCGTCCCTGCATAATGCCGCTAGCATACCACAGCCAGAGAAAGAAGCCCAGCGACCGCATAGTTGTCAGATCGGTGGGAGTTTCCTTCAGATGTCAAAGCCCACTGTGTTGTTTCCTGCGTAAAACGTCTGGCTTCTCCTAAAAGTCATGTTTGCCATCCAGCTGGAACCAAAAGTAGCATAGTCCAGACGTCTTTCCCTGGTTTGTACCCAACTGCCTGAAACTTTGTCCAATTTGAGTGTACCCTGGGTTTTGCATGAACGGTTTTATTTGAAAACCCGAGTAAAGGGTTTGGCACTGATCTAGTTTAAAGCTCAGACGAGGCAAGTCAATGTTCAAAAGATTCCGTCATACAGTATTCCCTTGCCATTTGGCGTCGTCTGATTTCTTTCTAATAATGATTTCCACAGATGAATGCATACTTAACATAATTATGGAATCACTTAACAAGGGCCAGTGCACAAAACCAATCAGGCAAATTGGAGCAATCCAATATAGCTACAATGAAAAACAGTGATACCTCTGTTTGGGAATTTAATTGGTTCTGGTAGAAGCTTTGTAACCTAAAACATTTGTAAGTAGAGGCATCATTTTATAATAGGATTACTCACTGCACAATAAACATAAAACGAGAGGCACATAATGTAAATAAAGTATAAATTAAATAATGAAAATATTCATTTGCCCTTTAACTGGCATCTGTTTACTATCTATCAGGTGTTTTTTTTGCCCTGCGTTCCTGCAAAAACTGATCCAATGACGTCTACTTTTGCCGGCTTTGACAAACTTTTGGAAATACGTGAGGCAGATGTGATCATAATGAGTGATAGCTCAACTTGTGAAAAGATTTTCTGGGTGATTTCTTTCCAGGAATTTCGAGACGGATTTTGCCAAAATATCTTTTATATCGGCTGTAGAAAAGATGGCTGCGTCCTCCATCTTGCCAATAAAAAGGCTTCCCTTTTTCATACCTTTCTCTTATTTCTTGATATGTTTCGATGGCCAGAGTTTCTTCCTCTTCCTCTCTCCTTGTCCACTTCTCTGCGTGTCTTTCGTGGGGTCCATTGTAAATGTTAGCTCTTCATAGTGGTACCATACAGAAGACAAAGAGGGATGGGTACACAAGGAGAATGCCAGGATTCACTTTTAGGCATCGGATTGCCAGGGAAAACTCTGGGAGTGGCGAATGGCAGCGCGTACTGTACTGTTTTTTTGACTTTATATCCTGAAACGCCTTCGCAACTAGGGGCAAATATTTTCAATTTCAGGTACTTAGTAACCTGAAACTTTCGTATGTAGACATTCGTGCGAGCAGTCCAATCACGAAGGCAAGCACAAGCTAATAAAGAAAATAAACGTTGTTTCCACTTCTAAATATTGGCATGAAAGCTGCAAGCTATGGCTCACCACTAGCCACAATTTTTTATTGGTCTTATTAACTAGCCCTAATTGAACAAACCTTGAAATCAACACAACCCCGAATATGTTGGAACACAAACAAGCTCAAACTGACTAAAAAATATTAAAGGAAGAAGACATAGAAGATCTTTTTAATATTTTTAAACTATTATTACTAATTTGAGAAATTGTATCTACTCCCTGAAGGTGTTTGGTTGAAATAGTGTAGTCTTTTACATCAAAACGTACATCCATTAATGTAAATACATTAGCAGTTTGTTACTGTGTACACAATGCTATCATTAGCATAAATATTTAACGCCTGAGAAACTGGCATTGATTTTTAAAGTGGAGCTTGTATTTAATTTTGTTGAGATTAGGATAATGCTCCTGTGAGCACTGTTATCAAAATTGCGCTAAATTTATGACAGGAACTACCGGAACAGAAGACTGGCACTGAAGATCTGAGGATCTTTCCATTTTTTTTTTAGATCACAATTTTGTTTGTCTTTCACGATATCTATATTAGCGACTAAGGCAAAGTTGGCTGCATTAGCCGTGCTATTCGCATTAGCGATGCTATTCACTGATGCGGCTTAAAGCAGTGTAAGCAAAAATATGCGCTAAATCCATACCATAAGCTGGTGGAATGGAAAAGAATAGGTGTTACTGACTTCAAGTCCTTAGCGATAGCTAAATTCCTAATTCGCAATCAGTTACATTCGAGTGTTTATGGCGCATATTCACCACAAAAAATTGAGGGAATACCGTACGAACGTACTAGGAAATAAAAATCTCCACTTTGAAATCCTCTGCAAATGCGATATTGTTTTACACAGTAATAGTCAAATTGGCCTGTTCCTTGTTTTTGATTGATAATGGATGTGACAAAATGATGGTTTAGTCCTCCAAACTGTATTGTAGCTCTTTGACAGAACTTCACTCCTTGCTGGAAATATGGTTGTAATCTCCGATCCCCGCAAAATTGGAACGGCCTTGTTGTATGACAGGCCGCCATTATTTCTTCTTCAATCTTCCATCTTGTGCTTGTACTTCCTATGACCTCGCCGTGATCGACAACGCAAAGGACGACAGTGCAAATATGGTTAACCTGACGACTAAAGCGATTTGAATTGTGTTCACTTCCAATATGAGTATTTTGACGATAAATCCTTAAAGTTGAGCTAGTGGTTAAACAGTGAATAGCATCTCAAATGAGCCTGACAGCTCTGTTAGCATAACTTTGTATTGTTTTTCATTATACAAATAAACAAGTAAAAAAGTAAATAGTATTTGCTTCTTACACTTAGGAAAAAGAATTTATTTTCTGATTTGTTTGCTTGAACTTATTTCTTCCGTTGTCATCGCTACAGCAACAACAATGGAAGCATTACACTTGTGATTTCGGTGTCAATATTCTGATACTATTTGTCATTACAACAACTACTAAAAACAAACATTGTCTTTTCTTATGATTTTAGCTAATCCTTACTAGCTGGTAAGAATTCGACATACTGCAGTGTGATTTTTTTTTAAAAGTTTTTTATACTTACCTGTACACAGAAATTTTGATTATATCGAATGTAGGGGTTCTTGTAAAGTGTATGGCCACTCTATTACATGGGGACCACTAGCGGTGTAAGAAATACTACTAAGCAAAACCACAGCTCATAAACATGTTTTTAAAGGCTGGTAGGTTTAGAAAGTTATAGTTAGTCATCTTACACAATGTTAGGAAACGGACATATTTTGCAGGCATTTTACTACTACAGAAGCCTGAATGACCATTTTGTAAAGCTACCTTGTCCAGGTGGTGCTTATGGCATATGAGGGCCACTTACCTCCCACGTCCAAACCCCACATTTGATGGCCGCCGAGACCCATCATTCAGGTATCTTCCACTTTTCTCCACTGCTTCTTTTCCAGGCACTCATGTTAGTCATTTGGCTGCGGGTTATGGCTCACCGCTAGCCAATATTGTGTTGCTGCTACTGCTTCGTCTTTCTGTGTCACTCACCTTCCAAAGCTTGTTATGCAAGCAAAGGTTGCTGAATTCTGTGATTCCGAGATTGTTCACTTTTTTCCATGGTTTCCTTCTCCAGGCACTCATGTTAGCCACCTCGTCGTAGGCTACGGTTGGCAACTAGCCACTACTGCTATCGTTAGCTGCTACTGCTTAATCCTTCAATGTCATTCGCTGCTAAGTTTCATGAATCTGCGTCCCGACACTTCACACATAATTTCCCGCTAGCCGCTAATGTTAGCCACTTACAGCAGCTTTGACCAGCTCCAGCTATTGGCTATTTATAGCTGCTCCAGGTGTATCCAGTTCGCTTAGTCTTCTTGTTCTTTGGAATTAACACCAGCTTTTATAGCTTACATTTTTCTTTGCTCACTTTAAAAAATATGGAAGTGAGTTGTTTTATTTGGTGAAGTAGTATCCTTCAGGCTTCAGTAGTGGATCTTGTTTGGCTACACACACTTCAGCTCCATTCTAACCTTGAACGTCCTCAGTGGTGAATGATTACAAACTTGCTTTATTGTTTAGCTCACCAAAGCCTGACGTAGTCCTGATAACGTTGCTAATGCTAACTCTTAAAGCGTGTATTTTTGTTGTAATACTTTTGCACTAGTATTGTTTCAAGTAGCATCTTTTGGGCTTCCACATTACGGCTTCTAATGCAGTTCCTACGTTTCCATTCTACGCTACAACAATGAATGTAAATGTAAATGCACTCCATTTATACAGCCCTTTTCAACAATCCTTTCGGTGTACCAAAGTGCTGTACTGTAATATCAGAGAAGAAATAAGTTAAAACCAAACAAAAAAATGGAAATAAAGAAAAACAATAAAAATAAGAAACGCAAGAGTATAAAATAAGATAAAATAAAAGTGTCCTCGTCCTACTGAATATTGAAAGCCATCCTGAAGAAGTGTTTTTTAGCGTGGGTTTAAAGAGGCCTGGGTCAGAAATAAGACGCAGCAGATCCAAGAGCCTGAATATGAATTACACATTGTCACTTTAAAGCTCAATGTCTCCGCGTTTTTGTGCTTCCTTCACCTAATATCTAAGGTTACTTCCAACGTTGTAATTGTGAAACGGATCTACTGTACATCCCCGCAGGCACCGTCTGACATCGTCTTTGATTCACTAACACTACCTTTGAAAATGCGCTCAGAACAAAAGAACGAACCAGGAAAGGAATCCTGCTATTAGGAGCTTATAAGAATCAATGAGAGATTAGACGGAGATGAACTTGTAGGGGAGGCATTGAGAGAGACAGAAAATGGGGGAGGAGCAGCAAGGAATTTGGGAGTGAAGAGATAGGATTCCATGCACCTTTTAGCACCTTTTATTGTCGTTGCACAAGCCTGTATTTAGGGCCTGTATGAACACTTTACGGTTCCTAGTTTGCTGCAGGGTATTTTCAACTATAACTGAATATGTCGTGCGAATAACACCTTTTCTGTTTTATCCGACATGTCTCGGAGCTTTAGACTCTATACTGCCGAGACATGCTAGGGGAAGTTGCCATCTGTGTGTTGATAATATATATATAAAAAAAAAAAAAACTTCCATCAGGAACTAGTTCAGTGAATTTCACCTTGTACCCCAACACACCTCAGCAGCCAAGCTCCTCAGTATTCCACGGAGGCTTTCATCATTCCTCACAGGATTAGAGATAGATAAAAGTAAAGGAGGGGATTGTTCTCTTTTAGGTCTAGAGCAGACAACTCGATTTTCCTCTGAACATTTGTATCAGGTAAAAAATTCATTGGATATTTCTTTTGCAGTGGACAAGAAAAAAAAATCCCACAAAAAGAAATGTCTCCCTGGATTGAGTCAACAAGATTTTTCGAGAATCAGGGCATTAGTTCATTGGATTTATTTCCTTCAGTATTGTATTTACTTGGCCTTAGACGAGACAAGTTTCCTACAAGACAAACCGTCTCACTCGATTGAGTTCACGATGCGAGAAGGTTTTTGCAAAATCAGGCCAAATTGTCATTGGATTTTTTTATTCAGCACTGTTTTTACTCAGACAAGACCCAAATCCTATTAGACGGAGTGACATGTTTTTTTGTTTAAAAACAGATTGCCAAAATCTGATTTGAATTTTTGAGAAAGCTCAAATCCGACAAGATAAGCGTCTCATCAGATTGAGTCCTCGAAGCTGACAAGATTTTATGCAAATCAGGCCAATATTTAATTGGAATTTTTTTTAAACTGTATTAACTTGGTGTTGGACAAGAGAGGATGGAAAGAGACACCACTCCCACTTCGCCAGATTGAGTTGATGAGGCGACAAGAGTTTTGCAGAATCAGGTGAAAAATGATTTTTCCTTCAGCTCTGTATTTATTTGGACACAAACCCTACAAGACAAAGCAATGATATTTTTTCAAAATCAGGCCAGAAATTAATTGGATGTTTTTTTCAGCATTATATATAGTTGACATAGAACCAGACGCAAATCCTGCAAGATGAGGCGTTTTACTAGATTGAATCCATCAGTCCATTATCCGCACCGCTTATCTTCAGTAGGGTCGCGGGGGTGCTGGAGCCCATCCCAGCTATCTTCGGGCAGTGGGCAGGGGACACTCTGAACTGGTTGCCAGCCAGTCACAGGGCACTCAGGGACCGACAATTCGCTCTCTCATTCACACTGAGGGATCAGAATCCACAAGATGAAAATATTTCTGCTAAATCAGGCCAAAAATGTATTGGGTTATTTTGTTTTTTGCGACAACATTTTTACAAAGTCAGGCCAAACATTTGTCGGGTTTTTCATTCAGCACTGTGTTTACCTGGCGTGGGACGAGACACAAATCCCACGAGACGAGGAATATCAGAATCAAGTCCACAATGCGACAAAATTTTTCAAAATCAGGCCAAAATATCTTTGGATTTTTCCCTCAGCACTGTAATTTTTAGGCACAGCACAAATATCACAAGATGAAACATCTCACCAGATTAAGTTCATTAGGGGACTCGAATTTTGTGATTTTGACGAGGGTTTCAAACCAGGGTTTGGGGTTCATATTAGGGTTTTAAAGTCTTATACTGTATAAACTGAAGCGAAAAAAAAAAAATCTATTTCCAGGCAAACATGATTTCTTTTTGAGGAACTAGAAATCTAAAAACATTAGCGTGCACGTAATGTAAGTTTGTCAGACTGTTTTACATACGAGTACAATTTTACTGATGCACAGGCAGACACAGCCAGAAAAGGGGCCAGGTGACAGCTTTGCCCAAGGGTCGGAAACTCATGGCTCTTTTATGTGAGTACACATGCCTTGGAGATAAAAATCAGAAAAACATGAAAATTATGAGCGCAGATTTAAGTTTTGTGAGAGCATAAGCTACAAAGCACCAGTAGAAAAAGCAGTAACACAGTACATAAAGGGCTCAGTCCCCACTGCAGTTACAGTAAAGGTTTCACACCAACAGACCCTGTTTTGCCTGTACGTCGCTGAGGAATTCTTCAGATGGTAGCTCATTAAAATATCTATATCATCCGTTGAGACAATTTATGACGAAAACCCACAGAAGATACTGTAAAAACGCTAAAACACCACCCAAGCACACAGAGTAAATGGATTGGGTAAGCTCTGTACCTTCCGACAATCTCCTACCCTGTTTTCTCCTGCCTGATACCTGTTGCCAACCGGTTTCTGGACCCGTTTCTGCCCTGCTCTTCCATCCCGACCATCGACCCGTTTTGCCCTGTTGCCGACCTATTTTCTGAACTCCCGGTTACCGACCAGTTTTCCCGCTGCCTACGACTATCCTCGCTCGACACCGAAGTGGCACTTCCGCGTTCCTGCCATCAGCTACCCATGTCCAACGATCATTGCATCGTTGAAGCAAGCACTGCTCTCTTTCTCAATAAAACTGAGGAAAAACGAACGCTATTGGGTCCTGTCTCCGTTTCTGGCTTGTGACAGAGGGAGACTGGTTTAAAGTGGTATGCAGTATTTGTTGATATTGGACACAGGCTTTGACATTGTTCTTATTTCATAGATGTTGTCAAATCATATAACGTCACATATTAATAAAAAATGCACTGAAAGTTTGGATTTGTCTGTAGAGCAGGTTTGGCAATTTTGCTGATTTTTGTGGTACGGCTCTCTCAAAAGAAAGACAAAATATTTTGCTGTTATGGCTCTTTGGGTCAAAAAGGTTCCCAACCCCTGCTTTAGCCTATCATAATGCATAACACAATGCCCAATGAAAGTCCATGAAGTGGTGACACCGCGAAAAAAACACATTACAACGAGGAATAACTACACTCAAATCCACCAAAGAACTGAATTCTGTTTCCTCTGCGCTTATTGGAGCATTCCCAATGAATTGTTTACGTGACTAGTGACAATCATCTGAATTCGGAACGATACTTTCTTACCCCCCAAAAAAACGATGAAATCGGAAGCGCAGTCTTCACGGTAGTTGCAATTCTCTTTCCGACATAACTGACTCTCGCCTGTTTGCTCATATGAAGGAAATTATAGCCCATGTCGATTATTTTCCTTGACTTTTCTATCCCCCTCCTCTACATTTCACAACTTATCATCCCCCCAAAAACGCCATTCCTGTTTCTATGACAGCAGTAGATGGTTCCAATTTAGTGCTCCTTCATTAATAAGGGGGCTTAATAGCGACTAAGTGGAAGAAAATGAGCACTTGTCATACAAGACCATTTTAATGATTGAACAGTCACTTTGTTGAGCTTCAAAGGGAGAATTTGAAGGGCGTTCACAAAGGTCACCCGCGACATTTTCATGTGTCGACCTGGCTACGGTTAGCATTGGAAAATGGACTACACATGGATTGGGGAACCCAAATTTGGCAATTTGCACTCTAGGTCCAGCCATCCTCGAGTGCCAAGAAGGTTTGAAATCAGGCAACTCAAACTCACAGGTGATAGTTTGTGGGCCCCGCCTTTATATAAAGCGTGAGTTTTATATGGATGCTACCCAGTGACGGCTTGTGCATTTCCCACCTAAATCTTCAGTAAGACTATGTCTTCGCCAACTTTCATTACCTATTTTATGGCTATAAAACATTTATAAAGCAAGCAAACAATTTCATTGTTATTTAGGAATATAACCACATTTTACTTATCAAAAAACTTTTTACTTGTGCACAAAATCCATCTTCCTTTGTTTCCTCAAGATACTGCTCTACAGATTATCTGTGCGTTCTTTCCAATGACAATCAAAGTTGACCCTGTCTTTTGGCATTTCTTGCAAACGTTTTTATTCAGTTTAAGCCTGAAAAAGTCCGCTCAACAGAAGCAGTGGACAGGGGGATATATTTCTTCACTGTTTCGTTGTGATGCCTTTGTTACTGCGCCCTGGCCAATCATACTTTGTGAAACTGCTGACCTTTTCCCTTGGCCAGCTAGAAGGCACTTGCTCCACCAACTCGAAACCTCATTGGTTAAACCAACAGCTGCATTTACTCTTATGGTATGCCTCCGGGCCTTCAGGAATGAATGTGAAGGCCTCGGGTAGAATTCTGTAACGGCTGAAATGTGATAAGTTAATTGATTAAATATCAAAGCACACATCTGCAAAGCAGCGCAATCACTGGAAAAGCAATAAAAGGAAGCTGAAAGACGATTTGGAATTATTTAATATTGTATTCATTCCAATAAATCATGGACCAAGAATAATTAACATTGTATGATTCCGATAATTCTAAGTCCAACAGAAAAGGCTTTGCAGACCCTGACCGCCCACCCCTTATACTATCTCCTTGTTAAATAGTCGGCAAGTGCTCAATATTTACATGCTAATGTTTTCAGATCAATGTACATCGGCCCCAGACTATGGTAGGCTAGCTACTTCCTGGTTCGACCCATTGCTTGACTACAGACGCTTCCCTACTTATGACCATTTGTCTGAAGGAAAATGGTAGATACGAAAAAGAATTTGGGATGTTGATAAATATCCGGATATTACTGTAAGTTAGATTTTGTATTGTGCGCACATTTTTCCAAGTACAGGACATTACTGTAGTTCTTCTTTCCATCGCTACTGCCGTGTGGTGGCGCTGTGAGAGGTCACACAGCATCCACCCCGAAGAAAAAATCCGGCATCTACTTTCTAGTTCGTCTGTAAACGTTCTATACCATTTCCGGCACGCTAAGAACTTTGACACTTTTATTGTTTAATATCTCGTGCATCCATTGATTATGGTTAATGTATTGTGTAAAGAAGAGGCAAGCGGTTTCTTTTGAAATGAAAGTGGAATGAGAAAGCTTAATGCGGTTGGGAAAATGATTGGATGAGAAAACGGCCACTCTTTACCACTGAAGAGGATTGTTTGATGCGCATCTTCCAAAAGTAAGTTAAACTCAACTTTATTTATCTTAAGAGAGCATATTATTTTATGAATTGTTTATTTTATAGTACAGAACATTGCAGGTTACTTATACACTCCTTAAAAATACTTATACAAACCATACATATACAACATATAGCACTGAAGCAACTTACGAACAAATTCAACTAACGATCGTCTTGAACCTATTTTGTTCGTAAGTGGGGCAGCGTCTGTCTACGTTTCAACCATTTTGTTGATTTTATTGATCATTTTTTGCAATCTAATTTCAAAATATTTCCCCTTGAATTGAAACACGGAATGAAGGCTTCCGGGGTTTCGGAGGAGATTGTAACCGCTGTTGAACTGAAATTTAGAGCCCAGTGGATGTACCACGCATGTAACTTCTGGTGAGTTTCTGCCTTTGGGCCAAATTTGTTAATTAGATTTAAGTTGTTTTTAGCTTTTATGTTTTATTTATTTTATAATGTTTGATTTTCATAATAATTCTTATTTTTTATCATTATTCTTATTTTTTTGAAAAAAAAAAAAAAAATCAGAGAACAGTGGAATTCTTTCATTGGACCTTTTCTTGTGGAAAGGCATTTATGGCCCAACCTCACCCAGACCTTCAGCGGCCCAGGTAAGTTGGGTTGGTTCTTTAGCCTTTTAGGGGTTTCTAAATAACGTTTAGAAGTTGAGTTTTGGCTCCATAGTAAAGTTTTAAAGTGTTTTTAGGGCTTTGAACTAGGGTTTCGAACTAGGGTTTGGGTCTTATATCAGGTTTGTAAAAACTTTTTAAGGTTTTGAATTAGGGTTTTAAACTAGGGTTAGGACTTGACATTAGGGTTTTAAAACCTTTTTAGGGTTTTGAACTAGGGATTAGTAGTGGGATTTCGGATTCTTATTAGAGTTGTAAAGGGTTTAAGGGCTTTGAACTAGGGTTTGTGCTTCAAAATAGGGTTTTGAAGCCTTTTTATGGTTTCAAAGTAGAGTTTAGAAGTAGGGTTTCAGCTTCAATTTAGAGTTTTAAAGAGAAAGTTTGTAATAGATTGTGGCTCCGAGTGGTACAAAAACCTTCATTGAGTAAAAAAAAAACATTGATTTGAAGAATAGGCAAAAAATAGGGTTCGGGGGGTTCTAGGGTTTCAAACTAGGGTTTGGGTTTAATATGAGGGTTTTGAAGCCTATTTTGCGGTTCAAACTAGGGTTAGAAGCTATGGTTTTGGCTTCGTAATAGAGTTGTAAAGGGTTTTAAGGCTTTGAACCAGGTTTTATTTCATAATTTCATATTAGTTTTGTAGCATTTTTAAGTTTTCAAACTAGGGTTGAGAAGTACAGCTTCATATTTCTAAAAGTTCAGCATTCCACAGTCAATACCATAAGAATAGTCCAATTCCTACCGCGACCTGTATGTCAAGGTCTATGATGAATCAGATCCTTGTTGGACACCACTCCGATTTCAGAGATTTCCAATCGTCCATGGAATCTTGGAAATTTCCCAGTGGGGAAGGAAAACTGGCCTTTTTAGAGTTGTAAAAGGTCTTAGGGCTTTTAACTTGTGTTTCAAACTAGGGTTTGTTTTTCAGATGAGTGACTTTAAGCCTTTTTAGGGGTACGGATTCGCATTTGGAAGTAGGGTTTCAACAGGAGAATTTGAAAGGCGCGCACAGAGGTCATTTGATGTGTCGGCCTGGCTATGGTTAGTGCTAGAAGATGGGGTACACATGGATGGGGGATGGGGGTCCGCAAATCTGGCATTTTGCACCCTAATTCCAGCCAGCCTGGAGGCCTGCAGCGCTAAGAAGGGCCTCACTGTTGCTCTCTGGATCCGCCAGGTATTGCTTACATAAAAAGCAAGTGAAAACAGCTGTAGGGATAATTAGCTTGATTCTCCATTACATGCCATGAGGGCCAATAACGAAAAAATTGACTTTTGGTTGGGTTAGAGCTGCAGGCCCATCGAGGAGGAAGTTGTAAAAGGCAGGAAGAAAAAAAGGAACAAGAAAGAAGGGATGAATGTGAAAAATATAGGTTATTTTTTAGGGTTGGGTTTACAAGGAGTAGACTCTCTCTTTTTACAAGTATGTTATGTCATGGCACTTATTTGTTACTATCTTTTTTTCATAAAATATTTGCAGGTTTTGTAGTGCTAGACTTCCATGTTTTGTGTCGCTAACAGTTTAGCTAGGTCTGCTTGCTCACATGCCGTGTTTAATTGGGAATTGCTAAAGCCGACAGCTCTTTTTTTAATGCTCAAGCTCTGGATCTAGCTTTGATTTAAAAAAATTTTTGAAGCCAAATAAATAAAATGAAATGCTTCCATTTTGATTCTATCGTAGCTGTTTGATTTCCTTTTTAAAAGCCAGATTTTGAAAGGTGGTTTTGTTTAGCTGACATTTTGATCTTGAAGTAGCTAAAAATTGAGGTTTTGAATGATTTTATTTGCTCTAAATAGCAAAGTTTTCAAGGCAATTGTTTTGGTATTAGCTAATATGTTGATGCTAATGTAGGTAGCGAAATCCTCTAATTCTGATGGTTTATGTTTGTTTGCTTGCTTGTTTACTGTTCAAGCCCAGATAATGGATTTGGTTTTAAATGTTTGTTGTATTTTACGTTAAGAGTCGTACAATGTTGATTTGTGATCTTTCAAATTATTCCATTCTTTTAAAAACACAAACTTTCGAAATCTTGTGCTGGCTTAACATTCTAATGCAAATGTATGTAAAAACTGAATTTTGGAAGGTTTTGTTTCCTTAAAAAAACTTTTAAATGTTAGCTTAAATAACCTTTTAATGCTGAATTTGCTTAAATTGACCTTTAAAATTATCTCATCTCATCTCATTAGGTACACCGCTTATCCTCAGTAGGGTCGCGGGGGTGCTGGAGCCTATTCCAGCAATCATCAGGCAGTGGGCAGGGGACACCCTGAATTGGTTGCCAGCCAATTGCAGGGCACACAGGGACAGACAATTCACTCACTCATTCACACCTAGGGACAATTTGGACCGGCCAATTCACCTGAAATGCATGTTTTTGGAATGTGGGAGGAAACCCGAGTGCCCGGAGGAAACCCACGCAAGCACGGGGAGAACATACAATCTCCGCACAGGAAGTCTGGAGCTGGATTTGAACCCACGCAGGAGGTTCCCAAGACATGAACTGTGCCGCAAATGCGCTAACCACTGTGCCGCCGTGCTGTCCCTTTAAAATTATATTAGTTAAAAAATGTGAACTTTCACAAGCTTGTTGCTTTGTGTTAGCTAATGTATAGATGCTAATCTAGCTATAAAAAAAAAACGATCTTCCATGGGTTCTGTTGCTAGCACTATCAAACCTCCTCATAGTGGAGGAATTGGGAGGGGCTGGGGGGGGGGGGGGGGGGGGGCTATGTATTTGCCGAGGAAGGGGGCACGTATTTGCCAGGGAGGGTAAGATCGGAATTGCTGATTGGACTCTGAGGCAGACAGGGAAGCACTCAAACTATTGCAGCCATCATATAAGGGAGGCATAAAACCACCCGCCTCGCTTGGGCCTGATAGCAAAGTTGATGGGGCCTTACTTCCATATCTGTATTTATTACAGTATTTCTTTAAATGCTTGTTGAAAATGATTAAGTTCATGGCATGAATTAAAAGGCAGATTTCCGCAAACTTGTGTTGTCTTTTGTTTTAGTGCAAAGATAAAAAAGTACTTTTATTTTGCCAGTGTCACGCAAGAACTCCCAAGAAGAAAATTTAGAGACCTTTTGTGTATTGTAAAGTGATCCCTAGTGCTGCAAAAGTACTTCATTCATTTGAATTAAACAGTATTGATTCGAATAATATGCAAAACCATATTTACCATCCTATAAACATGACTTTAGTGTTATAAATTTGTAGTAATACAACACAACAGGGACGGCAGTAGCTCAGGAGGTAGAGCGCTCGTCTTGGGATCAAGGGACCCCCGCTCGAATCCCGGCTTGTCCAAAGCTTGCCAAATTCTGCTTTGCTCTTTCAATTCTTTACTGGCCTTTTTATTAGCTAGCTGCTATAGTAAGGCAATTCAACCAGCTCAGATCAACTCCAGCTTTTGGCTCTTTTCAGCCGCTCTGGATGTATCTAGCTTGCTTGGTCTTTTGTTGTAGCTGGTGGGGATTCACACTAGCTTTTATGTCCTGTCACTGTCTGAAAAACTGGAAGTAGGCTTTTGAGGTGTTATCTTTCTGGGTTCCTTAGTGGGCTTCATAATAGGGTCATTGAGCCTTGGATTTCAGATTCATATTAGAGTTTAAAAGTGTTTTAAGGGATCTGGACTAGGTTTCAAAATAGGGTTTGGGCTTCTTGTGAGGGTTTTAAAGCCTTTTTAGATGTTCAAACGAGGGTAAACGGTAGTGTTTTGGCTTGGTATTAGAGTTTCAAAGGGGTTTTATGAATTTAAAGTAGGCTTTGTGCTTCATATTAGGGTTTTAAGTCCTTTCTAGGGTTTGGGTTTCATATGAGGTTCGTACAACCCTTCTACGGTTTAAAACTAGGGTTTAGGAGTTACGTTATAGCTGAATATTTCTAAAAGTTCAGCAGTCAACAGTCCAGACCAAGGGAATTATCCAATTCCTACCGCAACCTGTGTGTTGAGCTCTAGAGTAGTGAGGAGTTATTACACACTGTCAGTTCAACATGCATTTAATAGTTTTTTTTGTGTGTGTGTGTCATTTAAAGTTTGGGACTGATGCCATTTATCACTAATTGGATTGACGGGGAAAAATATTTGGGCAATGCTTTATTGTTCAATTTAAAGTTTCTCAATGTCAATGTATTGATGGAATATTAGCAGTCATTTGACTCTAAAACTAAATGTTAGCTAACATTGAGGAACTTTCAGAAATACTTAACTGCGTTTACAAAACAATTTCAAAGACTTTACGTTGGCCAACGTACGACACCTTCTTGCATTTGGAACCCGGCGGTGGTCTAAAGTTGTTGTTTTTTTCCAGAAAAGAAAGCAGAGATTTTCTTTGAATATGTGGCCCTCCATCCTGTTCTCCCAGGGGCCGTATTTATTGATTCTATACTAGCCCACCCTCAAATCATTAAGTTAAGTGCAGGCGACAGCAGAGAAATTTGAGTCACAGATGTAGACTAACTCACTTATGCTTGACACAGACACACAAACACCAACACACTCGCTTTGTTACATAACAAATGACGGCAAGTGGATTGTTTATTTACGCTGGGACGTAATAAATGGCCATCCAATAGCCAATCGGAATGTGCGCTGGACACCTTCGTTTTTTGAAGCAACACACATTTTTTTGTAAGGACATTTGGCATGCTATTGCTAAAAGCTAATGCTAAAAGTTGAAAACTAAAGCAGACCATTTTGGGTATCAAAAAATGAAAAGAATGGGAGAGAGTTTAGCCAATAACATTGACTACGAAACAAACCAATGGTTGACCAGTATCTTATATGAAGTCAACCAATACCAGACAGGCATCTTAGGCATGTTACCCATAATATGCACTAACAACGCAGAGTTTGAATATGAAATCAACAACAGAATGTCTTGTCGATTTCATATGGTGGGGGAAATACTGTTACCAAGGATCTAAAAAACATTGGATTCCACATTGTACTTGAAAATAGTGTAGATAAGGGGCCGGTCACACAGACATTTGCGGCTGAATCACGGCTAAAATTTTGCGTTTTTTTTTAGCCCGTGGTTGCCCGCGATGGAAAATGCGCAAAATTGGCCAACCCGCTGTTCATCGGTGCTATGCCCGCAAAACACGCCGGCGACTGTTCCGCTTCCTCATCGCGTCATTTCTGCGTCATTTTCTTGTGTGGACCACGGGTATAAAAGCTCCCGAGCCGGTGTTGTGCCCAAATCCGACTCCTACGCAACACATCCCCCCCAATACCCCCCACCCCCTCGCGTGAACGCGCATTCTGCTGAGATCACTTTTGTGGGAAGCGTACATTGACATTGGTGACTTTTGCATCCGCGTTAACAAACGCAAATAGTAGAATACGATCGCGCTTTATTGTTTAAATAAACGCGTTATATAGACTAGGATCTCCCAATTGTTATAATTAGCTCGCTTTATAGTTTTAATAAGCGTTTTATATAGAATACGATCGCTTTCGTTGGAAGCGCAGCAGAATGCGCGTTCACGCGAGGGGGGGGAGGATTTTATATACGGTGTGTATTACTGTTCGATTACGTTCACAACAAAAACAAAGACGGAGTGGATTAAGTTGTATTACATTTCCAACAAATGCAAGACGAAGTGGTTTTGGTTATATGTTCGCCATTACATTCCCTTAAAGTGAGATAAAACGAGGTCAAAGTGGTTGTAGTAGCGAGGGGATGCAAATCTCGGCACCGGGCTGTAGAAATCATAACCGCACAAAACACAGTCCTGTGAAGATCAAGATTTCAAGCTATGGTATCATTTTTATTTTATTATCTTGAAAAGAAATGTCAAGAAATAAAAATGGATTAAGACGAGGTCACTACGCTGACGGGGATCCATGTTCACCCCCTTGACGTCACGAGCACAACTGACGTGTGCTCGGCATTCGCGCTGTTTATACGCGGAGAAAGGCGTTTGACCGCCACACGCGTAACACGCTAATTTCACGTAATAACACCGCGATACAGGCGCAGAACATGCTATTACCATGCTCCACCCACGATTACCCGCTGAAATTTCCCATCCCACCCATGTGTAACCACGCCCTGGCCGCGGCCAGAGCACGTCGTTCCGCGTCATTTCCGCGTCATTACCTCGTGTTGACCATGTGTGCGGCACGCGGTTTAACACGTGCTCAAACTTTTGAGCAGCTCAAAAGTTTTGAGCGCGGCCAACCACGTGAAAATTTCCGACCGCGAGTAAAGCACTGCTCTATCTCGTCTATATGGCGGTCTCAAAACGTCCAACAGCGGCCAACAGCGCCCAACAGCATCTGCTTCACGGCCAGAAATTTATGGCCGTGGTTCAGCCTCGATACGCTCGTGAAAGGTTGTGTACCCCGCGCTCTGAAGAATTGAGCAGCGCAAAACTCTTTCGCGCTGCCACCCGCGCGCGAATTTCCGACCTCGTGTTAAGCACCGCTGTATCTCGTCTGAATGGCGATCTCAATGCGTCCAATAGCGTCCGCCTCAAAAGCAGAAATTTCTGGCCGTGATTCAGCCGCAAATGTCTGTGTGACCGGCTCCTAAGATAGAGATGCCATAACCCAGGGGTGTTGCTCTCTTTCTTGGTTTCTTTCTTGCTTTCTTTCTTGGTTTCTTTCTGTCTTGCTTTCTGTCTTGCCTTCTGTATGTCTGTCTTTTTTTCAAAGTTCTGTCTGTCTTTCTTTCTGTCTTTTTCTTTATTTCCCTTTCTCGTTCCCTTTTTCTTTCTCATTCTCTTTTCTTTCTCTCTTTCCTTCATTCCTTCTTAATTTCTTTATCTTTATCTTCACTACATAGTTATCAATGACAATAAAGACAATCTTATTGTCTTATATTTGCTCTTTGGTTCCTTCTCATTAATCAGCGCTTGATGTTTGGATTGCTGCCATCTGCCTTTGATAAAATCTTATGGAGATGTGGAGGCTCGACAAACATTAAAAACAAAATGGTAAAGAAATGAAAAAGCTTTGCCCAACTCCAAGTAGGGTTATGCTAGCATTTCCATAAACGATAAATTACTTTTTAAAAAAACAAGCTTGATGATTAGTCTTTGTAAAACTATCAATTTTGGCATTTCATCTTTTTAGTCATTTTGCATTTGCCCTTTGACACTTTTTTTCTTTTTTTTCTGTCGGCAGGTCACACGAAATCTGGACGAGCACCATTTGATGGTTTTGGCACTGTTGATAAGCGTCTGTGCTGAGGAAAGCCATGACCCTCCAGTGGGCGGAGTCATCCTGCTTTTATGGGGGCCCCGTCTGCCTTATAGTCCTTGGTGTTTGCTGGGGGGCTGGGCTCCAAATCTCCACTTTTTCATTTTCGGCTTTCGAACAGGCTGACAAACGAATGTTGCCAAGCCGGTGAGCTTCGATTCAACCCGTGTCAGTCTTGTTCTGTTTACTTAAGCCGCTAAACGTTGGACTTTTATGACTACAACCCACCAGGACCTTTCTGAAGCACTGTGCCAATGGAATGCCACTTGTTTTTGACTGCTTTCTGTTGATCCTAGACTAGTTTCAGTTTTTTTCTGTGTGTTGAATTTAAGTTAACTGGTCAAGTCAAGTCATGTTTATGTGTAGAGCCCGTAATCACAAGAAGTCTCAAAGGGTTGAATAGACTACAGGCTACTGTTACACCATCCCCTGATCTAAAACCGACATGAGGACAAAGAAAAACTCAGCAACAGAGCCCGGGTGGAAAATGCTGCGGATCTCTTCTTGGCTCTTGGGATCCCTAGGCTCCCAAGACTCCCTGTAGGAACACAGGGGGAGATTAAATCTGAAAGGGGCGAATCCATGCATGATTTTGTATAATACCAACAGAACCTCATCTTAAACTGACAGGGAGCCAGTGCAGGTCAGCCTTGCTGTAGCATGTTATACCAGCTTTAGACTCTTGATGCTAGACTTTGGGAGACCGGAGAGTGGTGCATTACAGTAATCGAGACGGAAGGTAACATATGGATGAATTATAATCTCAGCATCAGACTGGGACAGCAGAGAGTGGATTAATTGATTTAAGGCTGACTTGGATTGGTTTAAAACGAAAGAAGACCCCCGAGTTACAGTGTCTCTAACTTACAATGTTCTCATGTTTCAATGTAAAAAGCGATGTTTTTTTATTAATTTAATTTTAGATTATTATTATTTATTTCGCTGAAACTGCTTTCAGTGGAAAACATTGAGCTCCTGAACATGTTTTTAAATAAATCATATTAATTAATTATTCAGTGGTTCTCAAATAGTGGGGCTGGTAGTGCGCAAGGCTCCGTCAAGGGAGGCGCTGGCGTAAGAGAAAAGTATTCAGAAGCACTGAAACAATTATTCATAGTTTTGCAGCACACATTATAAACTCGAACTTATCTTGCTTGAGAATCACAGCTTTGACTTTTTAAATAGTACTAGGAAATAAAATAAAAAATGAAAATAGAACAAGTAAGAACTCAGTTCCGAAAATAAAAAGAATACACAGCTAAATCGAAAAATCTAAAAGAAAACATACACAATCAAATATAAAGGACTGACTCAGAAAATGAGTACATTCCATTTCCTCGCTACTTTGCGCTTCATACTTGTCGACTTTTTTTCATCGCTGGTCCCAAAATATTCCACAACCCTTATCCCTGATTGCATATTGCTACAAGCAGGGACCAGCAAAATTGCAGTTTGTTGGGCCTGGCGGCTCTTTTTTGCTGTTCTGCTCAGCACAAAGTGAAATGCACCTATGTAACTGTGATCCGTTTTCCCCGATTGCACATTGCTGCAAGCAATAACCAGCACCGTTTTTGTAAGGACTGACATCTTATTCTTGCTTTTCTGTCCAGCTGAACTGAAATGCACCCATTATCCATTATCCCCTATAGCATATGGCTGTGAGTGGCAAGTGACTTCTGTCAGGCTAGGCGGCTCTTTTCTGTCTTGTATTCCCGCCAAAAATGATGTGTACTCAGACAGCTGCGATTCATGATCCCTCATTAGCCACATTGCTACAAGAGGGGACCGCTAAAATGCACGTTTTTCAGGAAGCCATTCTGGCTCGCCTAAAATTAAATGCTAGGTTGTGGTCGTGATCCATTATCTCCTGTTGACTATTGCAATGAGCACATTGTTTTTCAGTCCAGAAGTATGCTACTGTGGCCCGCCTAAAACGAACTGCACCGTTTTGGCCACGGTCAAATATCCCCAGTTCATCATTACTGGGAGATGGAGATGAGAGAGAAAATATTTGTCTCATGTGGTGACTTTTGTTGACATTATTTGCACCTAAAATGAACAGAACCTGTGCGGCTGTTATCTATTATACCTGCTTAACTATTGCAGTGAATGGGCCGGCAGAGCACATGTTAAAAAAGTGTGTGTGGGGCTGCTTCACAGATTTTCGCATAGAGGGTTCTGGTCTCTGTTAACCACGATAAATGAGGGCTTACATTATTGTTATAAAGTTCCTTCTTTTCTGTGATGCAATTAGTAAATGTCCTTGATTCTTGATTCATTACTAAAATAATGAATAAACAACAATAACGTTTTTTATTGTTCTACTATTGCGAAAACGTAGAACATAATGAAAAAGTATACTAATAGGCCAGGAAACTCTAACTCAATAGAGTTGGGGGCTGCTGAAGGTAGGATCCAGGTGAGGTTGGGCCAAATGTGGATTTCCACAAAAACAGCGCTAATAAAAACATTCAGCTGATCTTAAAAGGATCTCATCTCATCTCGTTAGCTGCACCGCTTATCCTCAGTAGGGTCGCGGGTCTTAAAAGGATAGTATTCAATATCTTATTTTATAGTGCAACCAAAACTGAGTTTAAGGAAGACTTTAAAGGGAGCAAAAAGCACATTTTTTCTAACAATTTTTACCCAGCCTTTCTCAAAGAAAGACAAAAAGAAGTGGAAAATATTTGTTATTTGAAAAGGAATAAAAAATAGGGAAGAAGAAATTTTTAAAAAGCGCAAAAAAGGAAAACACCATTAAAAAGTAGTGGAAAAGAAAGCAAAAAAGGAAAAGGGAGAAAGAGGAAGAAAAAAGGAAAGAGACAAGGAAAGGAATTAAGAGAAATGAACAAGTAAATGCAATTTTCTCTTTTCCTTTTTTTCTTTTTCTCTTTATTTTTTCTATTTGTCCCCTTTTTTTAAGATTTACTTTTTGTCTTATTTCTCTTTTCTTTTTTTATTTATTTGTCTTTTTTTTCTTTTCTTCTTTCCTTCAAAAGTAATAAGGTGTGTTTTTTTCCTCCTTCCGTTGTGCTTTTAGCACTCATTTTCAGTGGCATGACATAATACAGCCGCATCCAGCTGAAAAGTAATGCACACTGTCCCTTTAACTTTTATATCAAAGCATAGGTCTCAAACTCTCTTCCTGGGGGCCGCAATTGACTTCCAGGATGTGAGAATGCGACTCCTGAATAAAAGGCATGCAATATTTCAGTTGATTTATAATGAATTCAGAATGTATGACATTTTTGGAATTGCATTAGAGAAAATTACATTATCAGAACATTCTCATTTTGAGAGACGGTCCTGTCCAACAAGTCGAATAAATTTCTGTTTTCTTGGGATTGCACGCATCACTAGAAAGATCTTTATTTTCATTGTTCTACTCGCTGCACCAGAACAAAACACGTTTTTCTTTTCTTCTGCTATGCGCGTGTGGTTGAACTCAACTTTGGCGGCTAATGTTTTTTACGGCGGTTTTGCTCTACTTTTTCTTCCCGTTGTATTAATAAAGTTTGCTTTCGCAGCAACCCGGAGGTGTCTTCTCATGCCAAGTCGTGTCAATAAGATGGCCGCCGTCGGCCTTTACTGGTCAAATAGAGCGCAACTTTGGCTATTTTCACGAGATTAAAGTTTCCCTCACGCTAATGACGCTTTCGAACAATAGACTCTTAAAGTTATTCTTTTTTTCGCGGCTTTTCATGGTCTACCAGTTCTCTCCCGCACTCGTAAACTCGGCCAGATGTTGCCGTTTCTTTTTATTTCTTCTGGGATTGGAATGGAGGTGATGGGGGGACGTGTTTGGGATGCAAGCACGCAAGATTGCAAATAAAAAGTGGCATCCCAGTGTCCTGTTTGCGTCACACTTGTATTAAATACATGCTGTGTTATACAGTGAACCCTTACTATGATGCAGTTCACTTTTTACGGTCTTGTAGGACTGAGAGGTCGCAGATTCGATTTCCGGCTCCTCCGAGTTCAAGCTCTTTGTGTCTTTGAGAAAGACCATACCTGTCAACCTGTACGTTTTTGCCGTACAAAGTACGTTTATTATGCATTTTAAGACGTGTACGACGTACAAGAAAATCTGTACGGAAAAAGGCAAATTTGTCAATTATGGGTACCATCAGGTACAAACCAACTATCACGAAACGGCAAATCATTCAAGTCAAACGAGTTCGCCGTGGTAGCCTCTATCTCGGTATCGTTTTTTTCGTTGCAAACGAAGCCAGCGTTTTGATGCTACTGTGCGGATGCGTCTGCCGCCTGGGGATTTCCCATCATCCATCATTCCGTGTAGTTGTGTGGTGAAAGGAAGTCCGTCTCTTTTTAGAGAACCGGCTTTTTCGGCTCAACTCATTAAAGAGAGCCGGCTCTCAAACGGCTCACTTGCTTTGATGCATTATATTATAAATTATTATGTTGTATAAAGAAGTTAAGAAAAAAAGGAAGTATAAAAGGAGAAAATGAAAAAAGACAGGTTTGTGGTTATCCCTTTAATCAGTATATTACCAACAATAATTTAATGCAGAAAATGAATTAATAATTGTAATAAGAAAATTCTACTTAATTATATTTGCATGTATTTTTTCCTTCTACAGTGAACGTCCAAGCTACTTAATTCTTTTTTACAATAAACCTCATTCATGTCGAGCAACTCAGTATCTCACAACAAAATTTTGATTAATATTATATATGATATAACGAAACACATGTACAATATAACATGTTAAACTACATAAATAAACACATTTGAAAAAAAAAGTGGTGTAACATTATTTTGTATTTTGTAAGGGAAATTACGACAGTTTGTAAGGGCATGGAGCCGTGGAGGTTGACAGGTATGCAAGACACTGAACCCCTGACTCTGCTATCGGTGTGTGAATGAGTAAGTGTGAAGCACATTGTAAAGCGCTATTGGGAGTTCTTTATTGACTTGAAAAGCGCTATTCAAAAAAGCAGACCATTAACCATTTTGTGTATTGTGTTCTGCATTCTGATTGGCCAAAAGGGCTCTCTCTACCTTCTCTACATGTTGCGTCAAGAGTATTCTTGCCTAATATGTACACCTACGTAAAATAACTTGCCGAAAAAGGGGTTTGTTCTTTGGTTTCAATCAAGGGTCCGTTTTAGCATTTTAAAAACTCTCTTTTGCTGAATAAAGGACAGGATAGGCTTCAATACGAGGAAAAACGCGAGATGACATTTTTTTTAAAAATTAACTAATTAACTACATTGAAATGGTTCCGTGAATTTGATTCCTAGCACCGCTCCACTTTCGCTTGCGGCATAGCGGAGGAGTTTTTGGAGGCTTTGTTGTATTACAGTGAGAGTATGTTATATTGTATTGTATTTGTATGGTATTTTTATTTATTCAGCCAGTATAAACCATAAACATGATATATACAGGAGATCATTTGACACGTGAACCTCTCGACGTGACGCGTCGCCTTCGATCTGCGCCGGGTTTTTAGACCCAACTGCTGTGTTGGGAGTCATTAGGTGACCAAAACCCCCAATTCCAACCCTTAATGCCGAGCGCCAAGCAGGGAGGCAATGAGTACCAATGTTGTAAGGTATGACTCGGCCGAGGCTTGAACCTCCCAGTCTCGGAGCGGGCGCCCTACCATCTAGGCTACCGAGCTGGTACTATTTTACCACCCAATACCATGAATTTGTTATTAGCTTTGTGTGTTCTCATCCTCCCACACCAGAATTTCTGTAAAAAAACAGCACCATGTTGAGGTAACTCTAAAGAAATACACAAAACAGTGTACTGTATATGGTTGTCAGTGCTACCCAGTAGTTCCTTTTGAAGTGTAATGTGATGTTCACAATTTGGAAGTGACACTCCTAAAAAGTGTACTCAATGATCCTGAATCACTTTAAGTCAAATGAAAAATTATTTAACCAGCCAGACACTATGGGTGCTCAGTACCCCCAGAGCTCTGAACCTAAAATGGCCTCTGGTTTCAATGTATAATAGAGGACAGTAGATTCAACTGTTTCTCTTGATAGTGTGGATTAAAAAAAATGTTGGGCCCCTTCTTACAACATGTTTTCGACCATACGATATCAACAGGTCCTATTGCGTGCCCAAAAACATAAAAAATTCTACCTCTGCAGTTTTGTGCATGTTGATTTATGTCTGTAAAATGCTAACGTGCTATTGACAACTATGAAAACCAAGCCCGTGAGTATCAAGATGTAGGAAAACCACCGAATCACTACTCTCTCTAAGGTGCGTGGCTGTGACCAATCGACGATAGGGACTTTTTTAAAAAAATAAGATGTTTCGTCAGACGCTTGTTACAACATTTTCTCGACCATACGACATCAACAAATTCTATTAGGTGTCCAAAAACGTAAAAAAAAATCTACCTTTCATATAACGATTTATGTCTCTAAGACTGCTTGATGTCATGTAAGAGGCTGGTCTGCCATTGGTGAGTATCACTGCCTCCTGAAAATATCAATGTGCTATTAGCTGAACACTCTCCCACAATGCCTTTCAGTTCAGACTCTTGTGTGCTTCATAAAGATGAGTTGGCAATACAATACTATATGTTTTTTACAGTATTTATTAGCTGTGTGTCTCAAGGCTTGCAATGATTCTAATAGGGGTAGCAAAAACATGATAACCTTGAAAACAAAGCCAGTGATTATCAAGAAATAAGACGGCGCGTATATCATTACTCACACTAACAAATGGACAAAAGGTTACTAGAATACCATTTTTCCTTTACATCTATATCTATTTCTAATGTTGTGCATGTATAGTACACAAAAATAGTACTTAATATAGCTTTTTTGTTTTTATCTGGGGTACCGAGGGTTTGGAACTCATAGGTTTCCCTCCCATGCAATACGGCAATTTCTTTTTTTGTTTGTTGTATTCAAAGGTGTATACACTAGTTTATTGTATGGTTATTGAAAAACAAAAACAAAAGTTTCTACTAGAGGTTAACTGGTTATCGTGAACCGATATTTGGGAATTTGACGGATATCGGTAATAGTATTTTTATTCATCTACGGGCCGATTATTTAGGCTCAGATGCAGTCGAGCTTCTCTATCCCTCTCTTCTCTCCTCTGTCTCGGTCGCTACCCGCAAATCTTGTGATTGGGTAAGTGACGAGGGGCGGTCAAATCAATACCGTTAGAGCTGAGTAAACGACTGGAGCTCTGCTAACACCTGAGCCCTGAAATGCCTGTGAATCAAGATCTCTCTAAAAAAGGAGTCCCATACTTTTTAATTTGCGAGCTCTGTTGAAATTTAGATTTTACTTTTTGTCTTAAGTTGATTATAGTCATGTTGGTTGTACTGGAATTTGTATTTATTTATTGTAAAAAAAAAAACTGGGAGCAATGTGCCTTTATACGAGTGGCTGCTAAGCCTAATTGTATTTCCCGCACTGTTATTTTTTGGTTTAAGTGAAATATTAGTAATGTTAGTTGTGTTGAAATTGTCAATTATATACTGTAAAAGGTTCCGGAGAGCTAAGTTTTATTTGAATTCATAACATTGTCTGTGTTTCATTTTGCATTGTTAAACACATCATTATGTCAATTTTCAAGCTTTTACAGCAAATGAATCCCGACTCCAAATATTGGTTATCGGTCTCTTCTTAATACTAATAATCAGTATCAGCCCTAAAAAAACCAATATCGGTTCATTCTTAGTTTCTACTTCACAGATTTTTCCCATCAAGGGGTTTTCTTGGGCCATGACCCCCACGAAAAACGATGGTTCACCGTAACGTTTAATTAGCTCCACCTGCGCCACAAAATAAGATCCATCCATTTTTCCATAGCGCTCATCTCGTTAGTGCTTTAGCTTTGGGCTAATTTGACGAGACAGGGTGCCCACTAATTATAAGCACAAAAGTATGTACGCTTACGTTCACACCGACGGGCGATTGAGTCTCCAACGAAGCGTCGTTTGGCACAGCACGCCCCTGCCGTCATGCTAGTTAAATATGACGTTCAAATACCGGGCTACGAACGTAATCGCTGTGTCTTTATTTACTAATGCTAGTTTAGCATGGGCTAATTACCAGTTGGATGGTTTATGTTAGTTGGAAAAAAATCATAGATTAAATTGAGGCGATTGCTAACTGTCAAATACATGCGGATAATTAATTACCACTAGACGTTGTTGTAGTTTGAAATGGAGAAAAGCATCTGCTTTGGAAAAATACACGCACCAAATTCAGAAGGTTAAACTCTTAATGTTCCAACAGTCGGACTATTGATTAACAAAGGCGTATCTTCATGAGGTCACCAGTCACTGAAACACTTCATGCCACTTATCATTGGAAAGCCTAAACTCTTGAGATTCAAGAGATGCTTGCCATTTCAAAATGTACTCATCACAGAATCATCACGATCAGTCTGAAACAAGATACCCGAATACTATAAAGCCGCCGTAGCTCACCAATAAATCCCCTGGTAAAGAGATGGTTGAGTTTATATTCTGCAAACATGGAGTCATTCCACCCAGGACTGTCCAGTGAAACCAACCGTATTTAAATATTTACTCCAAAAAACATAGTAATGCAGAGAGAATAAAAAAAATCCGCCTAAAAACATGTCTGCATTGTTGGATGTCCCTTGTTGCAATCTGTCTGTTTCGCCATATAGTTTTCGTTTACAAATAAACAGACTCGTAAAATTGTTTCCAATAGGGCCTTTAGCCTCTGACACCACTTTCGGCTAAAAGCAGGCTTTTTTTCACTGTCCGCAGCCCGCATTGGCCTATACGGGCCTGTATTTATAAAACAGAGATCGCCTCTTTTAGCCATGAATATCTTAAGCCAGTAGTAACCAATTCAAATGATGATTGACACATTGGTTAGGCAATGAAATTCTGAAATGAACAGTAAACAGATGTTCAGAAGGTATTCAAATAGGACCCCAAAATAAACAGCACTCATGATTTATTTTTATGCACCATTATTGCGCGCTAGTGTACACAATCATTGATTGACTGAAACATTTACAACTATTTCAAAATGTTTTAAAAAATGGCCTGAGTAAAATACACAGTTGCACAGGTTTTAGAGCTGTAAATTGGACATCTTCAAATGGCCACTTCTGGAAACGCCTAAAACCTACCCTTAGAAAAATGTGTAAAAAAAATGTTTTGCTTTTCACTTTATGATCAAATTTGACAGTACCAGGTAAGGCTTCAAGCTATTTTCTCACCTGTTTTCCAGCTAGGACACCCATGCTACACTCATATGCAGGCATTTAATTGTGAAAAAGAATAAACAACTTCTATTTCTGTGTGTTCCAACTCAGATAACCAATGTTAGGTGCACTTGCTGGGCCAAAACTTCAGATTCTTACCTTTCAAAAGAGAACAATACCATCCATATTCTACAAACGGTTCAAGAACAGCATTAACTTTACTCTGCACAAGTTTTGGATTGGGACTCTTAAGGGGTTAATTCAATATATCTTTCATTAATCTCAGCTTGCAACAGCAAATGAAAACTTCTGTGAATCCCCTTTAGTGACAACAACAGAACGACCTAGCTGAATACAACCGGAGAGGCTGAAAAGAGCCAATAGCTTTAGTAGCTCAGAACGAATGTTATTTTTTTTACTTTTGTGACCAGCGGGATAACTACTCAAAGGGACAGTAAAAGATTGTGAAAACACACATCGGGACCTTGAATCTCAAAACTCAGCTGTGGAAGAGGAATGACCCTGAAGGACGAGGATAGAGAGGCCAAAACAGTGTAGTTCATTTTAGGCGCTCCACGATGACACGCTTTTGCGGCCTGAACCTAAAAAAAAGTGTACTTGCTCAGTCCTTTCTCTCGGAAATAGTCGAGCGGGGATAATGGATTGTGGCCACTACCTCTTATTTTCCTTTTGACAGGCCAGAACGACACACCTTCCGACAAAAGAGCCTTTTGCCGGTCCTTGCTCACAATAATATGGGACTGGGGATATTAAACGCTGCCGCATGAGTGCGGTTCAATTTTTGTCAAAAGATGCCCTGCCAGGCCCAATAAAAGTGCACTCTGCCACTCCCAGCATGCAGCAATATGTGACAGTTTGTATTGGATTGCGGGTAAATCAGTAAAGTTCACTTTCTGGTGGAAATGATTTCAAAATAGGCCCCACCAGGTCCAAGAAAAGTTTGGTCTGCCATTTCCAGGAAGAAGTAATATGTGACCTGGGATAATGGATTGCAAGTGTGATTATCTTTTTGGCGGAATAACGTCAAAATTGGCCCTGCCAGGCCCAAGAAAAGTGTGCTCCGCCTCTCCCAGCACGCAGCAATTTGTGACTGAGAATAATGGATTGCAGCCGCAAGAGTGCAGTCCACTTGTTGGTAGACAGAACAGCAAAAGAAAAACCGCCAAGGCTGACAAAAATACAATCTGAAGATATGTGCTGCAATTTTGTAGACGTCATAGCATGGAATAATAATTATTTTCGGACAAAAGACCCCGTAAAAACTAACCCTAACCATGTATTTTCTTTGGGCTCCACGGAAGGCTAAAAAAATCTGAACTTTTCTGTGGAGTGGATAAAGTCATTGCCTCAGGTGCTTTTTTAGTTTATTTTAGGTAATAGAGAGCTTTGTTTTCTTATAGGCGGTCCCAAAATGCAGTTTGTAGCACATGAAAGTCTGCGCATGCGCCTCAAAGTGGGCAGAGCTTCACACGAGCAGGTGAGAGAGGGAGGAAAAAGAAGAGAGGGACGCACACGAGGAAACTTCACTCGAGCGCGCACATACGGCGTGGAAGGACGACAAGGAAGCGCTGCTCTCTCTTTCTTGGCTGTTTTTGCGGCAGTGCGCACGCGACAAAACGCGCTTTTGGGGAGATTTGTGGAGGGTAAATTCGGTATTGGTGCGTGGGGGGTCCACGAGGCGGATGATGGTCAGAATCCTGACGCAGAATGGAAGCTAAATCGGAAAGTGGCTCGCGGCACGGAGACATGCGTGGATTTTTTCGTGCGTAAAGGCGCACCAAAAATCGTGCGCAACTGGGATTTATTATTTTTGAAAGGGTTAACTCGTTAACACAAACTTTGCACGTTTTTGTGCTCAAAAAAATCCGAGTC
This sequence comes from Urocampus carinirostris, assembly GCF_059441175.1. Classification (NCBI taxonomy): domain Eukaryota; kingdom Metazoa; phylum Chordata; class Actinopteri; order Syngnathiformes; family Syngnathidae; genus Urocampus; species Urocampus carinirostris. The sequence continues at coordinate 62,913,741 of NC_142351.1, forward strand.
CTTCTTTTTGCCTCTGAGGTTTTTGCAAAGCGCAAGGTGCACTTCATTTTTATTTTTGGGTGACTACTTTTTTGGGGAAGAATTGAATTTTTCACGAGCCAAATTAGGATAAAACAACGAAAAAAGGGAAATAAATTGGATTAATTTGCTCGACGTAGTCTGCGGGAGGTGGATTAGCTCTTCCTGTTTGCTGGTGAGTGGTTTTCTATTTTATTTCTAGTTTTTGTTTACAAGTGTGCCAAAAAAGCTCAATTCGAAGTTGTTTATTTGCCACTAAATATATGAATAAAAGTTTATTCAAATTGTGACTTTCCTATCCAATGCAGTGTTTTCCCGACTTTTTATGCAAAAGCACACACACACACACACACACACATATATATATATATATATATATATATATATATATATATATATATATATATATATATATATAAGTGTATATATATATATATATATAAGTGTATATATATATATATATATATATATATATATATATATATATATATATATATATATATATAAGTGTGTCGAACATGTTTAAAAATTACAGACAACGTTGTCAATATTTTAGCATTATTGTTGAATTCACTGTTTTTACCTTTTTTAACTACGTTTGTATTCTCTCTTTAAAAAATAGCAAAAAGTCTCATTAAAATTATCAAAAATGATCTGAAAAGTGGGGGAAAAGTTTCCTGGAAACATTTTTTTTTAACATGATTCATGTTGCCTTTATTGGCATATAAAACATTTACTATTTATATAATTTATACTCACCGTGGCTCATTTTGGATTTTTCTATAGTTTTGACCCTTTTCCGAAGTTTTGACCTTATTTTTGTTTCATAGTAAAATACCATATCATTGTTTTATGAGCAGAAATGATCTGCCAACAAATTTAATTCCTTGCACCAGTTTCACGTTTATTCTAATTAAGATTGTATATTTTTGCCTGAAATGACAGTATGAAGTTTCTTTTAAATCATTTGTATTAACCGTGTCTCATTTGAGACATATGGGTTAATCCATTTACTGTATTTTTATTTATTCTATATTTTTCTAATAACATAACACAGAATGAGTGGAATCAAAACGTATTTCTGGTTTGGAGTTCATGTTTTAATGAAATTCTTATTTTGGTTAATAATGTCTCTGTGTTTTGGGACATCACTCTATTAGTAACCATGTTTTCATCACATATTCTTACTGGAAAAAGATCAAAAAGAATACAAATGAGCAAAATGTTTCTTTCTATGTTTTATATGTTTTATTTTTTAAGTAAAATGAGACAAAAATAATGAAAGATAAACAGCAAAATGTTGCGCAAGATTTGGACTTTATTGTCATTATGTTTTGCTGTGCAGTCCTAAACAACGTTTTTAAACAAAAATACATTAATACATATAGTTCACTGTACTACTTCATAAGCTTGAACATAAAACGAAATGAATAAACAAAAAAATAAACCTACTTCTACCTAGTGGTATAAATAAATGTTACATTTAATTGGTTGGAAGAAAGCAAATACACTGAAAAAAAATTACTTCTTCTTTTGTCAAAGCTAAAATTCTAAAACACGTTTTTTTCTCATTTCTGCATGGTGCTGTAAATGAAACGTAATTGGCTCCCTCTCCTGGTTTAGAAATTGGTGCGGGAGGAACAGAGACTCATAGAACGTGAACCTATTTTAAAGTAAACCATGATCATGTTTTCTTCTTGTTTAGAATATATATATATATTTATATATATATATATATATATATATATATATATATATATATATATATATACTAGAATCAGATATTTCTCTATTTTTATTTTCGCACATTGCACCATTGCACTATTGTTGTGATGCACTTACTATTTAGGCCAGTCTTCAAGCATTACCTTAATATAAAATAAATATCTTCCTATTCATCCCAACATTCTTTTGATCTGATTTTCCCATTCAACTCTTTTCCATTACGACTTCATCCTGGAGTGGAACGTCTAATCTCATTGTAAAGCATGTACAATACGTTGCAATCAATGACATTACAGAAAATACAAATTCTAACTGCTGTTTATTATTTGAATTAATTTTTGTGTAAAAATATATATATATTGTATATCATAAAAATATACCTTTAATTCAAATTATAATCTGGACAAAATATTTCAGTTTAGGATTTTTTTTTACAAGGCTCTTCCAACGGAAACGAGCATAATTTGAGTCGTGCTAGTTATCAGTCAATAGGTCAACGAGCAGGGGCACTTTTGTTGGGGTCAAATGTTTTCTAAAGGTGAGGGCCAGAAGCCTGCAGCGCCTCGGATTTTATTGGCACCCATGCAAAATTTGAATCAATCCAAAAAGAAATAATAAAATGAATTAAAACGTAGGAAACGGTCAATGATCTGCAAATATAATTACCATTTAAAGCAATTGTGGCTTTGAAAATGCATGAAATATTTTCATTGTCAAATTTATTGTCAAATAAGCCAGTGTTTTTCAACAAGTGTGCCGGGGCATACTAGTGTGCCGTAAGATCTTGTTTAGTGTGCTGCAGGAAATCGCCCAAACTCATCTTTGCAAGAATGATGCCGTTGTTAAGTACCTTTACTTTCTTCCAATAATCAGACGAGTAACTGCAACACTCATCTATATCATTAGGTGCCAGCAGATTACTGTTAATTCTTTGTACACTAATTATCTACTCATGAGGTAATACCAGGAAATATATCAAATGACTCATTTTTTGTTTGCTTATTTTAATTCTTATTTGGTTATTTTACAATAAAAAAAACAATGTTTATTCTACTAGCAGATATTTTTTTCTTATTGTAAGCATTATTTTTGTTTGCATTTCTAGAAAAACAAGAATGAAAAACAGATTTAGGACTTAGTGAAATTAAAAATTAACCAAATGAATGATCTGTATTACCACCTGAGCCACAGTGACTACAAATGAAAAGAAACACTTTCTACTGTAGATATAGGCAGCTTGATAATTTAAGGTTTAAATAACAACAGCATAAAATTGGAACAGGGGATTCATTTTTAAACACTTTGATGGATGCAGTTTTGATGAGAAAAAAAGTCTGCCTTGGCTCAGAACAGATTAAAAAACACTCTTATATGTTGCATGCACAAAATACACCACCGATGAAAGAAGACACAAGTCAAGTCAAGTCAAGTCACACTTATTTACACAGCCCTTAATCACAAAAATGTCTCAAAAGACTGCACAGGATTACAATTACAAAATTGCACAATTACCTGATCTTAAACCAGCATGAAAAAACTAAGTAAAAGAAAAAGTATGTATTTTATGAACTATGGGTTCAAATGTTATCAGCACCCCCAAAAATAAGCTAAATTGCATGATTTTGGGGGGCTGTGGATCTCAAGCTCATGGATTACTTTTTTGTACTTGTGGTGACATATTGAGTAAATACTTAAATATTTCAATATACATGAATACATACATGAAATGTGAAATAATAAAAAAAAAGTTTACAAGTTTCCGTATTGTTTCACAGAAAAAAAGGTATATTTTGAAATAATAGTACCTCTGGCTGTCCTTTTGAAAAATTAAAAAAAATCATTAACTGTTACGAAAAAATCCTCAATTTTTAGAAAATATAAAATTGGACAGAACAAATTTTTTTTAACAGGAACATATAATTGTTGTTTTTACCCTCAAAAGAGTGTTTATTTAAAAAAATAATCTTGCTTACCCCTGTTAAAAAAACTGTTCATAATCTTATTGGTCAAAAAAAGAAGATATACTGTATTTAACTGAGAAAAATATTATAAAAATATTGGATAGAAAATTTGTATTTCAAAAGAACAATTCTGCCTGTCTCTGTGAAAATAATATAAATGTAATTAACTAATAGACAAATATCTATAAATATATATTTCTAAATTATCAAAAAGTGGCCAAAAAATGTGTTATTTTTAACTAAAATATATGTATATTAAAATAATAGTATTAGTTGCCCGTTTACAGGCTTATTATATTTTGTTTTTAATTTTTTTTATTAATGAATAAAAATCTGTTTTAAACATGTTTTTTTAAATAAGGTTACTTAAAATATTTTTTTTTACTAAAAAGTATTATTTACAGAATATAAGTATGTCTTTTTCTTTTAACGGTAATCCATCACAACTTGTCACTTGGTACTTTGCGACCTTTTAGCATTGCAGGTTGAAAAATATTCCGCGATCCATTATCCCCCATCGCATATTGCTGCAAGTGGGGGCCAGGATAGCGTAATTATCTGGCCTGCCAACTTTGTTTCCCCCTTACTTTCTATCAAAAAGTAAACAGCCCTGGTGTGGCAGCAATCCATTATCTCCGATCAACTATTGCTGCAAGCAGAAACCGTCACAAAGTTTGTTGGGAAGTGAGCTGTCTTGGCCCACTTAAAATGAAACGCACTGTTTTTGCTGTTCTTTACTAAAATGAACAGCAGCTGTGTGACCACAATCCATTATCCCCAGTAGACTATTGCTGTGAACAGGGGCTGGCCGAGCTCATATTAAAAGTGGGGCCAGGACATGGTGTGGGGGGGTGGTCACTGCTTCGGTCAACCTGTGTGGGGTTCTAGTCCCTATTAACTGCGATAAACACAGGATTACAGAATTTAAAATGAAAATCATGGGCGTCATTGTAAAAAATATTTCATTGGTAGAAATAAAAGAGTCTCTTTAATTTATGAAAAAAATGGTACAAAATGACTTGTAATTTAACAGAAAAATAAATGTTGTTACACTAAATAAATGTGTGTTTTGAAATAATGATAAAAATGTTGTCTGCCTTTGTAAATACAAACAAAAAACAATAAAAAAAGAATAATGTACGTGTCTCTTAGTTTTGAAAGTGTCAGAAGTGGACAAAACATGTTATTTAACCAAACATCTATAATAATATGTATAATAATAATAATTGTGTTTGTTATTAACTGATTAGAAAAATCAGTGCCTCCTTATTTGTAAATCATCAACAGTAGACAAAAGAATATGCTATATTGCAGGGGAGAGGAATTTCCGCCATCTTGCTAACCTCGATCTTCTCTAAATCTTTATGAATCAATTCAATCTGTTCATAACCTTGAAATTGAAACCGTGATGGACGTTTGACTTTGTCCTTTTTCCAGGTTGCTGTGACGATGAGACTGAGAGCAGACGGTGCTTGCAAGTCGGCCTCCTGGCCCGGCAGGTTGTTGGACTCCAGGCACTGCGTTTTTGCGCTCACCCTCTTTACACTTCTAATGCAGGTGGTGGTGGAGGCCAACTCATGGTGGTGAGTTTTTACATATTTTGCTACCAGAAAAAAAAAAACATTTAAAGGGACAGTGTGTCTTATTTAGCGCCTCCTAGAGCAGGGGTCAGGAACCTTTTTGGCCCAAAGAGCCATAATAGCAAAAAATGTTTTAAAAATAAATTGAGAGAGCCACATCATATATTTTCAGACAAAATTGAAAAAACTGCCAAACACGCTCTCGAGACAGAAGCTAATTATTCAGCACATTTTATTTCACTGTGTGTCATTTGATGATTTTAATCAAATGTATGAAATGATAAAAATGCCAAATCCTGTGTCCCAAATCAATGCAAATATACCATTTACAATTTGTCTTCCACCTTCAGTTAAGAGTGTTGAGGCCATTTTTTTCCATGAAATTTGTCCTTAATAAAGGTTTCAAAACAATGTGCATGCAAAGTTATTTTGTAAAAATGTCACAAATTATATAATTATAATTATATTCACTTTCGGTGTAGACTGCACTTAGCTGAGAGAGAGAGAGAAGGAAGTGCCTTGCGCTGTGTGCAGGGATCCGCCCACCCGTACTGCTCATGATTTATCAGTTTAAATAGTTTCTTATCGAACTTCTGCATTGAGTTGCTTCGGCTTTATATGGACCAAAATCGGGATGAATTCACGTGACTTTGGAACCCCACAGAGATGTGCAATAGTTACATTTTATTTCGGAGCCATATGTACTCATGAAAAGAGCCATATATGGCTCCCGAGCCATAGGTTCCCCACCCCTGCCCTAGAGGTATAAAAAAACAAAACACAATATTGATCTGACTAGTGAGTAGGGACGCACAAAAAAAACCTAATTGCGATTTTTCAGACCGATACTGCAATTTGAAAGCGATTTTTGATTTTAAAAGAAAAGTGCATTTTTGGTGTTATATTTGTTTTTTTGTACTTAACCTACCAGTACATGCAGTCTTTCATGAATGAGGTTGAAATTTAGTGGGGAAAAAAATGGCATCATTTCATGAACATGTTTTATGAGGAATACCTAAAATATGACCTGCGATTGACTGACAACCAGTTTAGGGTGCCCCCTGCCCAGTGCCTGAAGATAGCTTGGATGGACTCCCGCAACCCAAGGTGAAAAAAGCACCTGCGGCGCAGGAAATGGATGGACGGAATATGACAATATTCCAACTTTTTGAAGAATAAATTATGCATCAAAGGGTTTATACTAGCGACAGGGCCGTCAGACTGTTGAGAAGCAAAGACTTGTCTGTCTCTATGATGTCACAGTCACTGGTCCTTCTGGAGTCTCTCCAAATGGCCACTTTTGTAAAATCTTAGACGTACCCCCAGATAAATGTCCAAAATACCAATGTGTAGTTTTTCAACTTTGACCTGACACCAGGTAAGGCCTCATGCTATTGCTCTAGCTGTTGTCCAGCCAAAATGCCCATGCTACATTCATCTGCAGGCATGTGATGGCAAAAAAATGTCAGGCAAAATAAAAACCTTCAATTTCTGTGTGTTCTTATTTAGATTACTCAATGTGAAGCACTTGCAGTGATTATTTCAATTGGGGACAAAACTTTAGAATATTACCGTTCAAAGGAGACCAAAACTGTCAAAATTCTCCAAACTGTTCAACAACCACATTCAATTGTTCTGGAGAGGGATGGGAACCATCAGGTTGGTCTTGCTTAAGACACACCACTGGAAATGGTGCCCATACAACACTAGTGGTCAAGGAAATCACCCAAACCACCCACTTCTTAGGTGAATTTTCCAGGATTGTTATTGCGTTGAATTTAAGTAAACAGCGCCTTCTTCTGGGGAGCTTTTTAAGGCTTGCTTTTTATGAATCCTTGGGGAGAAAAAATAATAATAATAATAATAATTTCCTTTGTATTGTCATTCTGTGTAACAATGTACACAGAACGAAATGTCGATACACCTGACCTGTTGTAGCGAGCCGATGCAGCCGCAGCCAACAGAGGGCGCCGCCATAAAAAAACAGTGTCCCGCGATTTCACAATCGCCCGACGTCACATCGCAATATCGATTACTTTTTGGTCAATCGTGCAGGCCTACTAGTGAGCGGAAAATACATTAGCTATCACACAAACAAGCATTTTCCTAAAAACGTGTAGTTAAAAAACTCTCATTTTTTTGACCTAACATGCCCCTCTGCTAGAGAGACAACGTCATTTTTAGCCATCTTGCTGCTACGGGTGACCAAAATCCTCAAAAAGCCTGGGCAAAAATAGTGAGATGTAAAATGATCCCTTCTTGTCACAATGAGTCTCCGTGTGCTTTGCAGTCTGCATTTTCACCACACAATACAGCAACATCTAGTGGTCAAATAATACACTACTTCCTTTTTTATGATGTTTTTTTTTTTTATGAGACTGCTTGGCCTAGCATGTTGTCTGTTTGTTTGTCTATGTTTTTCTCCACCCGATGATTGGAAACACACAGTTCTAAATAATATACAAATGCACGATGAGTTTTGGAAACGTTTATGACTCTAAATATGCATTTGTAAAGTACACCCCTGGAATATAACATTAATTCGTTCGGAGTTAAGGTTAACAAAATGCTGTATAGCGGGGGATACAAACCTATGGCAAATAATAATGCCTTCTGAACCCCCTGTAACCAAGGTTTGAAAAAAAAACTAAAAATAACAATATAGTATACAATGGGTACATTTATGTGTGATACACATGCATTTGATTAAATCACATTATACATAAATATACATATAAAGGAAAAATGGCATTTGACTTGACCTTAGCTGGTACAGTGAAGTTAGTGGGTGGATGCAGAGGTGGTAGGCGGCAGCGGATAGAACTTTAAACTGATTTTAAAACTTCCACTTATATGGATTGTCATGCTCTTAAAAGATTTCTTAATTGTCTCTTCATTTTAAATAATAATCTAAATCACTGATTCTACTGCAAAGGTAATGATCTGGGTACCCTCTTCTCTTTCCTGATAATTGCAAGTTTTGTTTTCCATGGTTATCATTCTTTTGCTTCCCTCTTAGGCATCACTCCGGACCCAAAGCGAATAAATACAGAAACAGAAAATATAGTCATGTATAGCAGTCTTAACAGAGCACATGATATCCTGAACTGAATGAAGAGAAATGCATTGTGGAGAGAAGTTCAGCCGATTGGTATTTTCCTGATGCCGTGATGCAAACCAATAGCAGTTCGGAATCATACAAAATATTAACAGATGGCAGACCTTATCTTAGTGACATCATTCTTCATACACACAAATATTGCAAGGCAGGTTTATTATATCCTGGGGTCAACTATACACATACGTAAAACCACTTGCCAAATTTGAGTTATACATGCGCGAGATCTCTTAAGTTTTTTAAAAAAAAACATCATGTAAAATAAACCGTTTTTTTTTTTACTAAATTGTAAAATCCAAAACATGTAAAATATAAACCTACAATCTTCAAAAATCACTTAAAAGGAAAGTGTGTAATATTGAGTGCCTTCTAGGGGTACACAAAACTTTCATTCAGTACATAAAAACATTTATTTAAATACTAGGCAGAAATACATGCAATATCATACAAATGTCAATTTTTATTCAAAAGAACGAAGAAAAGAAATCGCTTGAGAAATGTGTATTTCTCTTCATAATTGAAATCCTACCTAGAAGTTGCCGCCATGTTTGTCTGACATCTGGCTGCCGTACAGTGCTCTGGGGCTCTGGTTTTCGTTCGCATTAGACCATACAGTGCCATCTATTGGTCAAATATTACACACTCGAGCTTTAAAATATATATTTTTGAAATACAGTAAATAATAAACAGTGTACTTATTTGACTAAAAATAAAATATGTATCTGCTATACTGGATATTTATCACATTTTAAGTGTAATTTTGGTATCGCTCTGGCATAAAAAAAATATGTGAAATGGGAGAAACAATAGTAAAAATTAGCAAGCATTTTTTCCATATGACATATTAAAATTAAATTATTATAAATATATATACTGGTATATAATTATCTATGTATAAATAATTGAGCCAATGCGAGTTGACAGTGTCCGTGCTAAATACATATAAAATTATTATTATCATTTTTTGGATCTGGGGCATGTCTGCGTAGTGTCTATATGGCTTCAATTTTCCTGGTTTGTGTGTTTCGTCGCGCCCCCTCCCCAGTTGATCGAATTACATGAGCGGCTAATTGTCTCTCTCGGGGAGGGGGGCTCAGGGATGGCTTTCTTGGACCAGATGCCCGAGGGGGCTTGTGGTGCTGCCATTTCTTACCCAATTTTTTTTTAGCTGGGAAAAAGTGCAAAAATCTTCTTGCGTGAGAAAATCATGAAGAGGTGGAGGGATGGGGGGCTCCCTTTCATCTTTTGTAGCTTTAGCTGGTGTGAGAAAGCCCAAGCCAACCAACTCGTGGTGGTGGTGTGCTGGATTACTTCAAAAAAAGAAAATCAGTTTTAGTTTTCAGCCATAGTGGGATTTTTTTTTCCAGACAGCTGTCAAATAAAAAAATAAAATACAAAAAAAAGGAAAAACACTTGGTCATGGGACATTGACTCTCGGCTTGAATTCCTTTAACCAGAGGAGCGTTGAGCTTTTTTTTCTTTTCTTTTTTATCTCGTGGAAACCTCCAGGGAAACGCAACAAAATATTAAAAACATATATTTTAAACAAATGTAGAAAATAATTTTTTTCCAATATGTATATTTTTATTTTTATTTTACTAAAAAGCTAAATATTGATCTGCCATACTTGACACTCGACATATCACATTTACAAATACATTATTATTGAATGTCCTGAATTTTATTCCATTGTATAATATTTGTGAATGTTTGTATTGACCTTTTACATGGAGAAATGATGAACTGGTTCTGCAACGAATACGTTCCCCCCACACACCACCCTTCAGAATAAAAGAAAAAGGAATGACAATAATTAAAACACACAAATAAATACATTTGAAAAGTATATTCCAAACACTGCACTCTACTTACTGTATATATTAAATTACAACATCTACATATACAAAACTACACTACACTACTTGTTTTTCATTTTGGGAAAAAATTGAAAGACACAACAACAGCAAACCTAGATTTAAATGAACAAAACATGAAAGGAAAAAAGACAGGATAAGTTAGGACACCGATCAGCTGTAACCAGTATTCCCGCTAAACTGCGCGCGTGCGCAATTGCGCACTGCTCGCACATTCTCTGCGCACAAGAAAATCTAGCCGGCGCACAAAAATGAGGGCTCAAAATTACTAATTAAGAAGCGACTTAAGTCAAAGTTACAGTGCATGAAGGTAAAAATACACAGGTTCCCCTGGCAATGTGTCCTAAATGCAGTATTTTGAAGTCGAGTCAGAGTAGAACGAAGTTGAGTAAAGTTAGTAGTGTTGGTCGAGAACCGGCTTCTTCGGCTCGGCTCACTAAAAGGAACCGGCTCTTTCGGGTCCTAAACGGCTCTTTAGGTTGTTTATGCTTCTTTAATCCCAACATAACCAAATATTATGTAAAACTATGCACAAAATGACTTAAAAGAAGAAGGGAATAGAACAAAAAAAATAAAAAAAAATAACAAAATGAAAAAGTAGTGAAAAGCTGAGAAAAAAAGAAACAAAAGGAAGAGAAAAAAAGAAGGACAAATTTAGAAAAAAGCCAGAAAAAAGAAAAGAAAGAAATGTAGGAAAAAAGTAAACAGAGAACAAAAAGAAAAAAGTAACAGCTCGGAAAAAAAACACAATGACATTTTTTTAAAGGAATTAAAAAAAAAGTAGAAAAAAACACGGAAAAAATAAGAAAAAGTTTGTGTTGCATTCAAATAATTTCCAATTATATCAAGTGAATCTTGTTGCCAACATTGTACTTCCACTAAAAAATGTGATTAAGTACAGTTCTGTATCTTGCAACCGACTAAATAAGCCCCAAAAATGTTAATATTATGCAACAAAATATATCAGGAAATAAAAAGAAATGGATATCTTGTGAAAGAATTGTAAGAACAAATGACGTTTGTAGGCCGTACAACCTTTGCAATAGTACATGAATCAATTCGTTCAAAAGAGAAAAATAATTTTGCATTGCCGGAAACTCAGCAAAATGTAACTTCATGTCAAGTTTTAGACATGTTTGATAATTAATTATCTTGCCACACTTTGGATTATGGTTGCTCACTGTTGTTTCAAGCGTTGCTCACCGACTTTGTGTGAACGCTCAGACCCGTAGAAAATTAGAGGGAACATTGGCTGTAACTGAATACGACATACAAGGTTGAATAAATCAAGAAACTTTCCCGGACGTGGAAAGAACAGAGAGTGCTATGAAGGGACCATAAAATACTATATTATGCAGGCACACTAACATGCTCTAACAGAACAAAACATGAAAGGGAGCCATGGTGGGATATGTTGGACCACAAACGTAATCTGATTAAACACAAAATGGTGAGGGAAGTGATCATGCTAGCATGTGAATAGAACTGCAGATTGTTCTTAGATCAACAACTCTAACAGAATAAAACATGAACGTAAGACGACACAGAATATGTACTCACATGTGAATGGCACAATAACAAGAGTGCAGAGACAACAAGCCCAAAAAACATATCGTTGGAACACCGACTGTCCTCAACTGAACAAACCCTGAAAGGAAGAAAATGCAAGATATGTTGCAACGCTAACTCTAACTGAACAAAACACAGAAAAGGAAGTATACTCTCGCATGGATAAAGGTAATAAATAACGCTCCAACACAAACCAGCTTTAACAGAACAAAACATGGAAGTTAATACAGAAGGCTATGTTATAGCACTAACCAGCTCTGAATTTAAAAAGAAGACAATGCTGGCTAGGTACTCGCACATGGACAGAACAATAACAGGAGTGCCAAGACAATGAGAACCATGAAGTGTAATGTTGGAACACTAAGTGGCTCTAACAGAACAAAACATAAAAGGAAGCCATGGTGAGATATGTAGGAACACATATTGAACAAAACCCGAAAACGGAGGGCAAAGGGATCATACACCGGTATGGTGAGTGCCATGACAACGAGGCCATGAAATAAAATGCAACGAGCATCGACTGAACAAAACATGAAAGTGACCTCAGGATATGTGTTACATGTTAAATCAGTATAAATTGGAGTGCAGAGACAAGACAATAAAACAGTATGTTGGGTGGCTGTTTCTACTTCCATGTTGATGTAATGGTAACAGGAGCGCCATGATGACGAGACCAATAAATAGAATTTTGGGACACTTATGAGCTCTAACTGAACAAAACATGAAAATAAAAAGGAGAAACATATGTACTCACACGTGGGTAGAACAATAATGACTGTCACCATGAGACCATGGAATAGACATTTGAAGCACTAACTAGCTCTAATTGAACAAAACATGAAAGAGGGCTTCAGATTAAAATAAGATAACAAAAAATTGGTACTTATACGGACAGAACAATGGGAGGCAATGAGACCGTGAACCGTAAAGTCGCATCACTTACTGGCTCTAACAGAACAAAACTTGAAAGCACGACGATGCAGGACATGTACAGAAAATGATATGAAATATCTCCTATTTTGTAATTTAAGTTAGATTGTTTATCCTTTTTTGATCTGGATGCCTGGTTTGGGTCCTCTATTGATTGACGTTTGCGGTCACTCCAACCTCTCCCCCTTATTTTTCTTTCTTGTACGCTTGTGCAGGTCGCTAGCGATGAACCCCCTTTTGATTCCGGAGGCGTACATTATTGGGGCGCAGCCTCTGTGCAGCCAGCTAGCAGGCCTTTCGCAGGGCCAAAAGAAACTGTGCCAGCTGTACCAGGACCACATGCAATACATCGGGGAAGGCGCCAAGACGGGCATCCGTGAGTGCCAGTACCAGTTCCGGCACAGAAGATGGAACTGCAGCACTGTCGACAACTCATCCGTATTCGGACGTGTCATGCAGATCGGTAAGAGTTGGTACTTGTCCAAGACCGGGGTTTGCACTGGTGATTGAAATCCTTGAAAATGCTTGCATTTTAATGTTGTGTTTTCAAGGTCAGGAACATTTTGGAATTTTCGGCAAAGTGCTTGAAAATGCTTGAAATTGTTGCCATTGCCGTTTTTTTGGCAGTCTGACTTTACAGACAATGTTCCCTCTAAGCTGCGTGTGTACGGAATCGCTCACTGCCCAGAGCTTTTCCGACACAAGAAAATCTAGACAGCTCACAAAAACCAGGGCTCGAAATTGCTAATTAAGAAGCGAATTAAGTCAAAGTTACAGTGCATGGAGGTAAAAATACCAGGGTTCCCCTGACGTTGTGTTCTAAATGCGGTATTTTGAAGTCAAGGTCAAAGTAGAACGAAGTTGAGTAAAGTCAGTAGAGTTTTTCGAGAACCGGCTTCTTCGGCTCGGCTCACTAAAAAGAACCGGCTCTTTCGGGTCCCAAGCGGCTCTTCAGGTTGCTTTTGCTTCTTTAATCCCTACACGACCAAATATTATGTACAATTGTGCACAAAATGACTTAAAGGAAAGGGGGAAAATGGAACAAAAAAGGAAAAAAATACCAGAATGAAAAAGCAGTGAAAAGCTGCGAAAAAAACGAAACAAAAGGAGAGAAAAATGGGGAAAAAAAGAGCAGGAAAATTTCAGAAAAAGAGCCAGAAGAAAAGAAAGAAGCAAATAAAGGGAAAAAAACGTAATAAAGAACAAAACAGCAAGAAAAAAGTAACAGCTAGGAAAAAATAAACCCAATGAGATTTTTTTTAAAAAGGAATTTAAAAAAAAGAAAAAAAAACTGGGAAAAAGAGGAAAAAGTTTGTGTTGCATTCAAATAATTTCCAATTATATTAAGTTAATCTTGTTGCCAACATTGTACGTCCACTAAAAAATGTAATTAAATACAGTTCTGTATCGTGCAAAGGACTAAATAAGCCCCCAAAAATGTTAGTGTTATGCGACAAAAGATACCAGGAATAAAAGAAATGGAAATCTTGTGAAAGAATTGTAAAAACAGATGACGTTTGTAGGCCCTGCAACCTTTGCAATCGTACATTAGTCAATTCATTCAAAAGTGAAAACTAATTTTGCATTGCCGGAAACTCAGCAAAATGTACCTTGATGTCAAGTTTTAGACATGTTTGATAATGATTTAGTTGCCACACTTGGGGTTGCTGTTGCTCTCTGTTGTTTCAAGTGTTGCTCACCGACCGTGGAAAATTAGAGGGAACATTGTTTACAGACCATACAATAAATGAAGAAAAATGACTAAAAGTGCGTAAATATAACGCAACAATGCCTTGCTTTCAGACATCATGTTGTCGTCATGTAAAGCGTCAGCGCTCCCTACTGGTCGCACCCAAGAGGACAACTCTATTTAAAAAACTTGTTTTTTTGAGCTCAGCTCACTCTTTTGGGCTACCAAAAGGCTACTCAGATTTTTCCTTGTCAATAATAATAAAATATTATGCAACACAATATTTAGTTATTAGTAATGTGGGCAAGAGATCCCTGAAAAATACATGAAATATAAATTAAAATATTCACAGATCTACAAATAAATTGTAAAATGCAAAACAAATTTGAGCTTTTTACACACTGAACAGATTTAAAGTTGAACCACAACACAAAATCCCTGAAAAGGCAAACAATAAAATAAAAATTAAACTTTAACTCAGTGTTAAATGACAACATGCAAAAAATAACCCCAAAAACTATTTACAATTCTATTGTAACAATCCTGATCCACTAGAAAACACGCAAAAAAATATAAATGAACAAAAAGCAAAAGATTGGAGGATAAATGCACTCTGCTTCAGAGCAATCAATAGAATTAAAATGAGTCTAAAGTTGGCAAATTTTTCAGCTTTTTATACATACAGTACTTCCTTTTTTTTCTGTCTTTCGGATTGAACTGAAATATTACCCAACACCTATAGATCTCTTTCCGTGTTTTTAAACAAGTGTTAAGCGTGAATCGTTGAAGCAGAACTGGTGTCATTTTATAGCAGCCCACTGACACAAAAAGCCTCAAAATAGCACAAAGTATGTGCTAGCAGCAAGACAGTAAATTTAAGTCATCAGTCAACAACTACGAAAAATCTTTTTGGGGGGCATCGGCACTGGATTTCTTCCTTTTGAGGTACTGCAAAAAATGGCCTTCAAAAGCATGAAATGTACTCTAAATTGCCAAAGAAAAATGTGTACAGACCCTGCAAAGATGCACCACAGGAAGTGTTGCCCCACTAACCTGGTGGTTAAGAGAATGCTGTAGAGGTAGATAGAGTGACCAAACATTTTGCTCATGTATAACTAGTGATACATCAGAATATAATAATTCAAGTAGAAGTAAAACGTAGTTTGTAATTGATGACTTGAGTAAAAGTAAAAAAATACTTGATGAAAGAACTACTCAATTACCGAGTAACTCTAGCAATGTCTTATTTAATAATAATAATATAATAATAATTTCCTTGTATTGTCATTCTGTGTAACAATGTACACAGAACGAAATGTCGATTGCACCTGACCCGTTGTAGCGAGCCGATGCAGCCGCAGCCAACAGAGGGCGCCGCCGACCACTTTTTAAGTCTTAGGAATAAGTGTGCCTTAGCAGAGACAGACAGACACTTACATATGTTGAAGGGATTAAAGTAACGGGTTTGAGGTAGCAGAGTAAGAATACAGTTTCTTCTACACATTTTTTCTCAAATAAAAGTAAAAAGAGCAGTGATTTAAAAATACTTTAAGAAGTAAAAAATGTCCCTAAACGCGCTCAAGTAAATGGAATGGAGTAAATGTAACTTGTTATTACCCACCTCTGGATCTGTGAACTGTGAATTGATTTCTGACACAGATGTTGTTCAAGCAAGCATGAAACCAGATCATGTTTTCTTTGGGTTCGCTCCAGAAGGGGAAAAAAGTTGATGATTTTTTAAATTTAGGTTTCTGGAACGTAAACTCAGGAATGATACATGAAAATCAATTGTTCTCTTTCCTCTGCCCTCTATTTCCTTTCCTTCTTTCTCTCATTCTCTCTTTGTAACTTCCTCCCTGTTTTTCTTTGTCTCACTGACTATCTCTTTCCCATACTTTGTCTTTCTTTCTCCATTTCTTTTTCTTTTTGTTTCTGTTTCTCTTTCTTTCCTTCTCTCTCTTTTCCTCTCCTCTTTCCTTCTCCCTCAATTTCTCCCCCTTTCTTTTTTTGCCTTGTTTCTCTTTTTGTTTCGACTAAACTTTTTCCATTTATCTCTTTCTCTCTCCCTTTCTTCCTATTCATTTGTTCTATTGCTTTCTTTTTTGTCATTTTTCTTTCCTATCTTGCTCACTTTATTTTTCTCTTTATTCATATACATTTTTCTCTTTGTTTCTGTCTTTTCCTTTTCATCTATCTCTATTTGTCTGTCTCTGTCTCACTCTCTTTTCTCATTTTCTGTCTTTTTTTGTTCGTTTTCTTTCTCTCTCTCTCTCTTGCTTTCCTTTTTTGCTCCTACTTACTCGCTATTTTGGGATGGAATATTTGCATTTTTGCCTGACATCAAAACAATAAAAGACTTGATTTTTTTCAGTAAATTTGTAATGAGTCCAGAATGAATAACATTTTTGTTACTTATATAATTACAAAAAACTATCACAATATTCTCAAGAGTATATGATTTCTTATGTTTTGTACTACTCCCTTTGAACAAATGAACAAGGGAAAGTTTGTTTCTCTCCTTTTTTATTAGTCGTTTTTTTCCCTTGATTACAACTGACATGTCATACTTTTCACCTGAGTACTTTGCTAGCATCTGTTTTTGCTAGGACACTTATTGTTTTCTCGTCTGCATGAAACCGTGCAGCCAGAACGTAATTTGCCAAATCGGCGGTGGTTGACTTGAATTAATTCCGAGTGCCAGAATTCATCACCTGACATCAGTATCTTATAGTGGGGTTCCCTTTTACCAAACGTCTTCATCAGTGCTGCTATTTAAAACGTAAGCATAGAAGAACATTAATTCTGACTGCAGGCCAAAATGGGGAGGATGGATTCCCAAAAGTCAAACGTCTGAGTCATAAATCCTTTCTTCCAAGTGATCCCTGCAGGATACAAACTTTTTAAACAGGCTTTCTAGTTTCTTTCCTCTGTTTTTGTCGTTACAGCTTTTTGGGTGCCATTTTTTTCCTCCATCAGAGACTTCTAGTAAGCTTCAACCTCTATTGCTTATTCTGTCAGCCTGGCTCCAGTTTCAGCTGCATTTTAAAGGGACATTGAGTATTGTATAGTGACCCCTAGTGGTATAAACACATCATCTTGTATACAGTATTTTAAAATGTGGTAGGTTACAAAATTTGCAATAATCTAAAACAGGGTTGGGGAACCTTTTTGACACAAAGAGCCACAATGGCAAAATATTTATATTTTTTTGTTTTGAGAGCCGTACCATATATTTTCAGAAACATTTCAGCAAAGTGTCTCAACAGTAAACCTAAACTGCTTAATGGTCTTCCATATAAAGGATTCCTTAGCAATGTACAGCCAAAATGGGGTCTGTTAGTGTGACACCTAGACTGTAAATTCTAGTGGGGAGTATGCGCTTTATATACCGGACCAAACTATTCATGCTATTAGTGCTATTTCGCCTATGCGCGCACTAGACTTGAAGACTCACTTGTCAGAAATTGAATACTATAGATCAAATTAGAGACATGTATGGCTCGCGAGCCATAGGTTCCCGACGCCTGATCTAAAATAACTTTGGACGACCTTGGAAGAAACCGTTTTTTTCACAGTTTTCTTCTTATGTTATCGATTTGGCTGCAGATATGACTTGCTGCTAGCTGCTGCTGCCATTTTTGTTTTTTCACTCAAGGCACCTAAGGATGATCCTTAGAAGCGATAGAGCAGCAATAGGACTTAAGAGTAGTTCACCAAAAAGTGACAGAAGTAGTGTTCTACCAAGAGTGCCAGACCTCTGATCCAAAGGTGTTCAGCTGAGTCCTTCTTCCTCACCACAAAGTTTTCAATGGCTGTCTCGGCATTTCCCTTCATGTGATGCCAATGGCAGAGCTGAATAATGCCTCGGAGTGGAATCGGATAAGGCCTGCGAGGTCCTTCTTCGAAAGCTGGAGTTCTTCGGAAGGGTTGGGTCTGTGAGAGAGAAAGAAAGTAAGACGGTAATGTTGGAGAGTTTGAGGGCAGCAGTGTCTCTGAATAATAGCTTTTTTTATGGACCTGTCCTTTGGGGTAAACAATTGGTGAAGGGATGAACCCTGTTTTGCCTGTTCATCGGCCAATTCATTACCTGGCAGGTTTCAATGGTCAGGTACCCAAATTATTTGATTGACACGGTTGCGTTGGAAGGCTTTTAAAGCGTCTTGGAGGGCAAGGGTTAGAGTGGGGTCGTTGGTATTGGGGTTACTGATTGCCTCGACTAGGGATTTGCAGTGGGTGACAATGGAGGCCGAGGACCAGTCGTTATATTCTGAGAGCCACTAGAATGCAACGTTCTTGGCCACGGATTCCCAGTGGAAAAAGCTGCTAAAGGTCCCGGTCAGGGCATGCCATTCATATACGACTCATTTCTGCATTGGATGACCATGCTCGCCCCTCCATTTGTTGTTTCATTTACCGTGGAACCATCAGTAAACCGATAGAGGTCAGTTGGCCAAAGTTCTTCAATCATTTCTCTCTGGAGCATTAAGTGCTTGTTGCCGTTGTTATTGTTGTCATTGTTTATTACTCCAGTTTTGTCCTTCAGGGTCACTTCCCCTCCACAGCTGGACTTCCGTGATTCAGGTGTCTTCATATTTTTCCACATTTTCCTTCTCTAGCAACTCGCTGTTAGCCACTTGGCTGTAAGCTATGGCAAGCCGCATTTGTTAATGTTAGCTCGTATTCCTTTTTCACTTCGTTCACCTTCTACAGATGATCATGAAGCGGACATTGGCAAGTCCAATAAATCAGGCATGTGGCGTTTTCTTTGTGGCGCTTTCCCTCTCTAGCCACTCACGTTAGCCACTGGGCGTCAGGTTATGACTGGAGACTAACTTGCTATTGTTACTTCCATCCAAAATGAAGTCAAGTCAAGTCAAGTCATTTTTATTTGTATAGCCCTAAATCACGAAGAGTCTCAAAGGGCTTCACAGATCATTACACTATATTACACAGACTATTTTCAGAATATTATCATACATTCCCCTGCTCTGGAGCCGACGAAAAGAGTAGGTTATTCATATGCTATAGAGTAGAAGTGAGTTTTAAGCTTAGATTTAAACATTTCCACTGAGGTTGCAGATCGGATCTCAGGGGGAAGAGCATTCCACAGCACCGGTGCCCGGATGGAGAACGCTCTCGAACCAGCAGAACACTTCTTTGCTCTTGGGATCACCAGAAGACCGGCACTCTCAGAACATGGGCTTCGTACCGAGACATAGGGGGAAATCAGATCTGAAAGATAAGAGGGAGCAAGTCCATGTATGATTTTGTATAATACTAAAATAACCTTGAAATCACATCCAAGGCTAACTTGGAGCCAATGCAGGTTAGCCAAAATCGTTGTGATGTGATCAGACTTTTTTGTCCTAGTTAAAAGCCTCGCTGCGGTATTTTGTACCAGCTGAAGAGACTTGATTCTAGACTTCGGGAGACCAGAGAGTAGTGCATTACAGTAATCGAGACGTGAGGTAACTAACGCATGAATTATAATTTCCGCATCCGACTGAGACAGTATAGAACGAATTTTAGCAATGTTACGAAGATGGAAGAAAGCGGTTCTAGTAATTTTCCTTACATGCGTTTCAAAGGATAGATCAGGGTCAAATATGACACCTAAATTTTTAACTGAGTCACTCTGTGTGATGTGACATTTGTCAATGTTCACAGCAGTTTTTGAGAATAAGTCACGGCATTTAGATGGACCAATGACTAACATTTCGGTCTTTTCAGAGTTAAGACGCAAGAAATTGAGTGACATCCACTCTTTTATCTCAATGAGGCAGGCCTCCAAATTTCCACAGTTTAGTGTGGCAGATTTCTCCAACGGAAGATATAGTTGAGTGTCGTCTGCGTAGCAGTGGAAACTGATATTGTACTTGCGAATAATATCACCTAATGGAAGCATGTAAATGCTGAAAAGAAGGGGACCAAGCACTGAACCCTGCGGATTACCACAGGTAACATTGAAGGGCTCAGATGTCATTTCGCCATATTTAACACAGTGCGTCCTATCTGAGAGGTAGGATCTGAACCACAAGAGGACGGTTCCTGAGAGACCAATCCATTTTTCCAACCGTTCTAGTAGGAAATTGTGGTGCACTGTGTCAAAAGCAGCACTCACCACCTATTTGAGATCATCAAGTGACAGTTCACTAAAACTGGACAAATTCCCTGGACAGACACCCTGTCGTGCATCTGTAGATTTCAGCCCTTTAATATGTGTGGTATTAATAATGTCTTTAGCAATTTCTTCCTGTATGCATTGAATCTTCTTAGTAAAGAAGACCATTAAGTCATGAGCAGAGTGGGTCGAACTATCTGCGATAGCCTGTTGCCTTGTAAGCGATGCTACAGTGTCAAAAAGGACTTTGGGATTGTTCTTTTGAGACGCAATCACCTTCGAAAGGTAGGCCGATTTTGCAGAGGCAAGGGCCGCTTTATACTTTAACAAGCTGTCACACCAGGTTTGATGGAAAACCTCAAGCATTGTAGGGCGCCATTTTCTTTCCAATTTCCTGCATTCTTGTTTAAGGGTTCTAGTTTCATCAGTAAACCAAGGCGTGCGTCTTTTAGGACGTGATTTAAGCTTTATGGGCGCTATTGAATCCAGAACACTAGCCAGGGTGGTATTAAACTCATTCATGAGTGAGTCAATAGAGCCATTGTATGAAGGAAAGGACGCAACTGCGCCAGGAAGGAGTTCAAAGAGCTCAGAAACTGTGCCAGTGCTTATATTGCATCCGCTAAACCCTTCAGCCATTTTAGCACTACATTTAGCTAGCACCTCAAATGTAAAGAAAAATAGTTAGGGATTCTGTTAAAAAAATGCAACACAATTTTTTTTAGAATTGAATAAGAATACGTTGATGGTAAAGTTAGCCGATGATCAACCAACTCCAACTTTTGGCTCTTTTCAGCTACTTTGGGTGTATCCAGCTAGCTTAGTCTTTTGTTATTGCTGACTGGGACTTTTCAAGTCCTTTCCATAGTTAGATTTCATGCTAGCTGATGCAAAAAAAAAAAGTGAGTCGTCTTTGGAATTTCGCTAAATATTCTTAGAGCTTCTATAGCACCGGGCCAAAGTGGAGAACTCTCTCGAACCTGCGGATTTCTTCTTGACTCTGGGATCACTAAAAGACCAGCATTATCTGAGAAAAATGCTCTTAACAGGAACATAGGGGGAAATTCAATCTGAAAGATATGAGGGGGCAAGTCCTTGCAGAATTTTGTATAATACCAACAGAACCTTAAAATCCCCTATTAAACTGACAGGGATAGTGTGCTTATAGTCTGTAGTCCAGGGGTCTCAATTCGTGACCAAGGGGGCAATTGCCGCCTGCGGAGTGATTGTTTGAGGTGCCAGCCTTAATATGAAAGCCTAAAGGGATAGTGTGTATTATTAAACACCCCCTGGTGGGAACAATATAATCTATTAGAAATAAATTTATTACTGATTTAATCATTTTCACATAGTTTTTCCTTTTTTTTATTTTTAGATCTTATTTTGTGTAGCATTCTCTTAAAAAGCTAATTGATAAGTCGGTTTTCTTAAATGGTAAATGGTCTCCATTTATCAGGTTCTTTTCTTGTGAAAAAACGAATTCGGCCCAACCTCTCCCACCTCAGTTCCGAAGGCGCTCAAGTCAATTGAGTTCAAGACCCCTTCTCTTGTCTATACAGCTCTTTGAGACTTCTTGTGATTAAATGCTATACAAATAAACTTGACTTGACTTGACTTCTATAGTGTGTCGTATTTCAATGCACACACTTCAGCTCCATTTTGAACTACAATGACCTCCAGTGTTTTGGTTTATCACACACTGTCCCTTTCAGATAAATAATGATTTAGTGTTGCAGGGGTGGGGCTTTTTTCCAAACTTCTTTGTTCTGACAGACATTTTTACCGTTTTTATTGTACAGGCAGCCGTGAGACGGCCTTCACATACGCGATAAGCGCGGCAGGGGTTGTGAACGCGGTGAGCCGGGCCTGCAGGGAAGGAGAGCTGTCCAGTTGCGGTTGCAGCCGAGCAGCACGTCCCAAAGACCTTCCCCGCGATTGGCTGTGGGGAGGCTGCGGGGACAACCTCAACTACGGCTACAGGTTCTCCAAAGAGTTTGTGGACGCTCGTGAGAGGGAAAAGAGTTACCCCAAAGGATCACAGGACAGCGCTCGCCTCCTCATGAACCTTCACAACAACGAGGCCGGCAGACGGGTAGGTGGTCCCGAATCGGGAAAAAAAATCTGATTTTGCTCCCCGGCTGATCTGATGGCAAGATAGCATCACTCTGTCAGTTGCGGGGTGTCGGTTTCCTTCCCAGACGACTTGAAAGTGCCTCAAAGGCGAAGCCCAGCCAAGAAATTCTGAGACACAAGGTTCTGGTTCTGATTTGCGTGGAACAAATGCACGAGGTCAGAGAATCAGATCGGGAGCAAAATTGAGGCATTTGAGAACACATACTTGGACCGGAACCAATTAAATGAGAATTGTTTTCATTAGTATATCAACTAGGGCAGCACGGCGGCGCAGTGGTTAGCACATGTGCGGCACAGTTCTGAGGTCGTGAATTCAAACCTCCTGTGTGGAGTTTTCATCTTCTCCCCGTGCTTGTGTGGGTTTCCTCTGGGCACTCCGGTTTCCTTCCACATTCCAAAAACATGCAAGTTAGGTTAATTGGCCGGTCCAAATTGTCCCTAGGTGTGAATGGTGAGTGAGTCGTCTGTGTCCGTGTGCCTTGCGACTGGCTGGCAACCAGTTCAGGGTGTCCCCTGCCCATTGCCCGAAGATAGCTGGGATGAGCTCCAGCACCCCCATGATCCTGATGAGGATAAGCGGTACAGATGATGGATGGATTATATCAACTGAAAGATAATTTCTCAGCACACAATTACTTTTGCATTATATTGCTTATAATTTACCACTTTTCGCTAATAATGTAATGGGGAAAATTTTAAAATGGTAACAACATTTTAAAATAAAAGAAATTTAAAAACAAATGGAGAAAAAAAAAATGAAAAATCCAAAACTATTTTAAAAACCATCAAAAAAGGATGAAAAAACATTTCAAAAATAGGGAAGAAGTTTGCTGTTCCCAGTTTTATTTCTTTCTTTCAAAATATATCCTGCCTTTTCCATGTTTAAAATGTTTTCAAAACACATTCTAACTCGGTTCACATGTTTTAAATATCGTATTTAAAATGTTTTAAAAATCAAAAAAAGGTTAAAACAAAATTATAAAAAAGGTTAAACGTTTCAAAAATATTCAAGCAAATAACAAGGAAAATAGAAAAAAAATACTACAGTATTTTTTAAATGGAACTATTTATAAAAACAAGGAAAAATATTTTTAAAATAGGGAAAAAAGTTTGTTGTACCCATTTTTTTCAAATTAGGTATTTTAACGTTTTCTATTTTTAAGTTGTTTTCAAAAGGTGTTTAAACTCTATCCACATTTTCAGTTTTTCTGAAAAACACTTTAAAATTTGGAAAAAAAGTTAAAAAAAATCTTTAATAAAACCCTTGAAAATTGTTTAAAACGTTAAAAAAGGTTCAAAAACATTTTAAAACAATTTAAAAAAGGGGAAAAGGTGAAGCATTTTGAAAATATTAAGAAGTGTTAATTTTAGTAAAAAAACAAAAATATTTTAAAATAATAATTAAAAAAAAGAAAATTTGGAATAAAGCTGTGTTATTCCCGAGTATTTTTTTATACATCCTATCTTTTCTAAAAAAAAATGTTTTTAAACATCTTTCAACATGTAATTTAAAAAAAAAAATTAAAAAATTATTAATTTTCTGCCCTGCATCCCCTTCCTCAGATGGTGTTGGAATTGGCCCACGTGACGTGCAAGTTCAAAACAAAAAAAGTCTACAATTCTAAGATTAAAATAGGAATAAGAGTGTTCATTACACCGTATAATTCTACAAATAGGGAAGGTTGTAATTATTTCCCATTTATTCAAATATGTTCATATCATCTTTTATTTCAAACATTTTAAATATATATATACATATATATAATGTTTTTTTCCTCTCCCCCTATATTCGGCGCGCCTGCCATGCAATTGAAAAAAAACATTGTACACATATAATAATACATTTCTAATACTTGAGTCCAAATGTTGCTATCGATGGGGAAGGTTGTTCATTTTCCCATGTTGTATCTTCTTCTATTGTAAATCTTATACAGTATAGATTTTTCTGCCTCCTGTCTCGGACAGCTTGCTATTTTAAAAAGTCTTTATATATGTGCCCCCCACCCCCCTCTCTATTCTCAGACTGTGTCGGACTTGGCCCACGTGGCGTGCAAGTGCCACGGCGTTTCCGGCTCCTGCAGCCTGAAGACGTGCTGGCTGCAATTGGCCGATTTCCGCAAGGTCGGCGACGCCCTCAAAGAAAAATACGACAGCGCCGCCGCCATGAAGCTAAACGGACGTGGTAAATTGGTGCAGACCAACAGCAAGTTCAACCCGCCCAGCAGTCATGACTTGGTCTACATTCAGCCCAGTCCCGACTACTGCCTGAGAAACTCCAGCACGGGTTCCCTCGGCACGACCGGTCGCCTCTGCAACAAAACTTCGGAAGGAATGGACGGATGCGAGCTGATGTGTTGCGGACGCGGCTACGACCAGTTCAAAGCTCAACTGGTCGAGCGATGCCATTGCAAGTTCCACTGGTGCTGCTACGTCAAGTGCAAACGCTGCACCAAGATCGTGGACCAGTTCGTCTGCAAGTGAAAACTCCATACATAAATTCTATTTATAGATTAAGCCCGAAAAAGAAGACCTTCTTCAATCATCCACGTCTCGAGGAACTGAAATATTTATTTACAGATTGGTTTTATCTTTGCTCCGCTGTTTTTTTCTTAAACTTGAGCCTAAATGGCTTTTAGCAACTGTTATTTTTTTTATTATTATTTTATTTTGATATTTCTTTAAGAGTTTAGCTGAGCTTTCCCTAAAGCCGGCCTGTCACCATCATGCACTTTCACCTGTCTGAATGTGTCTGATTTTCCTTTTTTTTTTTTGACGATGCACCATATTTTCTTTTTTTTTTCTCTCTTTTTCTACACAATATCTCAATTTGTTAAATGTTATTTCTGTTTTGTTATTTTTGATTTATTTTTATTTTTTTTACTTTGTACTTTTTTTTTTCAGAAACATTTTTTTTTCAGAGACATTTTTTTTCTAACGGAACATGCTTAAAACAAAAAAACACATTGAGTTAAAAAAAAAACTGACTGATCCACTTTCTGGGTTGTTTTTTGTGCATGTGTATATGTATTTTATTTTTTTCATTTATATTTTCATTTTGAATTTTTGGGGTGGTTTTGAATGGCACCATTTAATTTATTTGAGCATTAAAGACAAACAACTCCACTTTTGTTAAATCAACTTTTTTATGTTGCGGTTGATAACATTGGAATGACCTAATAACAAAATAAAACCCCTTTTTTTTCTTTTCTTTTCTTTTTTACAACAGTGTTTTTTTTTCTTTTTTTTTATGGACCACCTAATTTTCCAAAAATTGTACTTTGTCTTTTGGGCTTTCTTTTTTTAATGTATTTTTTTGTATATATTTTTATTTTTTTCACGTTTTTGGTTTTCTATTTTTTTTAACTATTATTTTTTTATTTACAAAAAATCCTTTTATCGTTTTGTTATGAACAACACGATTTTTGAAAAGTTTTAAAACAAATACCACTTATTTGTGTAGGTTATAAACCAAAAGCATTTTTTGTTTGTTTTACAATCCTCATTATCGTTGCACCCAAAATGTTTTTGATATAATAATTTAGGTTTTTTTGTACAATAAAACCCTGTTTCAGATACAAACCGCATAATTTGGGGAAAGTTTACCACGAACATCATTTTTAGTTTTTTTTTTCAATTAACCGAATTTTGGGTTGATATTCTGGGGGTTTGAAAAAATTACATGGGTTTAAAATTTCGGGGTAGGTTATAAACAAACCAGTTTTTGTTTTTAGGGTTTTTTTGTGTTCAACATTGTGCACAACATTTCGTTTGCACTATATCACACAATATCACAAAATCACATTTTTTTCCAAGAGGCTTGTTTGTAAAGAACAACTCACTTTTCGTGTTATTTAAAATAAAATCACCCAACTTAAATTTCCTAATTTATTAATCTTTAGCTGGGATTTTTGGTCACAAATAACACTTTTTTGTGTGTCTTTTTTATGGGATTTATTTGTAAAGAACAATTTATTAGTCCAGCAATGTTTTGAGTTATTTCAAACAAAATCACCAAAATATGATTGTTTTTTTTTTTTGTTTTTTTTAAAGGGGCTTCTTTTGTGATAATAAAAAAAATCATGTTCAACTAGCTTAGTTTGAGTTTAAATAAAATCACCCGATTTTAAACATTTTTTTTCAGAAACATTTTTTGTGAGGGTCTTTTTTGTAAAGGACGTTTTTTTTCCTGTGTACAACTAACTTTTTGTGCATTATTTTAAACAAAATCACTCAATTTTTCTCCTCCCTTTGTTTGTGGATCAGTTGATGCATTAATATAGCCGACTCTTGTCTCTATATTACTTCCGATTACTCGATTACCATAGTCACAATGCATATCCTGGTTTGAATATATACGGGCAAGGTTTTAATGACTTTGGTGAAATATTCCATATTGTGTGTGAAAAATCAGTAAACGGTATTTATTTTTTTTAACCGATCTTTTCATAGCAACAAACGTTCGTTTTTTGTAAAGGGAAATGCACCTTATTTGTCCACTCGGCTTCTTTTCTTCAAGTTTCAAGTGACGGTGGATTTCTGAATTGGCGGCAGCCATGTTTTGGATACCACTCGTTAAATAAAAAACAAATCCACCGATTCAACTCACTTGATGTATATTTATGAGCTTTCTTCATCACGTTCAACGCTTCATAGTGAAATATTTTGTTACTTTTTACAAATTGACTGAGTTTTTCAATAAATATACAAAACTAGAATATTTACTCATATCGTCCTTGGTGTGTTGTTTTTTTTTTTTTGCTAGACAATACCCAAACATAACTGGAACTCAAACCCTAACTCTATCTCGATCAATAACTAAATTTCAACCATAGCCCTAGATCCAACCCTAAATATGTAACCCTAAACCTAGCTTAAACCATAATCTTTGCTCAAAACCTAATCCTAGCACAGACCCTTACGCCAACTACAAATCTAACCCTAGCTCCAAACCTATTACTAAATTCAACCCTAACCCTCAGGCTAGCCCTAGCTAAAATCCTAGCCACATAATAACACAAATAATTAACGATAATCAAAGCCTAATTGACACACTTGACCCGCAGTCCCACGGAGACAAGGATGGCCTTAGCAGAGGAGAATGTGAAGCCCTCTTTCAATTAGCTAACAACAAACAGATAGTTATTAAACCAGCGGACAAGGGTAGTGCAATAGTTATCCTAGACAGAACACAATATATATATGAAGCACACAGACAATTAAACAATACGTCACATTATAAGAAATTAACAAAACCAATATACCCAGAAACAGCCCAGAAAATAGAAGATATCCTACAAACACTTCTAGAAAATGAATATATAACTAAAAAACAAAAATGCTACCTAATAGGGGAAGAGGAAGCCAGACCCCGTAGATTTTACCTGCTACCTAAAATACACAAATCACCACTAACGTGGACTATTCCGTATGAAGTGCCGACAGGAAGACCTATCGTCTCAGACTGTGGCAGCGAATCCTACAGGATCGCGGAATACATAGACCACTTTCTCACTCCACTAGCCACAAAACATAATAGCTACATTAAAGATACATATGATTTCGTAAACAAAATAAAACAGATTAAAATAACGCAGGAAACAATCTTATTTACCATAGACATAGATAGCCTCTACACAAACATAAACACGGTCGCAGGGTTAACAGCAGTAAAGCGCTGGATGGAAAAATACCCGGACGACAAACGCCCAGACACAGTACTAATACAACTCCTAGAAATTAACCTCACTAGGAACGACTTTGAATTCAACAAGGAATTCTACTTACAGATCAGTGGCACAGCCATGGGTAAAAAGTTTGCACCTGCCTATGCTGACATTTACATGGCGCATTGGGAGGAAACAGCTTTTGAAAAATGCGACAAACTACCCACCAATTATTTTAGGTACTTAGATGACATTTGGGGAACGTGGACACATAGCAAAGAAGAATTTCAAAAATTCATAGAAATGCTCAACACACACCATAGTACAATTACGGTCAAACACTCCACAAATGACCACCAGATAGATTTTCTAGACACAACTACTTATAAGGGACCCTCATTCACTCAAACACAAACTTTAGACACAAAGGTCTTCTTTAAAGACACAGACACACATGCACTCTTACACAAAAACAGCCTTCATCCAAAGCACACCTACAGAGGCTTAATAAAATCACAGTTGCTCAGATTCCACAGAATCTGCTCGCAACGTACGGACTTTGAAAAGGCCACCCAAACCCTTTTCAAGGCACTGCGACCAAGAGGATACTCAAGGTCCTTCCTCAGACAAGTCCGTAAAACATTTTTAACCACAGGGCTACGAGACACGCAGAAAATCATTCCGCTAATTACCACGTACTCAGAATTTAGCCAAATTGCTAATAGAAAAATTAGACAAAATATCAATCAGACACTACAGAACACAGGCATAATTCAAGATTACAAAATCATCCCAGCCTTTAAAAGGAACAAAAACCTCAAAGATTACTTAGTAAAAAGCAAACTACCTGAAATTAACACAATACAAACACAGGCGCCCACATTTTACAAACAAGCCACCACAGTTAGGAACACCATTACAAAAACAAACTACCTGATTAAACAAAGAATCACTCCTACCACAGAAAACTGTATTTATGTCATAAAATGTAAACACTGTGACATTAAATATGTAGGAGAGACAGGAAATTCTATCAGATGTAGACTAGCACAACACATTTACAACATTAGGAACCTTAGACAAATTAATACACATCTTGTTGCACACTTCATTCATCATGGGATACAAGCTTTAGAAATATCGGGCCTTCAAACAAATAGCAATTGGACACAAAAAGAAAGACGCTTAGCAGAAAAAGACTGGATAAAAAAACTAAACACTCTCTTTCCTAATGGACTAAACGAACGCAGGTAAGACACACAAAAAAACACTATATTTTCCTGTATGGCGAGTGCTAAAAAATTGGTTTCCCGGGGACCCCCAGAAAAATTTTTTTTTGGGGGACCTTGGGAAAGCAATATTGTTTCAAAAACCTAACCCTAACCCTAACTCTCTAACCCTAACCCTGACCCTCTGGCTCTGACCCTAACACTCTAACCCTAGCCCTCTAACCCTAACCCTAACCCTCTAACTCTAACCCTAACCCTCTAACCCTAACCCTCTAACCCTAACCCTCTAACCCTAACCCTCTAGCCCTAACCCTCTAACCCTGACCCCTGGCCCTAATGGACTAGGCGAACGCAGGTAAGACACACAAAAAAACGCTATATTTTCCTGTATGGCGAGTGCTAAAAGATTGGTTTCCCAAGGACCCCCAGAAAAATTTTTTTGGGGGACCTTGGGAAAGCAATATTGTTTCAAAAACCTAGCTAAAATCCTAGCCTCAAACCTAGCCCTAGCTCAAATTCTATCCCTAGCCCCAATCATAACCCTGCCTTCAATCCTAGCCCTAGATCCAACTATAACCATACCTCCAACCATAGCCCAAGCTCCAACCTTAACCCGAGCTCCACCCTTAACCCTAGCTCCAACCTAAACCCAAGCTCAAAACTCTATCGTAGTTCCAACCCTGACCCTAGCACCACACCCAAACTTAGCTCCAACCCAAACCCTTCTACAACCATTAAACTAGTTCCAGCACTAATCCTAACACCGAACCTAACACTACCACAAACTCTGGCCTTATCTTCAACCTTAAACTTTGCTCCAAACCTAGCCCTAGCTTCGACCCTAACCCTAGCTCCGACCAACACCCTAGCTCCAAGCCTGACCGTAGCTTCAACCCTAATCTTATCCCCCAGCCTTAGCCTAGCTCTAACCCAATAACCCCATACTAAGCTTTATTCTTAACCCTAGCTCAAAACTGAGACCTAGCTCCAACAATAGCCATGGCGCCAACGCTAACTCCAGTTTTAACCCAAGCAGATTATGGAGGAGCAAACCCTATTTAAACACCTTAAATCTATTTCGAAACCCTATGTTTCTACCTCTGTGCGGCTCACCTTGTTAGATTCTGGGCTCAAACACAAAATTCTGGGCTTGATCTTTCACGCCAATGTACACTTGCCTCACCTAGGTAACTGCCTGGCTTTCATATACAAGGCTGTGTGTGTAATCCCATTTAAGTCAACAAAAGTGGGTGTTTTTATGTTGACATTTACTATTTCTAGTTTAATTATTCAAACCCATCTTTAAACCCAGTCTTTAGACCCTACAGGTACTTCGTAACTAAGGTTCTAGATTTAATCCCTGGGCAGGTGAACAAAATGAATTACTATTTCCATTAAATGTAAATGTCTGCATTCAATAGCGCTTTTCAAGTCACTAAGGACCTCCCAAACCACTTTACAATGTGCTTTCGACTTTCTTATTCAAACACATTCACATGGTGAAAGAAGTGTCAGCGTTACAAGCCAACTACATGCTTTTTTGAGGGCATTAGGGATTTCGTTTCTTGCCCAAGGACACTTCAATATATGATACGGAGGAGCTGGGAATTGAACTTGTGATGTCTTGATTCCAAGATGAGCGCTTTACCTCCTGAGCTACTGCCTCCCCAAATCCACACTAGAGCAACATTTATATTTCCATTAATATAAACCCTGTCTTGACACACTTATTTTACTTTGTACTTTAAATTTTGCTCATCCCCAGTAGCTCACTTGTTTAAATGCTGGGATTTCGTGGATTGAGTTGTAGGTTCAAGTGCTGGTTAAGTAAACTAAAATTGTTTGTCTGCACTGTTTATATTCAGTACAATCTTTAGGCAGTGGGCAGGGGACACAGAAACAGACAACTCACTCTCTCATTCTCAGCTAGGGACAAATCGAACCGGCCAAGTTTTTTTCGACTGTGCGAGGATACTTGAGTGCAAGAGGAAACCCACACTGATATGGCAAATACATGCAAACTCTGTACAGGAAGGCTGGTAGCTGGGTTTAAAACCAACAACCGCAGAACCGTGCTGTGTACACACTAACTACTCAGCTGCTGTGGTGCCGAGTGTTTCAATAGTAGAATTTCAACCTAAGGCCATGTGTTGACACAATAAATCTACATTTAATCTTAACATTGATAAATCGGCAATAGCTTAACTAGATTGCTGCTTTGCCTCCATACATAAGATTGAAGGTGCTATTCCCAAACAAGGTTTGGGATATCGCCCTCAGCCTAGATTGCAGTAAATATCTGGGTTTAACGATGAAGCCACAATATTTGCACACCAAGAATCGGGTGACCAAGTTTGAGTTTACTAAGTATATTTCGGGTGCCAAGACAAGGTTTAGGATTCGGCATTTATAATTAAAAGAAAAAAGTCAATAAAACTAAGAATCCTGAGTAATTCTTACAGACTTGACTGAGTATTGATCCTACAAACTTACCTGTGAAAGCCCAACAGCTAACTAGGTGAGCCACTGGAAACTACAATGCTTTTTATTAGAAAAACATATTCAGGGTACCAAAACAGGGATTAGATTTTAACATGCATCATTCAAAGAACACTACATATATGTAATACCAAGACACTCAAGTAATTTCTACTGACTCGACCAAGTACGGAACCCCACAACCTGGGTATTAAAGTACTATTGAAAATTCCAAACAATTACAAAGACTCACTGGGGGACTGACCCAAGAACCCAGTGATTGAAAACACAGTGCACTTACATAGCTAGTTAATGTAAATGAATGATTTAAGAGTTGAATCAGGGTGTCAAGACCGTTTTTAGAGTTTAACAATTGGAAATATTAGGATCCCCTAAGAGTTTTGGTTGACTGATGATTGAACTCATAACAGTAATGTAAGTGTGTAAAGCCTAAAGCCAACCAGTTGAGCTACTGGAAATAAGTAAATACAATTGGCTCCAACCCCAAGGTTAGTGTCGGTGTTGGAGCTTGGGCTGGTGATAAAACTAAATGTAAACCTAACCCTAGCTCCAACAAAACACTAGCTTCAACCCTCACACTTACTCCAACCCAAGCCCCAACACTAAACCTAGGTCCAAATCTAGTCCAAGCTCTTAACAGTAACCCTAGCTCTAACCCTTACCTTAGATCAAATCATTTTGTTGACTTGACTTGTAATTGAACTCAAAAAGGTGAGTGCAAAACTTTAGGAGCTGACCCAGACCTGGGACTATGGGTCCTCGAGGGATGCATGTCCTGCCTGGTTTTGAGGTTTCTTTGGTCCAATACAGGATAATCCAAGCTCCTGCAGCTTGCTAACAAGCTCATAAATTGTGTAACTTGAATTGAAAAGATAAGCCTCCAAAATCATGCGGGACATGCGGCCCTCAAAGTTGAGCTCCTGTAGATGAGTATATTTTGGTTTACAAAATAGACTCAGAGGGTCACAATAGGGTTTAGGATATCATTGTTAGGTGGTAAGGAGGAGGGAACTAGGCTTAGAGTTTTGTGTTGGAGTGAGGGTTATGGTTCGGGTCAGATTTGGCTTCCACCCCAGGGTTAGGGGATTGTGTTAGAGCTGGGTTGGGGTTAGAAGCAATCTTGACTCCAACCCTAGCTCCAACAGTTAACCAAACTCCAACACAAACCCTAACCCTAGCTCTCATCGTAAAGCTATCTGTAAACCTAACACAACCGCCAAACTTCAATCTAGCTCCAACCCTCATCCTGGCTCCAACACTCATTCTCGCGCCAACGGTAACCCCAGTTTCAACCCCTAACCCTAATTTCAACCTTATTCTAGCTACAACATAAATCTAGCTGCAACACTTACTCTAGTTCCAAACTTAACCCAAGCTCCAACCCTAACCTTGGCTCCAATCTGAACTAACCCCAACCTAGATGGTGTTTTTTTCAATGGAGATTTTCATCCACATCAAAGCTGACTTAATTCGCTGTGTTAAAGGGAAAAATCTGATTAAAAGCCACACAGGACGTACAAACCCACATTAAAATTCCTCCAAGGTTAGAAAGCAGGATTACGTGACTGCTATGTTTTCTTAAAAGCGAGCAGCTGCTTAAGTGAGACCTTCACTTACCACCTCTTATTTAGATTCATAAATTACTCAGTCAAATTAAACCTTGGCCTTTTTACCCGCCAACATGGGTGAAACAAGTTAATTTTTTTCCGATTTTCTTTTTTCAACAGGTCATAAAACGATACGGTGAATCTGTGATTTCATATACGTTTTTTCCCTGTGTATGTTGCCACAACTAATCACAACTACATTGTGCACAGTCAAGTGTCATCGGGCGGTGCCGAGGCCACGCCATGAAAACACAAGCTGATCTGCGAGCTGTCAAGCCCGACAGCTCTGGCAAAGCTCACGCTCGTGAGCCAAAATAATCTCTGCTTCGAGGTTTTCACTGTAAAAAGTAACCGCCGTTGCCTTTAGCGACCCAAATACATTTTGGCAGGTGAACGTTTGGGGCCTGTCAGCCAACGGGGGCCCCAGGGGGCAGAAAAATTTCCCACAGAGTACATACCTTAAACATTAATAATAATAGAGTGAGAGAAGAGTGAAAGCCCAAAAAAGAGGGATAAGGGTAAAAAAGAACTTAAATGCTAACCCCCAGGTTACGGTGTCCCTAGCTTACGATATTGTCATGTTACAAAGTGAAGGACGATGTATCCCCCCACCCCAGTTACAGCATTTTCCCCCAAAGACATTGACTAAAAAAAGTAATTCCCACAAACGTAACAAACCTAAACTATTTGGTGTTTGTGTGTATAAGTTATGTCCATAAAATGAATGTATGCAATGGATCGACAACAGACAAAACTGTGGCCTGTTAATGGTTTGCATCAAGGCATCATGTAAGATGCCGATATGCAATTGGCTGAACTCCCTCCTATAATGCTCCCTTTTTGTCCTTACGTTCAGTTCAGAATCTCGTGTAACAAAATTTTCTTAGCTATGTGTCTTAAGACTTGCAGTGATGCTAAAGGAAAAGGCAAAAACACGATAACAATGGACTGATAACAAATCTTATGAAATATGAAGAAGGCACATAGATCACTATCCTCGCTATGGAATATGGCTGAAACCAATCAACGATCAGGTCGATTGTTAAGACAAAGGTGGAGATTGGAGCAACAAAATCAATCTTTGCAGATGAAAGTTTTCCAATAATTTCTTAATCGACTCCCACCTCTGCATCCACCCAATAACTCCCCTTTTCCATCTTAAGTTACTTCACACAAAAAATGTTTTCTTTATATGTTTATAACGTTAATTAATCATATGCGCATATATTACTCATAAATAGTGCATACTGAATACAATTGTGTTATTTGAATGTCATTTAATGATATACACATATATATCATATAACTAGTCCAGTAACCCTTCATTTAATGGGGCTAGAGGGGACCAGAACATCCCGCAATATTCATAAATCTGCAAAGTAACCCATTTTTAAACATGCCTCCTGCCGGAACTCACTTGCAGAAAAAGTTGACTGGGGATAATGGATTGTGACTGCATAAATACTACAAAAGTTCTTTCTTCTGGTCCACGCATTATGGGTCCTGGGATAATGGATAATGCTCATTCTAGATGAAAATACAGTAACAGCAAAAACATTTGTTTTAAATTCAAAAATAACGTAATCTCAAGAAAAAAGCTGACAGACAGACAAAAGTGCACTTTGCCTTGCTCACATGATATCAGGGATAATGGAACACCGTCGCAGGAGTGCAGTTCACTTTTTAGTGGACAGAATGACGAAAAACAGCTACCAGGCTTGACAAAAATACACTTTGCCTGCCCCCACTTGCAACAATACGCAATCAGGGATAACGGTTCAAGGAATACCTTTCAACCCGCGAAACACTAGGGTGACCAAACATCCTCTTTTGCCCGGACATGTCCACTTTTTAAATCCCGTCCGGCGTGTCCGGCAGGGGTTTACAGATTCATGAAAATCCGGTTTTAATTATTTTTCACGAGACCGATTTGAATGTGTTGAAATTGACTGACGCTTTTCACGGAATATGACAGCACTGGGTTGCATGTGACATATACCCTGGGAGCCTGCCTAGTGGTTGGTTTTGCTGTGGTCAGTAACAGAGAAAACGAGAATGCCTAAGGGAAAGTGCATCTTCACAGATAACCTGCAAAAGAAATTCCCCACATACTTTCCCGGTCGAAACTAATGGGAGGTTGAGTGTACCGTGTGCGAAGCTGGCACTTTTGTTTCAGTGTCTTAACAAAGGTTTCGGAGACCTGACAGCTCAACCGGACAGAGAGAAACCCTAGAAAGCTGTGCTTGGTAAGAATTATTTTGCTAAACTGACCGACTTCCTTGTAACAGAGGGATAACAGAGGATGCTGTAAACACAGTGCAGGGTTTGTTTGCCTTTAACACTGTTTAACACAATAAAGACTTAAGTGACGTTTTTTGTTTGTTAAATTAGTATCGTTGTGAGGCCACTGTTTGATTTACATTGTTTCACTGAAAAGCAAAAAAAGAGCTTTTTGTTAAAGCTGGATATTCTACAAAAGAAGTCTTATTTAGAACATTATTATTTGGATTATTTTTACAGTAAGAATTCAAAAGACAGTTATTATTTTATCTAAGGCGTATCTGCTAATACAGAGGAGGCATTTATTTTTTAATCAGTCTTTCATTCCAGTTTTTATACGTTATTATTGTTCTACTATTTGGGGAATAATAAAGTCTGTTGAGATTCCTCTGAGAACTATGGGTATATAGCTATTATTTTGTTATAAAACTGCATTTTCAATCCATATGGAGGAGGTTGATTGTAAATACCTGTATATTAATGTGATAAGGCATCTTTGAGTGAACTTCAAGTGTAATCTAAGTATCTCGAGGCCAGGCCGAGTGTCCTCTTTTTTGGAAATCAAAATATGGTCACCCTACTAATGCGGCAAAAGTACGAAGCGTGAAGTAAATCCCTCAATACTTCGCGCTACAGTACTCAGAAATTCATTTTTTCTCACTCCGATCTGCAGGAAGATCGGATTTCCCATTGTTGATTTTGGTCCTTCAAGTGATCTAAATTGAATTAAAGAAGACCTGGAAAGAAAAACGCAACTTGACAGGAGGGGATTGAATCTTGAATAACAGATGGGAATCCTCCCCGATGCCATCATCTGCGCACACCTGCAAGTAATGAAACCAGACGAGGCGCGAGACGTTCTTGCCTCATTTTCCCGCACACATGCACAATAACCCTGTTTGCAATGACCTCACGCTATATTATTTATTCTGCTTTGTAGTCGGACAAATTTGCAGTTTCACAATTTCATGTAGGGGAATAACTAGTGGATGGGAGGGTGACCTAAAAAAAGACGATAACTGTTCTTGAATAAGTTACGATTTTTGTGTGATTAAAGGAACAGTCTATTGGTCACTGTCAAATTCCATTTTTTGTACATTTGATACAGTCTACCCATTTGTGTATTTATGTACCTTATTTGAAATCGTGTATTTATTTATATTTTTGAAGAAACAATTTAGTTTTTTGTCCATCTGGTTCTTTACTCATTTGAATATATAAATAATTTCAATAAAGATACAAAAATATACAAAACGCAAAGGCTTGGTGTACATTTTTTATTGCGAAATTCAAAAACTTCTTAAGCACATTCAAAGCAATATTTCCAACTTCTCCAGGGGCCAGCATCTTAGTCTCTTTACCTGTCCTCTTGAGTGTGATGCGTAGGGGGCGATGATGTTTCACATGAAAATGCCAAATAAACTAATGCCAGCTGCCGTTGGTCTTGAGGGAAGAAATACAACTGCAACTTGAAACCACCAGACCATTTTAAACAGACTTGATTTATTTTTCTTTAGTTAATGCGTGGTCTATCGAGTCAGACGGCAACAATTTCAAGCACTTAAAAGCACCTCACTCAAACTTCAAGCACTTATCAAACCTTGAAAACATTGCATTAAAAATCAAGCCTTTTCAAAGATTTCAAGCACCTGTACAAACCCTGCAAACAAAGAGTCTTTGATAATTTATTATGTCACAAAAGCAAAGGATGTAACGTCATGTTTTTCAAGAAAATATGTAGGCAACAAGTGAAATTGCATGCGTATTGTACGATGCGAAGTGAACGGAGCAGGCCTACTCTGAATTTTGAGATAAAACGTTTTTTCTTCAACGATTTAGGATGCAGGTGGTAAATGGATCCGTGAACTATGATGTGTTATTTGACCACTAGATGTTGCTGTATTGTGTAACGCAAATGAAAACAAGTGCTACAACTCACAAGACTACAAACTACAGAGAATTGACCAAAGCTCGAAATTTGAAAAATATGCACTTTTTTTCAACAATGGCTGGTTGGTTGTTTGGCTGGAACCCCTGACCACTAGGCTTGTAGGGGCACCATTACCGGTGGTGTGTCTTGGGCAAACACAGCCTGGTGGCGCCCATGCCTCTCTATACCCAACATATGTTACCGCTAATACTCTGCTAAAAATAGCTTCTGGACTTGGAATAAAACTCAGAAATTATAATATGCAGGTGGAAACATTTGTTGAGAGGCCATACTTACACCACCAGGCCATACTTGCCCAAGACGCACCACAGGAAATGGTGCCCCTACGACCCTAGTGGTTAAGGGATCCAAGCAAAAGCATGTATATGTACGTATGTAAATGTGTATTAATGAAAATTCTCGACTTACGCTTATTTACAAAACATTTTTGCTGATTTTGCCCAAGACACACCACATGTATGGTTCCTCTACAACCCTAGTGATTACGTAAAACCTGAAAATCCTGAATTTAAAACGGTGTGCAGATAATATATATATATCCTGCTGAAAAATGAACCTTCGCCCCAGCCTGAGGTCAAGAGCGCTCTGGAGCAGGTTTTCATCCAGGATATCTTTATATATTGCTGCATTCATTTTTCCTTCTATCCTGACTAGTCTGCCAGTTCCTGCTGCTGAAAAACTTCCCCACAGCATGATGCTGCCACCACCATGCTTCACTGTAGGGATGGTATTGGCCTGGTGATGTGCGGTGCCTGGTTTCCTCCAAACATGGCGCCTGGCATTCACACCAAAGAGTTCAATCTTTGTCTCATCAGACCAGAGAATTTTGTTTCTCTTGGTCCGAGAGTCATTCAGGTACTTTTTGGCAAATTCCAGACGGGCTTCCATGTTCCTTTTACTAAGGAGTGTCTTTCGTCTGGCCACTCTACCATACAGGCCTGATTGGTGGATTGCTGCAGAGATGGTTGTCCTTCTGGAAGGCTCTCCTCTCTCCACAGAGGAATGCTGGAGCTCTGACAGAGTGACCATCGGGTTCTTGGTCACCTCCCTGACTAAGGCCCTTCTTCCCCGATCGCTCAGTTTAGAAGGCCGGCCAGCTCTAGGAAGAGTCCTGGTGGTTCCAAATGTCTTCCTTTTACGAATAATGGAGGCCACTGTGCTCATTGGGACCTTCAAAGCAGCAGACATTTTTCTGTATCCTTCCCCAGGTTTGTGCCTC
Organism: Urocampus carinirostris; assembly: GCF_059441175.1. Lineage (NCBI taxonomy): Eukaryota > Metazoa > Chordata > Actinopteri > Syngnathiformes > Syngnathidae > Urocampus > Urocampus carinirostris. The sequence goes on from NC_142351.1 coordinate 62,952,908, forward strand.
AAGACAATCCTGTCTCGCAGGTCTACAGACAGTTCTTTTGACTTCATGCTTGGTGTTTGTGCTCTGACATGCACACTCAACTGTGGGCCCTCATATAGACAGGTGTGTGCCTTTCCAAATCATGTCCAATCAACTGAATTTACTGCAGGTGGACTCCAATTAAGGTGTAGAAAGATCTCAAGGATGATCAGTGGAAAAAAGATGCACCTGAGCTTAATTTTGAGCTTCATAGCAAAGGCTGTGAATACTTATGTAAATGTGATTTCTTAGTTTTCTATTTTTAATAAATTCAAAAAAAGAAAAAAATAATAACTTTTTTACATTGTTATAATGGAGTATTTTGTGTAGAATTTTGAGATAAGAGATTAAATTAATACAATTTGGAATGAGGCTGTAACATAACAAAATATGGATGCACTGTATATATATATATATATATATATATATATATATATATATATATATATATATATATATATATATATATAGTCCCTTAAAAAACATAAACTAATTTGAAATACCTACTGTTTACCTCTCTCTTTTCTCTCTCTCTCTCGTTCTCACTTTCTCTCCCTTTCTCCCTCTCTTCCTCCCTCTCTCTCCCGCTCCCCCACTCAGTAAGTTGGCAAGTCCCCTCTAATGAAAAGAAAGAAAAGGTGATACTACTTCGCAAATTTTAATTTTGCATAGGTGGTTTGTGTCTCCATTAACAGGGTTGGGTAGGGTTACTTTAACTGGATTACTTTCAATTACTTTTAGATCACTCCAATACCAAATATGCTAATAAAAGACAAAATAAACTAAATATGAATAAAATTACTAAACTTTGTGCAGGCTTGGGGAGTAACGGAATACATGGAATGGCAAAAATGATGTTGGCAAGCTGTTGGGATTTATTTTCCTTTTGTTTCTGTGGCATTTTATGTTAGTTTTGCCGGAGATCAAAGAGATCAAAGCCAGGAGAGAAAGCTTACCACGTGTTGTGAGTCATAATTGTATTCATATTTAGTTTCTTTTGTCTTTTATTAGCATATTTGGTATTGGAGTAATCCAAAAGTAATTGAAAGTAATCCAGTTAAAGTAACCCTACCCAATCCTGTCCTTTAACCACATAACTGAGGGATTTCTGTTCATATATCTTAAGTAATAGTGTTTTTCACCAATAGGAGGCGCTAAATAATGACATTGCTCATTTCTATCATTTAGCTACTCCTCATCTGGTTTTATTGACAGCCATTCATTCCTTTATGATATTTTTAAAGGAGTGGTGTGTATGATTTGCCCACTAGATGTTGCTGGATTGTATCATGCAAGTGAAAACTAGTGCCAAAGAGCAAAAATACATAAGTACATAGATTTTTCAATGAATGAAATTTTTTTAACACTATGGGGCGTTAAATAATACACACTGTCCGTTGAAGGACAAAGATTTCAGTCACGGCGCATTAAGAAACTGTGACCTCTTTGTTTAACCTTTCTATTTGCAACTGTTGAAACAACTTGCGGTGCGAGCGCTTTTTGGGGTGGGGGCTGTTCTGGTTTTTAAACTGGCAGAACTGGCAGCTGCGTGGCACCGCTCCTTCTCTACGATCTCGTCCAGACGGCCAGCCACGTCAGTAAGTGGCGTCCTGCCCTTTTCCTTTCAAACGCTAGACCGCAAAATGGAATTATTTTAAATGGGGCCAACAGGCGTAGAAATAGAGGCCAACCGAGGCGTCTTATAAATAGAAAAAAAATCAGTAGACCCCCGGGATACGGCATTACTACATTCTGCTGTGGGGATTTAAAGGTACAATTAGCGTGAAGCGGGGGATAGAAACCTAAGCGTTCCAAACCCCCCGGAATACCAGGATAAAACATTAACAAAATAGTATATAGCAAGTAGTGTTGGGCACGTTACTTTAAAAAAGTAATTAGTTGTAGTTACTCACTACTTCTTCAAGAAAGTAACTGAGTTTTTAACTGAACTACTCTGTAGTAAAAGTAACTACAGTATTTACCAGGGAAAGTAGCTCATTCTGTTACTTTAAAAAAAGTTGTATGTCAAAGAATTTGACATTTTCTGAGCAAAAAAGAATTAGAGGTTTAGATATGGGAATTCCAACGATTGAAGAGAACCGGCTTTTTGGCTCGGCTAACTAACAAGAGCCGTTTTTTTTTTCGTGTCCCTAGGTCCTAGGTTGTTTTTTGCTTTAATTCCTACATTACCAATTATCCTGTAACATTATACACAGAATTACTTAAAAAGGGGAATATAAAAACAAAAATGGGGAGGGAAAGAAACAAAAGGAAAAATCCAAAAACTAAATCAAAAATAGCGATAAAGAAAAAAATGTAATAAACCTTCTATTTTTATATAAACTCATTAACACTGAAAAAACAGGAAATATAGTTAAATCCACAAAAAAGATGAAATAAAAAACAATTCTTACCGTTTTGTCCTCAACAAATTTTAACTCAACAACACAAAATCCTGCAAAAATTCATATTGAGCGGTTAAGAGAAAAAAGGCGTCCCGGAGGGAACCAGATGTTGATTGGTTGGGAGGCCAGCTCCCATTATTCCCTCCAAGAGCGGGCTCATAGAGACGTTTCATCCGTAAATGACACCAGTCAGGTGCTGTCAAAACTCAGCGTTTCTTTCTGCGCATTAGTAAATACTGTATTTATAATCATTATCTAACTACATGTTTGTCGCTATTTTGAATGGTGACATGATCGGAAAATATGTGACGTAAACTACTCGGAGAAGAGCGAAAAAAACCTACAGCTGAAAACATTGTCTTGTGTGCCAAGGAGGGGCACGCCGCCGTTGGTGTTCTGCAGCCAAAGTAACGCACCACTTTTGACCGTCAGTAACGGTAACGGCGCTATAATAGCAGAAACAAATAATCATCTTGTAAGTAGCGCGCATGTTGAAAAAGTACAAGCACCCTAGGTGCAACCCAACCAACAGTCCTACATTAAAGCGTTAGCTGAAATGCCAAAAATGACTTCATATTGTTATTATAAGAGGTTAAACTCGAAGGGAAATGCGCCTGCCTCATTCCAAAAAAAAAAAAAAAAAAGACTCAATATATATGAGTCTAAATTAACGGAGAAAATGATTTCCGAAAGACATTGCGGCCGTTGCCAAGAAGAGAATTATGTCATTGCCAGTGTTATTATTACGGATTTCCGTTCATGAAAACAAAAAAATGGGGGTTTCATATGACTGACACCTTGGCAGGCAATAGCAGCCATTAAAATACGGAATTAAGGTCTTCAAACAGGAGAGAGACACTGGAGCCTTTAAGACGAAGAAAAAAAAAAAAGACGGTAACGTCTCCATAAACCTCAAAATCGGGTTGAGGGGGCGAAATCCTGTAAAGGGAATATTTACACTTCCTGGTTTACTTCCAGGTATGTCATCATTGGCCGGCTGTTTGTTTGCATTGACGAGAGCTAAATGCATTTCAGCGTGCACAGTATAAAGCTGGCATGCTCTTCTCCTGTAATTGACTTCGTTCCAAAGTGTGGTGGTGAGCACAACTTGGTTGTGTCCCCTCTCTGTAACGTGCGCGAGGTACCGTAGAGCTTGGTCATAATCAGTTGCATGGCATAGGAAGTGCTGCCGAAATATTTCAAGCACTAATGTCCCATTTTCCTTAAGTCACGCCATCATCTTCCTCCCTATATCTTACTATGCCCCCTACCCGCTTCCGCTCTATGGGGAGCAAGCCTATCAGCCGCTATGCCCCCCAGCTCTGGAACTCATTGCCGCCTGACCTCCAAAATTCTGCGACCCTGTCCACCTTCAAATCCTGACTCAAAACTCACCTCTTCAGACATGCCGTTTCTTGACCATCTGACTTACATAGCGTCCCCTCTAATGTGTTTTATTTGCTATTTATTACTTGCTTGTTTTACTCTTGTTTTACTATTGCTTTAATGCCGTGTCCAACTATATGTGCAACGACCTTGGGTGTCCTGAAAGGCGCTTCGATATACAATGTATTATTATTATTATTGTTATTGTTATTATTATCATACAGTAGTATGGAATAGCACAAATTGGTTGTGTCCCCTCTCTGCTTCTCTCAATATACTCTAATATAATATACAATCGATCGCATGGCTGAGGATGTGTAGCCAAAATATTTCAAACACTCATTTTCCCCAAAATAATATTTTGATTTTAAAAAGTAGTATAGAGAAGCAACATTTTCGGTGTACCCTCTCTGCCTCTTCCTAATGAGCGTGAGGCACTGGATAGCTAGGCCTCAATCGGTCCTTTGGCTCACGTTCTGTAGCAGAAAGATATAAAATACCGCAGCTCCTGGTTTCAATATTTTGATTTTCTAAAGTAGTGTGGAGTAAGCGCAACATGGCCGTGTCTCTTTACCTTTTGATGTTTGCAAGGCAACAGCGAGCTCAGCTATAATCGATCGCATGGCACAGGATGTTTAGCCAAAAGGTTTCGAGGACTTGTGTTCTTCAATTAAATATTTGGATTTTCTAAAAAAGTATGGTGTAGCACAACTTGGTCACCGCTCTGTTATGTGTCGGGTGTGGTAAATCAGCTTTTTACTATTACCGTTCTTCAGTCTTAAATAGAGTGCACTCTCGTGGCCCCAATACATTATCCCGAATTCCATATTCAATGCCTTCAATACCATACAGCCTCTGCTACTGAGTAGGAAACTGACAGAGATGGGAGTTAGCTCACACCTTGTAGAATGGATTACTGACTACCTGACAGGCAGACCCCAGTATGTGAAACAGGGGGGCTGTACATCGGACACTGTGGTTAGCAGCACAGGATCTCCGCAGGGGACCGTGCTCTCTCCGTTCCTATTCACTCTATATACATCGGACTTTAAGTACAACTCTGAGTCCATGTGCAAAAGTTTGCCGACGACACTGCGATCGTGGGATTTATCAGAAATGGGCAGGAGGAGGAGTACAGGAAATTGATTCAGGACTTTGTCCGATGGAGCGACGCAAACCACCTGCACCTAAACACCACCAAGACCAGAGAGATGGTGGTGGACTTCAGGAGAACCAGAACTCACCCGGTTCCTGTAACCATTAAAGGAGAATGTGTAGAATTTGTCCAGACCTACAAATACCTGGGTGTGCAGCTGGACAACAAACTGGACTGGACTGCCAACACAGAAGCTCTATGTAGGAAAGGGCAAAGCCGACTTTACTTCCTCAGAAGGCTGGCCTCCTTCAAAATCTGCAAAAAGCTCCTGAATATATTCTATGAGACAGTAGTGGCAAGCGCCCTCTTCTATGCGGCAGCGTGTTGGGGAGGCAGCGTCAAGAAGAAGGATGCCTCTCGTCTCAATAAACTGGCTAGGAAAGCGAGCTCTGTTATGGGCAAAGAGCTGGACAGCTTAACAACAGTAGCTGAGAGAAGGGCACTGAAAAAGCTGCGGTCAATCATGGACAATCCATCGCATCCACTACACAGCATTATCTCCAGACAGAAGAGCAGTTTCAGCGACAGACTGCTGTCACTGTCTTGTACTACGGACAGACTGAAGAGATCTTTTCTTCCTCATGTCATGAGGCTCTTTAACTCTACCCGGCAGAGTAAAAGCCCACAGTAAACCACACCACCTACATTGCATATTACCGAATCTTATTTCAATATGTATTCTGTGTAGCACTATTTAGTTATTCTATATAACACGCTACAGTGGGTATTTGCATGTCACACTGGGTATTTGTATATTGTATTCTTTTTGCTTTATTATTGTATTGTTCTCAGCTCAGGGATGCTGCTGGAAATGTGAATTTCCATGCGGGGATGAATAAAGTATCTATCTATCTATCTATCTATCTATCTATCTATCTATCTATCTATCTATCTATCTATCTATCTATCTATCTATCTATCTATCTATCTATCTATCTATCTATCTATCTATCTATCTATCTATCTATCTATCTATCTATCTATCTATCTATCTATCTATCTATCTATCTATCTATCTATCTATCTATCTATCTATCTATCTATCTATCTATCTATCTATCTATCTATCTATCTATCTATCTATCTATCTATCTATCTATCTATCCATCCATCTATCTATCTATCTATCTATCTATCTATCTATCCTACCGGGGTTGCAGAGCCGGTGCTAAGGTCTTTTCTTCCTCATGCCATGAGGCTCTTTAACTCCACCCGGCAGAGTAAAGGCCCACATTAAACCACACCACCTACATTGGATATTACCGAATCTTACTGCAATATGTATTCTGTGTAGCACTATTTAGTTACTCTATATAACACGCTACAGTGGGCATTTGCACGTCACACTGGGTATTTGTATATTGTATTCTTTTGGCTTTATTATTGTACTGTTCTCAGCTCAGGGATGCTGCTGGAAATGTGAATTTCCCTTAGGGGATGAATAAAGTATCTATCTATCTATCTATCTATCTATCTATCTATCTATCTATCTATCTATCTATCTATCTATCTATCTATCTATCTATCTATCTATCTATCTATCTATCTATCTATCTATCTATCTATCTATCTATCTATCTATCTATCTATCTATCTATCTATCTATCTATCTATCTATCTATCTATCTATCTATCTATCTATCTATCTATCTATCTATCTATCTATCTATCTATCTATCTATCTATCTATCTATCTATATTCCATGTGATGGAGGCACTTTCATGGGGAGACATTCCATTTTTGGCTCATCCAAAATGAACGGCATTGTTTTGTTTGCGATCGGTTATCCCTAGTCGACTATTGCTCAGAGTAGGGGCCAGCAGAGAGCATTTTACTTTTCGGTTTTCAACGCTGGTCCAAATAAAATGAACTGCACTTTTTTGGCATGTGATTCCTTATTTTAAGTTGACTTTAGCAGGGATCAAACGCGCAGAAGGCAAATTATTGCCATGCATGGTGACCCTTTTTTTAGTTCTTTCCTTCTTAAATGAATACGCTTTGGTACCATAATACAGTACCCCCGGTTAACTATTGCTGGGAGTTGGCACGGCCGAGCGCTTGTTATAAATTGGGGGGCAGCGGATCTACTTAACAGATTTTCGCATATCATGCGGGGTTCTGGTCCCCATTTCGGACTGTGTTTTCAACTTCCACATCTAATCTTATTTGGAGTCAATACAAATTTTTGTTGAGAGTCCCGGCCTCACGCCGAACTTATCGAATCTCCACGTCTTTGACATTAAGGCAAACATGATTCATCGGGGTAATGCGAATAAAAACAATAATTAAAATCATAAAAGTGAACAATGCACTGGACTCTAGGGAAGGCAAATACTTTGGCGTGTGTCCAACGTTTAAAAGCGTGTCTGGTTACTGTAGTCATATGAGTTGCATACTTCTTTTTCAGTGCAAACATCTGTTGGCCCAAATGGAATATAAATACGACGGTTCGCTATCGGAATAATTGTTTTTGAAAAGAGATTATTCATGGATGTGATACAATGCAGTAAAATTATTGGTGATACAAATAATAATGACGTGAGGCTTGTTTTTTTTTTTAGCTCAGTCGCTTCATCAATTGATTAAATATGACATTTCAATTTTGAATATTTTGCTTCTTGGGATTTATTTTCATTTTGGCAAACTTTTGGAAACGGAAAAAAAGGTTTTAAGTAGATAAAGCTTTACTTTTTTATTTTTGGCAGTTGGAATCTATTAGTTATTCGTCCCGTTGGACCTCATTCTTTTTTATTTATTACAAATTCCAGGTTTATTCAAAAATCCAACAAAAATAAAGTTGATTAATGCAAGGTCTTGCTGAAGAAATCTGCTGCGCTTAAATGCTACGAGTTGTAAATAAAAAACAACATAAACCCCCAATATGAAAAAGGCACAAGCTCCAAACAAACATTTTTTTATTGTTTAATCAGTCCATACATTATTTTGTTTATTATCAGATAAACTGAGAATGTTTTCATAGTCATGAAAAGAACAATTCAAATAACCAGTGTAGATAACACTGAAATTGTTTTCCCTCTTCCTCTTAGTTCTGTGAGTTATTCAGGAATACCAATACTTAGTTTCCTAGGTATTCCTGTGTAGTTCTTTTCGTGTTTTGTTCATTTAGACTGGTTAGTGTTTCAATATTGTTCCGTGATCTCATCGTCTTGGCACTATTGTTTTAGTTCTCATCGGCTGTGAGTGCAAATTATGCCTTATCTCTTTCCATGTTGTCCAGTTAGAGCTATTGTATTAACTTATCCTGCATTGTCACCCTTTCATGTTTTGTTCAGTCAGTGCCAGTGTTCCAACCTACACTGCATTGTCTACTTTTGTCATCTTACATTCATGGTTTGTTCCATCAGAGATTGTTAATGTGGCAGCATTATATGTCGTGGTCTAAGGGGCCGGTTACACAGCCTTTCACGGGCGTATCGAGGCTGAATCACGGCCAGAAATTTCTGCCTGTGAAGCAGACGCTGTTGGACGCTTTGAGATCGCCATACAGACGAAATACAGCAGTGCTTTACACGCGGTTGGAAATTCACACGTGGTTGGCCGAGTGAAAAAGTTTTGCGCTGCTCAAAACTTTAGACCACGTGTAACCGCGGGCGGCACACGTGGTACACACGAGGTAACGACGCGGTACAGACACGGAACGACGTTCTACGGCCGCGGCCAGGGCGTGGTTACACGCGGGTAGGACGCGAAATTTTAGCAGGTAATCGTGGGTGGAGCACGGTCATAGCACGTTTGTTCTGCGCCTGTATCGCGGTGTTATCACGTGAATTAGCGTGTGTAACGCGTGTGACGGTCAAACGCCTTTCTCCGCGTATATACAACGCGATTTGTCGAGCACACGTCAGTTGTGCTCGAGACGTCAAGGGGTGAACATGGATCCCCGTCACCGTAGTGACCTCGTCTTAATCCATTTTTATTTCTTGACAAGATAATAAAATAAAAATGAAAAACTATTACGATAATAACATATTGCCTTCTTCGGTGCCATAGCTTGAAATCTTGATCTTCACGGGACTGTGTCTTGAGCGGTTATGATTTCTACAGCACAGTGTTGTGCCGAGAAATGCATCACTGCCGAGATTTGCATCCCCTCGCTACTATAACCACTTTTACTTCATTTTATGTCAAGTCAAGTCAAGTCATTTTTATTTGTATAGCCCTAAGTCACTTTATCTCACTTTTATATCATTTTTCGAGAATGTGATGGCGAAGATATAACCAAAACAACTTCGACTTGCATTTGTTGGGAATGTATACAATTTAAACCATTCTGTCTATGTATTTGTTGTGAATGTAATCGAACGGTAATGCACACCGTATATAAATCACTTTTGAGAACTGTTATGCACTCTACTATAAAACTTATTATGCTGAAATAAGCTTTATGGTAGAGTGCATAACAGTTTCAATACGAGCGATTTGAATAGAAAAGGGCAAAATAAACATGTTACCTGCTCAAAAGTGATTTATATACGGTGTGCATTGCCGTTCGATTACATTCACAACAAATACAAAGACGGAACGGTTTAAGTTGTATTACATTCCCAACAAAGACAAAGTGGTTTTGGTTATATGTCCGCTATTACATTCCTGAAAAGTGATATAAAAGTGAGATAAAACCAGGTCAAAGTGGTTATAGTAGCCAGGGGATGCAAATCTCGGCTCACAACACCGGCTCGGCAGCTTTTATCCCCGTGGTCCACACGCGGAAATGAAGCGGAACAGTTGCCGGCGTCTGTTTTGCAGGCATACCATCGATGAACAGCGGGTTGGCCAATTTTGCGCATTTTCTATCGCGGGCAAAAAAAAAATCGCAAAATTTTACCCGCGATTCAGACGCAAACGGCTGTGTGACCGGGCCCTAACCGTCATGGCATTCCTATTATTGTTCTATCAACGTGTGGGTATATGCCCCAAATTGTCCATCTTTATGCTTTGTTCATTTAGAGTTTGTTAGTGCAGCTGCATTATATTTCATGATCTTGTTGCCATGGAACTCCTTGTGTTTTTCTGTCATTGTGTGGGAATGTTTCTTGTGTCATATTCCTATTAATGTTTTGTTCTGTTATAGCTGGTCGGTGTTGGAACATTATGTAGCTGTTCAATTCATGCGTGAGAGTATTTCCCTGCGTCCTCTTCCTTTTGTGTTTTGGTTAGAACGAGTTAGTATTTAAACATGTCATACATCTTATTACTTTCGTGTTTTGATCCCTTAGATCAAGTTAGTGTTTCAACTTTCTGTACCAGGCGTGTATAGTCGATCCTGTAGTAGGAGTAACTTTGACGTCTTTAAATTCTGACCCTGCTACATTGTTTTGTTTTATTTCTGTTCTATAACCAATTCTGATTATTTTTTCTGACAATAAATCATTTTTAAAATCTTACTTTTCGTCTACATTTACATTTATGGGATCTGCTTCACAGGCCTCGCCAAAACCCGACAGTTTTACGGAATGTTGGAACTTGCATGGACCGAAACATGGCAGGTTGACATGGTTAGCTTATCAAAATTTCTCCAACATTTTTGTTCTTTTTAGGGAATGTATGTTTTCCATTTTGACATTCTATGAATGGCACTTTCGTACATTTCTCAACCCTCAGCCTAAGTGACTTAAACCCGTAAAAGCAGTCATCCGTGCTTGCAACAGTCCAGAACAGCACAAATAGCTCACTGTCCACAGAAGAGCGGCCCCCATGCCTCCCCAAGGCTTGAAAATGAGCAAAGAGGACATTTTTAGGGGCAGAGTAGAGCATTTTTGGGTACGGGCCACCTCCATAACGCCGGCTTGTATTTCACTGCCCTGTACCTATTAAGGGAACCATTCTAAAAATGTGTACTAGTGTAGAAAGGGCTGAGTGGACAAGAAGTAAAATCAAACCGCTTCTACAATTACGTGACTGGAATTTGATGGACTTCCTCGTCTCGCCTCAGACAACTGTCCTGCGAGCCACAATTAGCCCGCGGGATATGAGTTCAAGACCCTGAGTTTTGGTCGGACAATGTGATTTTTAGATAATTTAAAAATGGTCCTTTTGTAGGTAGTTCACATGCAAAATCTTTATGTATTTGAGTTAGATTTTCTAATTGAAGAATTCACACATAATTTGCAATTTCATCTATGAATAATTGATGTTTTGCACATTTTCTGCAGTGGTTTTGACTCGCACACTGAATCTTTATAGTTTTTTTGTATAATTCAATTGTCTACAAAAACATCTTCATGTAATTTGAAAGTAATTAGCTAATTTCTCATTTTGGGGCGTTTATATTGTTTTCTATTGGTAGTTTTTTAAAAAGATCACATGCTGACAAAGTGCGTGCATCGTTTTTTTGCTCAATCAAAGAATGTACAAAGAATCTTCAATACATTAGAAAATTATCAGCTGTTTCTCATTTTTGTTTTAGGTGAATCATTTTGATTTGGTCATTTTGTAAATACCTCACATGCTGATAAAGTGTGAGCAAACTTGTTGGTTTAATTCAAGTTTCTACAAAAACATTTTTTTAAAACAATGAAAAATATTTATATGTTTCTCGTTTTTTGATGTGGGTATTTGGTGTATTTCTTAGGGTGGGTGTGTGGGTGGATCCCTGAAACACTAGGGTTGTAGGGCACCATTTCCTGTGGTGTGTTGTTTCAATTAAACCTCCAATGTGTAATATTTGACCACTAGATGGAACTGTGTAATGGCAGGGTGCCGGAAAAATATGGCGGCGAACCAAATAGGTTTTCGTTGTGTAAAAGAAATACAAATTATCGATCTATGATTTTATAAAATAAACATTATTATGATAGTTAATTGGCAGCACGGCGGCGCAGTTGTTAGCGCGTGTGCGGCACAGTTCTAAGGTCTTGGGAACCTCCTGTGTGGGTTCAAATCCAGCTACCGGACTTACTGTGCGGAGTTTGTATGTTCTCCCCGTGCTTGCGTGGGTTTTCTCCGGGCACTCCGGTTTCCTCCCACATTCCAAAGACATGCATTTCAGGTGGATTGGCCGGTCCAAATTGTCCCTAGGTGTGAATGAGCGAGAGAGTTGTCTGTTCCTGTGTGCCCTGTGATTGGCTGGCAACCAGTTCAGGGTGTCCGCTGCCCGATGATTGCTGGGATGGGCTCCAGCACCCCTGCGACCCTACTAAGATAAGCGATGCAGCTAATGAGATGAGATGGTAGTTCATGTTTTTTTGCCAAGTATTCAAACCAATCCTGTTGTTTTCTTGCCGAACGGAAACATTAGAAAATAATAAACTAAATCATTTTGATGTGGTCATTTTGTGAGTTAGCTCACATGCTAAAGAGTCAGCACCACTGAATAAGAGATGAACAAATACTCTTTAATACATCTAAAAGTAGTTGATATTTCAGATTTTTTTTTGTTTTAGTTTTTTGTGGTGGGATGATCGTTTTGTAAGTATGCTGAATCTTAAAACATTTTAGTTTTTTTAGTTAGACTCTGCAATATATTTAGAAATAATTGATATTTTGCATTTGTTTGTGGTGTGGTCATTTTGACTTGGTCTTTTTATAAGTCGCTCAGATGCAGAATCTTCGTACGTTTTAGTTGAAGTATGTGCAAAGAATCCTCCGAGCATTTTGAAATATTTAGCTGCTTATCACATTGGCTTGGCCATGTTCTAAGTAGCTTGCAGGCTGAAAAGGCATAAGCATAATTTTTGACATAATCTAAGAAACAACAAAAAATCCTCAAATAAATAACTAGCAGTTTATCATTTTTGGGAGGGCTGGATCATTTTCTGGTATTTTTCTAAGTTCTTCGCATGATAAAACATGTGTGAGCATAATTATTGGTTTAATATAGGAATCGATGTAAAAAAAAACTCTAATCAGTGTCAGAACCCGAACAGACGCTTAAGGCTTTCGCATAAGCTTTATATTACGGGAATGGAGCAGTCATGCACGGGAACACAAACGCCAAAAGGCAGACAAGATCGAAACCGAACAGGACAGACACAATTGATACCGGACAGGACAGTACACACGGGATCGATACCGGATACTGGATACAACAGCAAGTTACCGGACAGGATGGGACCGATACCGGATACAACAGCAAGATACCGGACAGGATGTGACCGATACCGAATACATAAACAAGATACCGGATACATAAGCAAGACACCGGACAGGGCAGGACAGACGGAATTTATTCACGAGCAAGATACCGGACGGGGCGGGACAGATGAGATCGATACCGGAGAAAGATACCGTACAGGACGAGACAGGCGGGACTGATACCGGATAACGGAGAAAGATACAGGACAGGACGAGACAGGCGGGATCGATACCGGATAAGGGAGAATGATACCGGACAGGACGAGACAAACAGGATTGATACCAGATACTGCATACACGAGCAAGATACCGGAAAGGACGAGACAGGCGGGATCGATACCGGATACTGGACCAAGATACCGGACAGGACGAGACAGCCAGGATCGATACCGGATACTGGATCAAGATACCGGACAGGACGAGAAAGACGGGATTGATACCAGATACTGGAAACTTGAGCAAGACACCGGACAGGACGGGACAGACGGGATCGATAGCAGATACAGGATACACGAGCAAAGTACCGGACAGGGCAGGACAGACGGAATCGATACACGAGCAAGATACCGCACAGGGTCTGAAGATTAATGTCATTGTTGAGCATACCAAGTTCCGGCGGCGTGTTAAGAGACCGGGCGAGACCACTGCTCAGTTCATTGCCGCATTGAGGGAATTAATTGCGAACTGTGACTTTGGCACGTTTGCTGATGATATGATTTGGGATCAATTCATTGAGAAGATGTCCTCTTCGAGAATCAGAGAACGCTTGCTGTTGGAAATGGACCTAAAACTTGACAAAGCGATCGCTATTGCTACACAAATCGAATCCGCTATGTCAGAAGCTTATGCTATTGCTCCTGTGCACGTGCCCGACGTTCCTGTGAAGCTCGTGCAACAAAGAGATAAAAGGAATCAGAGCAGTACGCATGCACAGCGCTCGAGAGATAAAATGAATCAACACAAAACCTGCTACCGTTGTGGCTCCAACTCTCATCTAGCAAATGACCCCAAATGCCCTGCTAAAAATGCAAAATGCAACCAATGTGAAAAAAATTGACATTTTAGTAAAGTGTGTCGCAGCGCAATTCCTACCTGATCAGTAAGAGAAGTTACTGTCCCAGAACTTACTGTGTGTCATGTAGCCCCTACAGCTACAGTCCCAAAGCACCTTACGTGTACAGTTGCTCTCCATGCGAATGATGAACAGTCAATTACTACTGACCTGCTTGTGGACACTGGTTCAGCAGTCTCAATTCTGCCAGAGAGAATTTACAGACAATCATTCATGCACTTGCCTCTCTCAAAGCTTACTGTACGTCTGGTGACCTACATCAAGAAGCCAATTCTAGTGTTGGGCTGTCTTCAACTTACTGCTACATAATGCAACCAGAGTGCACATACTGACCTCTACATAGTTCCTGACGGTACTCCACTACTGGGAATGGACCTGTTCACTGCACTTCGCCTCCACATACAAGATGGGCAGATTACAACACCTGCTGCATCGGAGATGAGTCACTCTGTCAACACTACAAATGCTTTAGGCGTTGCTACAGGTTTTATACACAAAGTTAAAGTGCGTGCAGACGTCCCTCCAGTCCAGCAAAAGCTACACAGACTCCCATATGCCGTGCGTGACAAGGTTTCGGAGGAGCTGACGAAACTGGAAAATGATGGCATCATGGAGATGGTGGCTTCTGTGTCTCCTGATTTTGCTGCAGTCACTGCTGATGAGCTCTCCAGTGCGTATGAGGAATCCAGTGCTACAGAAGGTGCAACACTACATGCAGAAGGGATGGCCTCGTACTGCAAAAGGCCTTGACCCCCTCATCGTGCCATACTTCCGTGTGCAAAATGAGCTTGCCTTGCAGAACAGTGTCATTGTGCGTGGCACTCATCGTGTTGTGATACCACAACAGCTACAGGAAAAAATGATCCAACTTGCTCATGCTACACACCAAGGGATAGTTCGCACAAAACAAAGACTGAGAGACTTTTACTGGTGGCCTTGAATGGATTCTCACGTTGAGCTCACCATCAAATCATGCACCACCTGCTTGCAGCATGACAAAACCACGTACTGCCCCGTTACAGCCTGTGCCTACCCCAACTGCTGCCTGGGAAAAGGTTGCTGTGGACATTGTTGGTCCTATTTACTCTGCGCCTGCTGATAGCCGCTTCGCCATCACCCTCATTGACTATTACAGCCGATGGCCTGAGATTGCCTTCTGCTCAAATGTTACTTCTGCCTCTGTTATGACTTTTCTTTCCATTGTGTTTAGCAGAGAAGGTAATCCACAGGAAATTGTTACTGACAATGGCCCTCAGTTCGTGTCGACCGAGTTTGAAGCATTCCTTAGTGACAGGAACATCACACACCGTCGCAGCTCTGTGTACTACCCACAGGCCAATGGTGAAATTGAGCGTTTCAACAGAGTCTTCAAGGACTGTCTACAAACAGCCAACAACGAAGGTAAACCACTGAAAGCCTTCTTCACTGAGTTTTTACAGACTTACAGAGCCACACCACATGCCGTGACTTCAGTATCCCCCGCTGAACTTTTGCATGGTAGACCACTGAATACAAAGCTTCACATCACAGGTCTTCACTCCATGCGCCCCACTGCTGACAAAGGCAACATGCTACAAAACATACAAAACAAACAACGGAAGTCAAAACAAAACACCGACAAATGTCGCGGTGCAAAATCACCAAGCTTCCAGATTGGCTCTGCGGTTCGCATCCGCAAACCTGGAATCATTGCCAAAGGACACTCAAAGTTCACCAAGCCACTGACAGTGGTAGCCCAAAAGGGTCCAGCCACTTATCTGCTGTCTGATGGAAAGGTGTGAAATGCTTTCCGCCTTCCCCATTTTTCCACCTGTGCTGCTGCTTCAGCGCCACAGCCTGCTGATGCTGATGCTTGTCTCCTGCCAAGCAACCAAGGTGCTGAGCCACCTGAACCTGAAACTGTGCCCTCACCACATCGCTCTCCGAGTGTACTGAGAATACGACATGGTCCTGCATAGCTTCAAGGTTACGTGACTTAAAAAAAAAGATACAGAAAAGATGTGGTGATGTTCAAAAAAAAAAAGACATGATGAATGTTGCTTGTTTAAAAAATTGTCATGTTTGTTTATGATGAGATCTTCATACAGTCTGCTTAAGTTTACAAGGTTTACACATTTTTGCTTACCAATATTGACAGTATAGTTCCTTACAATATTGCTTACCTTTGATAAATATTTACCTCTAATCTGGTAATGAATATTGAAACGTATGTTTTCTATAAGCTCATACTTACCGAAGAGTTATTGCGTATTTTAGATGAATGATACTGTTTGTGTCCTATTCTAAGAAAAAGGGAATATGTGGTGTCGTGTAATACACTCCCCTTCCTGCGGTGTTGCTGTATACTAATGTGCAGCCTTGTACTTGTGCTTGAGAACTACTGAGGAAGAAGTGAAGAAAACACTCTATGAATGTACCGTCCGTGCCTGTCTCTGAATCCTACTACAACCCTACTACATACACAACAGGAGGTAGCCTCACGCTACTAAAAAGACGCTCGCACACCTGCTAGTCAGTCTGTCAAGGAAGTAAAAGACACATATTGTAGAAGTAGAATGGCAGACCCTTCAAGACTCGTATGATTCACGAGCACAATGGTGGGAAACGATAAAGAAACGAACACAGACCTTTTTTAAAAATGCAGGGACAAACAAAAAACTTAAAGAGATGAAGCGCATGTCGGGACTACAAAGAAGACTCCAACGCTATTTCATCCTAACAGAAAAGGGGATGGACTTTAATGATGAAATCAAAGAGACCAAACAAGAACTAAACGCTTTGGCGGAAATAAAGAGCAAAGGCATCATAATAAGAAGCAGAGAAAGAGAAATAGAAGAAGGGGAAAAATGTACACGCTACTTTTTAAAAAAAATTATGAGCAAAAGTGAGGGGCTTTTCAAACTTCAAAACGAAAACGGGCAAATAACAACGGAAAGTAGTGAAATAACCAAATTAGTCGAAAACTACTACAAAAATTATATGAAAAGAAAGAAACACATGAGAATGAAATGGGGCATGTATTAGATCATATTTCAAGATCAGTGCGTCAAGACCCCTTTTTAACATCGGACTTTACCCAAGACAAACTGAATGATTGCATAAAGACTATGAAAAAAGGCAAATCACCCAGGGAGGACGGGCTGAACCTCGAATTTTACCGGACTTTTTGGGATATTTTAGCACCAGATCTGATTACTGTTTTTAACGAACTTTCTAGTCGAGACAACATGCTAGACAGGTTCAGAATAGGGATAGTTACTCTATTGCACAAAAAAGGAGACAAAACTGACTTAAAAAACTGGCGACCCTTAACGCTTTTAAACGTGGACTGTAAAATTTTCAGCAAGCTTCTAGCAACATGAATGTCTGTAGTCTTGGGAGACTTGGTTGATCCGGACCAAACCTGTGCTATCGTGGGAAGGAAGATCAGCGACAGTCTCATGCTGATCCGTGACACCATTTGTTATGCGAGAGACAGAAACATGCGACTAGCGGTCCTAAACCTAGACTTTGAGAAAGCCTTTGATCAAGTCTCGCACCAATACCTCTTCAGGGTATTGCAAAAATGTGGTTTTCCCCAAAAATACATCAAGTGGGTGGGACTGCTATACCGAGACATCTACAGCAAATTCTTGATGAACGGGAATTTATCGGAAGCAATCGAGATCAACTGCGTTGTACGTCAAGGTTGCCCTATGTCTCCCCTTCTCTATGTTCTTTGCATTGAACCTTTGGCACAAATGTTAAGAAAAGATAGATTTGTCGAAGGGATCAATATCCCAGGAAGTGGGGGACAAATTACCAATTGTGTTTTGTACGTGGATAATTTTAATATTTTATGTACTGACCGCGTATGAAATGATCTGAAATGATCTGCATTTATAAAGCGCTTTTCAAGTCAATGACTTCCCAAAGCGCTTTACATTGTGCTTCACATTTCCCAATAGCGGCCGTGATCTGTGCAGCCATGTAAGGCGCTAACCTGCTTATTGGGGGTATTGGGGGTTCAGTGTCTTACCCAAGGACACTTCGACATGTAACACGGACAAGCCGGGATTCGAACTGGGATCCCTTAATCCTAAAACGATCGCTCTACCTCCTGAGCTACTGTATCTGTTAGAAGAGCCCTTGACTTAACTGACCTGTTTGAGAGGGCATCTGGGTCAAGGCTAAATAGAGAAAAATCACAAGTGAAGTTTTATGGAACGTGGAAAGAGACAGAAAAGGCAGGACTCCCACTGACGGTGTCAAAGACAGACCAGAAAATCCTAGGGGAATGCGGATGGAGGAGGCGAGACCAAATGGGATGACGTGACAAGGAAAGTTAAGCAAAGACTTGTTTTTTGGACACTAAGAAAACTGACAATAGAGGGGAAGGTCCCAATCATCAAAGCGATCATCCTCCCACTGCTTTTATCAATCAGTTTAGTTTTTATGCCCAAAAGCAACGTGCTGTTACAACTGGACCAAGCCATCTTTCACTTTATCTGGGGCTCAAAGTGGGAAAGGATAAAAAGAGATACAATGAAAAAGAAAAAGGAAAAAGGGGGGAAAGGAGTGCCTGACCTCCAGCTTTTCCTGGGAAGCAAATATGTCTCTCTCCACTTCCAAAACGCTGTGGGCCCACCCAACAACCCGAAAAGTCAAGCGATGACCCGGTTCTGGATGGGCTCATATTTGCGGAAGCTAAAGCTTGAACCAAACAATCGTTTGATTCCAGTTTCATTTAACTTGCCACCAACACATCTCTTTATTCGGGATTTTTTAAAGAAGTTTGATTTAGAAACACAAGAATGTCACACTTTACAAAACCACAGGGCCCATTGCTATTGTGCAAGGGCGAGTAACAGTAAGTCCTGTGTGGGGTCTTGCGTTTGGCGAACCTACAACGGTTTGGAGCAACGTGAATCATCCTGCCCTCCCAAACAGACTACGAGACTTGTCATGGATGGTGGCTCATGAGGTTCTCCCAGTCAGAGCTGTAATGCACCACCGAGGAATGTCTGCGACTTCGACATGCCCTCGACCTGGCTGTGGCGCCCACGAGTCGGTGAGGCACCTTTTTTGTGAGTGCAACGCTGCCGAGGACTTGTGGACAATGGCCGACCAACTAGGAAAGTTCCCGGACTTGCCAGCAGGGGAGGTCCCTAATGCACAGTACGTGCTTTACGGGGTGAGTCGGTCGAGGATGTCTCGGAACGACTTTGCCAGGGATTGGCTCACTCTCGCCGCCATCAAGGACGCCATCTGGACCTCCAGAAACCTGCTGGTATGGAGGTGCAGGCAGATTCCCCCCGTGGCTGTGCTCCAAATGGCTGCAGATACCATACAATCTGCGAGCGGCGGGCCTAGGACGCAGCCATAAAGAAGTCAAGTCAAGTCATCTTTATTTGTATAGCCCTAAATCACGAAGAGTCTCAAAGGGCTTCACAGATTATTACACTATATTACACAGACTATTTTTCAGCCGACGAGAAGAGTAGATGCTATGGAGTAGAAGTGAGTTTTAAGTTTAGATTTAAACATTTCCACTGAGGTTGCAGATCGGATCTCAGGGGGAAGAGCATTCCACAGCACCGGTGCCCGGATGGAGAACGCTCTCGAACCAGCAGAACACTTCTTTGCTCTTGGGATCACCAGAAGACCGGCACTCTCAGATCGTAGGGCAAATCAGATCTGAAAGATAAGAGGGAGCAAGTCCATGTATGATTTTGTACAATACTAAGAGAACCTTGAAATCACATCTATGGCTAACTGGGAGCCAATGCAGGTTAGCCAAAATCGGTGTTATGTGATCGTACTTCTTTGTCCTAGTTAAAAGCCTCGCTGCGGCATTTTGTACCAGCTGAAGAGACTTGATTCTAGACTTCGGGAGACCAGAGAGTAGTGCATTACAGTAATCGAGACGGGAGGTAACAAATGCATGAATTGTAATTTCCGCATCAGACTGAGACAGTATTGAACGGATTTTAGCAATGTTACGAAGATGGAAGAAAGCGGTTCTAGTAATTTTCGTTACATGCATTTCAAAGGATAGATCAGGGTCAAATATGACACCTAAATTTTTAACTGAGTCACTCTGTGTGATGTGACATTTGTCAATGTTCACAGCAGTTTTTGAGAATAAGTCACGGCATTTAGATGGACCAATGACTAACATTTCGGTCTTTTCAGAGTTAAGACGCAAGAAATTGAGTGACATCCACTCTTTTATCTCAATGAGGCAGGCCTCCAAATTTCCACAGTTTAGTGTGGTAGATTCCTCCAACGGAAGATATAGTTGAGTGTCGTCTGCGTAGCAGTGGAAGCTGATATTGTACTTGCGAATAATATCAGCTAATGGAAGCATGTAAATGCTGAAAAGAAGGAATCGTCTGCACCCACCTGGAGGGGGAAACCGGAGCTACACTGTGGGGGTCCCGGCAGCAACAGCCAGGTTGTGGAAAGTAGAAGTAAGAAGGGAGAGGACCCACACAGAGGACTGGTGGATGCCGCTTGGGAGGGTGGGATGTCAGAGCTATGCCCTTGCACAATAGTATTGCCCTTTACACGTTGGTTAACTACTGTTAAAAGATAATAACTCTGAAATTGTTTAATTGATGTTGAAAATGTCAGGAAAAAATGTTAAAACGTCATACGTCATATTGTCACGTCATATTGTCAGATATAACAAAATTGTGAATATGCTTGATAGTTGTTGAGATTGTCGTGTTTGTTTTGCTGCTGTTGGTGTCGGTGGATTTGTTCAGACCAAAAACAATCGACTTTGGCCTGGACGGATCTATTGACACTAACAAAGATGTTATATAACGAAATTGTGAATATGCTTGATTGCTATTAAGATTTTCGAGAAGGGTTGTTCAAACCTCACATTTTGTTTGCTGTTAAACGTCATATTGAAATATAATATTGTGAATGTGCTTGATTGCTGTTGAGATTGTCAAGAGGGGTTGTTCAAACCTCACACTGTTTGTTTTCTGTTATTAGTGTCAATAAATTTGTTCAAACCACAAAAAATCGGCATGTCGGGACTAGATGGCTGTACCTCCGGGAACGGTGCATTCGCAATGATCGCAGCAAGGCTTTAAGGCTAGGACCTTAGCTTGGCCTTTTGGCTGAGAGTAAGAGTATATATGTATATATGGCTCCTTCGCTTTCCAGCGTATTATGAACTGACTGATAACGGATAATTAATAAAGAAAATAGAACAATAACCCTTAAAAAATCCCCCCCCACCCCGCGGCAGACCACCCGCTTCTTCCTAATTGGTAAGGACATCTCAGTTGTCTTTCTCAATGGCGGCAAGAATTGTTGTCATGACGATGTTGTCCCACGCTCCCTTACTTCAATACATAGCGGCAATATGCCCGTTTGCCTTTGACTTAGAGGCTGCGTCATGAGCTCATTTTGTAGAATTTGCACGACGAGGGTGTGTTTACGCTCGTAAGATGTGATCTTCATCGGCACATATATTTCACCGGTCGAAATCTTACCTTTTGTACTCGAGCGCCGCCGGCGGCCCGTTAAGGCCCGGTCACACAGCCGTTTGCATCTGTATCGAGGCTGAATCACGGCCAGAAATTTCTGCCTTTGAAGCGGACGCTTTTGGACGCATTGAGATCGCCATACAGACGAGATACAGCAGTGCTTTACACGCGGTCAGAAATTCACATGCGGTTGGCAGCGTGAAAAAGTTTTGCGCTGCTCAAAACAATAGGGCAGGGTCACCCAGCCTTTCACAGGCGTATCGAGGCTAAATCACGGCCAGAAATTTCTGCCCGTGAAGCAGACGCTGTTGGACGCCTTGAGATCGCCATATAGACGAGATACAGCAGTGCTTTACACGCGGTCGGAAATTCACACGTGGTTGGCCGAGCGAAAAAGTTTTGCGCTGCTCAAAACTTTAGACCACGTGTTAACCGCGGGCGGCACACGAGGTAATGACACGGAAATGACGCGGAACGACGTGCTATGGCCGCGGCCAGGGCGTGGTTACACGTGGGTAGGACGCAAAATTTCAGCGGGTAATCGTGGGTGGAGCACGGTCATAGCATGTTCTGCGCCTGTATTGCCTTGTTATTACGTGAAATTAGCGTGTTACGCCTGTGACGGTCAAACGCCTTTCTCCGCGTATATACAGCGCGATTTGCCGAGCACACGTCAGTTGTGCTCGAGACGTCAAGGGGTGAACATGGATCCCCGTCACCGTAGTGACCTCGTCTTAATCCATTTTTATTTCTTAACATTTATTTTCATTTCATAACAAGATAATAAAATAAAAATGAAAAACTATTACAATAATAACATATTGGCTTCTTCGGTGCCATAGCTTGAAATCTTGATCTTCACGGGACTGTGTCTTGAGCGGTTATGATTTCTACAGCCCGGTGTTATGCCGAGAAATGCATCCCTGCCGAGATTTGCATCCCCTCGCTACTACAACCACTTTTACCTCGTTTTATCTCACTTTTATATCACTTTTAGGGAATGTAATGGTGAACAAATAACCAAATCCACTTCGTCTTGCAATTGTTGGGAATGTAATACAACTTAAACCATTCCGTCTTTGTTTTTGTTGTGAACGTAATCGAACCGTAATGCACACCGTATATAAATCACTTTTGAGAACTGTTATACACTCTACCGTAAAGCTTATTATGCAGAAATAAGCTTTATGGTAGAGTGCATAACAGTTTCAATACGAGCGATTTGAATAGAAAAAGGCAAAATAAACATGTTACCTGCTCAAAAGTGATTTGTATACGGCGTGCATTACCGTTCGATTACATTCACAACAAATACAAAGACGGAACGGTTTAAGTTGTATTACATTCCCAACAAAGACAAAGTGGTTTTGGTTATATGTTCGCCATTAAATTCCCTAAAAGTGATATAAACGTTAGATAAAACGAGGTAAAAGTGGTTGTAGTAGCGAGGGGATGCAAATCTCGGCAAGGATGCATTTCTCGGCATAACTCCGGCTCAGCAGCTTTTATACCCGTGGTCCACACGAGAAAATGACGCGGAAATGACGCGATGAGGAAGCGGAACAGTCGCCGGCGTCTGTTTTGCGGGCATTCCACCGATGAACAGCGGGTTGGCCAATTTTAAGCATTTTCGATCGCAGGCAACCACGGGCAAAAAAAAACCGCAAAATTTTACCCGCGATACAGACGCAAACGGCTGTGTGACCAGGTCCTTAGAAAAATTACATAAATTGGCCGCATCTCTGAATAAGCCGCGGGGTTGAAAATTTGGGAAAAAAGTAGCGGCTTATAGTCCGGAATTTACGGTAATAAAGTCGTACCTGACGTCAACCATGTCCCAGGAACAGCTCACTGGCCTTGCTGTCATCAGCATTAATCACGAAGTAGGGGAGCAGATTGATTATGGCGATGTTATTGATGATTGGGTGGTGGGCGCTCGGCGGGGATCTCGCCCGGGGAGTCATTTATTGTAGAACCGCCACTGACGTATTTTAAAATCCTGAAAAAAAATTAAAAACAATTAGCTGTTTCTTCTCTTTATGATGGGTGGGTTTGGAGTAGTAGCATGGTTTAAGTAGCTCACTTGCTGAAAAAATGTAAGCACCCCTGTTTTCGACTTTTAACGAAGCTCCGGAGAGAGCTGACCGACTCCAACCCACAAAAGCCTTTCACCCGTTCCATATAAAAGGCCGGTTTTATTCACCATCGGTGTCGCCGGATTTACGGTTTCCCCGTGGATGCAATAAAGCGACAGCACCATCAAACTTTTCCTGTAAAAGCTCGGAAAACATAACACGCTCGTCTCAATATTTCCACCGCGGCATGTTCGCCTTACAACAATTTGGAGCCGAATTGAGAAAACTTTGTTACAAATGAGAGAGGAGAATGCGCTTCTTCCGTCCACTCGTAATATACGAGCGCCACTTTTGGCTCACAGACAAAAGGCTGTCCTAAGCATGTGCTAGCATGTAAAAGCCGTGAGCGCAAGGGGAGAAGCGAGCCTCACCTCGTTTGTCGCTTTATTCAAATTGTTCGGACAAGCGGTAAAAAGAAAATGCTAAAGAAATTGTGGAGCTCTGGTAAACTGTACAAAGGTATAAGCAATTTAAAAGTTTCCAAAACGTCAATTTTATTGTCATGTTCTTTAATATAGGGTGACCAGACATGTCCACTTTTTACATCCCGGTGTACAGCGGGGGTTTACAAATTCATGAAAAGGTCTGGTTTTATTACGAGACCAATTTGCATGTGTTGAAATTGACTGACGCTTTCAGCACTGGGTTGCCTGTGACGTATACCCTGGGAGCCAGCAGAGTGGTTGGTTCTGCAGTACTCAGTAACAGAGAAAACGAGAATGCCTAAGTCAAAGTGCATCTTCACAGATTCCCAAAAACATACCAAACTTAAACTATTTGGTGTTTGTGTGTATGAGTTATGTCTTTAAAATAAATGTATGCAATAGATCAACATCAGACAAAATGCTGGGCTCCACTCATTCTGCCCACGACATAATGGTCTTCTTTACTAAGAAGATCCAAAGCATACAGGAAGAAATCGCTAAAGACAGTATTAATTCAACACATACTAAAGCACTCAAATCTATAGATGCACGACATGGTGGCTGTCCAGGGATTTTGTCCCGTTTTGGTGAACTGTCACTCGATAATCTTAAACAGATGGTGAATACGGCCAAACCGACGACTTGCCAGTTCGACCCGCTTCCAGGTTCACTTAGGTCTCTTCAGTTCTAAATATTTTAAACATATCACTCTCCTCAGGTGTAGTTCCAGCGGCTTTTAAGTCCGCCGTCATTAAACCCACACTGAAACGACCCAACCTTGATCTAGAAAACTTATGTAATTATAGACCTGTGTCAAACCTACCGTTTCTTTCTAAAATACTTGAAAAAGTAGTGGCACAGCAGCTGAATGATTTCATGTCCGAGAACAATCTCTTTGAATCAATGCAATCAGGATTCAGTGCTAACCACTCTACTGAGACAGCTCTGATTAAGGTAACCAATGATCTCCTACGGGCAATGGACTCTGGCGCATCATCACTTTTGCTGCTGCTGGATCTTAGTGCTGCATTTGAGACAGTGGACCATAATATCTTGCTAGAACGGTTGGAAAAATTGATTGGTCTCTCAGGAAACGTCCTCTTATGGTTCAGATCCTACCTCTCAGATAGGACACACTGCGTAAATATGGCGAATTGACATCTGAGCCATTTAGTGTTACCTGTGGTGTTCCGCAGGGTTCAGTGCTTGGCCCCCTTCTCTTCAGCATTTATATGCTTCCACTAGGTGATATTATTCGCAAGTATAATATCAGTTTCCGTTGCTACGCAGATGACACTCAACTCTATCTCCCGATGGAGGAATGTGCCACACTAAACTGTGGAAATTTGGAGGCCTGCCTCACTGAGATAAAAGAGTGGATGTCACTCAATTTCCTGCGTCTTAACTCTGAAAAGACTGAAATGTTAGTTATTGGTCCATCTAAGTCCCGTGACTTATTCTCTAAAACCGCTGTGAACATCGACAATTGCCACATCACTTAAAAATGTAGGTGTCATTTTCGACCCCGATCTGTCCTTTCAAACACATGTGAAGAAAATTACTATAACCGCTTTCTTCCATCTCCGTAACATTGCTAAAATTCCTCCTATACTTTCTCAGTCGGATGCGGAAATCATAATTCACGCGTTTGTTACCTCCCGTCTCGATTACTGTAATGCACTACTTTCCGGTCTTCCGATGACCAGACTCAAGAGTCTTCAGCTGGTACAAAATGCTGCAGCGAGGCTTTTAACTAGGACAAAAAAGTACGATCACATCACCCCAATTTTGGCTAACCTGCATTGGCTCCCTGTTAGCCTAAGATGCGATTTCAAGGTTCTCCTATTACTATACAAAATCATACATGGACTTTCCCCCTCATATCTTTCAGATCTGATTTCCCCCTATGTCCCGGCCCGAAGCCTTCGTTCCGAGAGCGCCGGTCTCCTGGTGATCCCAAGAGCCAAGAAGTGTTCCGCTGGTTCGAGAGCGTTCTCCATCCGGGCACCGGTGTTGTGGAATGCTCTTCCCCCTGAGAGCCGATCTGCAACCTCAGTGGAAATGTTTAAATCTAAGCTTAAAACTCACTTCTACTCTATAGCATACGAATAACCTAAACTTCTTATATGTAATAACTTGTGAAGCCCTTTGAGACTATTTGTAATTAAGGGCTATACAAATAAAAATGACTTGACTTGACTTGACTTAATGGTTTGCATCAAGGCATCATGTAAGATGCCGATATGCAATTGGCTGAACTCCCTCCTGCAATGCTCCCTTTTTTCGTTCAGTTCAGAATCTTGTGTAACAAAATCGTCTTAGCGATGTGTCTTAGGACTTGAAGTGAGGCTAAAGGGAGACACAAAAACATGAAAACAATGGAATTATAAGAAAGCTTATGAAATATGAATATCTACATTTACATTTAATATTTTGTATTTTAGTCTATGAATAGACCATTTCATCAAATTCATTTTTCAACACTCCAAAGTAATTCAAAGTCAATGTACATCCCATCTTTAAATAGTAAATATGATAATATGCATTAAAACTCAACATGTAATACTCATTTTTTTGCATGAAACATGTTAGTATCTAGAATGAATACTTGTTTTTTTAAATTATGTTTTTAAAAAAGGAAACGTGTTGCACCATATCAACACTTTTTTATTAGTATAACTTATATTTTTTACCATTTTATACACATTATATTTGTAATATTGGGCCCGAAGGCCATAGTTTGCCCACCCCTGCCTTAAATGTTAAGTCCTGAGTTTTGATACTTTAAGTAGAATTATTCCCTTTCATCAGGTGTACTCTGTATTTTATGCTCTTGCCATTATGTCACTCCCGTTATTGTTCTATCAACGTTTGGATATATGCCCTGCATCATCTTCCTTTCTTTTTTTGTTCTGTTGAAGCAGGTTTCTGTTCCAACATATCCGTTTTTGTTAAGTTAGTTAGTGTTCAAACGTATTCTGCATCACCTGTCTTTCCAGTTTTGTTAATTTACAGCTAGTTAGTGTCTTTCCCTATATTCTGTGTTCCTTTCGTGTTTTGTTCAGTTAGGGCTGGTTAGTGTTTGAACATGTCCTGCATTGACTTACATTACTGTTTTTGTTAAGATAGAGTTAGAGATCGAACATGTTCTGCATTGCCTCTCTTTCAAGCTTTGTTCAGTTAGAGCTAGTTAGTGCCCCAACATATCTTGCGTTGACTCCTGTTCTAGTTAAGTCAGAGTTAGGGATCCGTTGCGTTCTGCATTGTCTCTCTTTAATGTTTTCTTCAGCACTTCGTGATTATGTTCTGTCTCGCCCATTATAATTTTGGGGTGTCGTTGTCATGGTACTTTCGTTGTTGTTCTGTTCTCGTGTGGGGATGTTTCCTGTTACAGGTTTTGGTGTGTTAGAGCTGGTTAGTGTTCAAACACGTCTTGTGTTGTTTTCCTTTCATGTTTTTGTCCAATTAGAGACAGTTATTGTCTCTGCATTTCATTTCATGGTCTTGTCGTCATGGACCTCTAGTTGTTCTTTTAACAAGTAGGTAGGTATATGTCCTATATCTCATCTCTGTCCTATATCTCATCTCATCTCATCTCATCTCATTAGCTGTACCGCTTATCCCCAGTAGGGTCGCGGGGGTGCTGGAGCCCAACCCAGCAATCATCGGGCAGTGGGCAGGGGACACCCTGAACTGGTTGCCAGCCAATCGCAGGGCACACAGGGACAGACAACTCGCTCGCTCATTCACACCTAGGGACAATCCACCTGAAATGCATGTCTTTGGAATGTGGGAGGAAACCGGAGTGCCCGGAAGAAACCCATGCAAGCACGGGGAGAACATACAAACTCCGCACAGGAAGTCTGGTAGCTGGATTTGAACGAACACAGGAGGTTCCCCAAGACCTCAGAACTGTGCCGCACACGCGCTAGCCACTGCGCCGCCGTGCTGCCATGTCATATATCATCTTCTTTTATTTATTTTTTTAATACAACTAGTCAGTGTCTGAAAATATCCTGTATTGACTTCCTTTCCTGGTGCCAGCATAATCTTCAATGTTCTTGTCATCATGGCACACTTGTTGTTTTTTGTCCATGTGTGAAAATGTTTATTGTGTCGTTTTGTCTTATGTTTTATTCTGTTAAAGCTGGTTGATATTGGAACATTATATAGTTGTTCCATCCACGCATAAGTATGTTCTTTGGATCCTCTTTTTATCGTGTTTTATTAGATAAGAACTAGATGCTATTCCAACATATTTGGCATTGTCCTCTTTCATGTTTTGTTCAGTGCAGCCTCTTTGGCATCTATATTATGTGACAGGGATGCCTAGTTGTGCTAGTGTTAGAGTAGTTTTAATGTCGAAGTTCCGATGATCCTAGTAAATGTCACTGTTCTGTTTTGTACACTATCCAATACTGATTTTTACACATATTTCTCGTCAAACAGTGTGCAGCATAAACCAGAGCCCAAGAATGTATTTTGCACATCCCCAAATACGGTGATTGGCAATAATGACAGGATTTTGCGTGGGAGGTCGGGGCGTGGTGGACTTTTCGTGATCATAAAAGTGCTCATATGTCTGGTAAGCATGGGTTTGCAGCTCTGTTTTGGATTTTGAAAAAGTATTAAAGCCGCCTCCTTTCATTTCCTGGGGACTTGTCCTCACCACTAATTGCCCGAGGTAAACCTTTCAGCTAACCTACCTGATAATTAGACTCTTTACTAGCTTCACGTAGGGATTTATAACTGCACAATGGTGATTTATTAAATTTATTAGTGAGATAGATGATGGAAATCTGTTATGTATGATTACATTTGCAATCTCCATCGTTATTTCTGGCTTACGCTTTGTGGTTTTTCACTTACCTTATTCTTTGGTGCTGGTCTGATGGTGAAGCTGCTGTGCAACAATGACCCACAAAACCGTTGTAAAGATCTTGTGTACAAATTATACATGGACAAAAACTTGCAATAAACACCAAATACAGACATTTTTTTAAGGTATGAGGTGGTAAAACCTTTTCAACATTTTTTAGGTACTTGAAGTCAAACTCAACGGTATTGTTTTTTTTTATAGCTTTTTATAACGTCGTTACAGCTTTATACTTACATGATAAGACTTTTCTAAAAATAGTAATTATAAATAGTAATGATAAAATATTAGATATCACAGGTATTTTTTTCCATAAGAAATTATTTACAAGGACCACATTTAGAGCTTTATCCATAACTTAATCTAATGAATCTTTTTTTGTTTTAATCTACCTAAAAACAAAATGAGAAAATTAATATATACATTTAAAAAAACTTTCTGAAATTAGGCCAAAATATATTTTGCAGTGCATTATTTGAAATAAAAATACCAGTAATATGTAAAATCTTTCAAAACTGTGAAAAATACACTAAAACCATGTTAAAAGAGAAAATTCATATTTTAACTTAATTTTTTTTTTTTTACAAAATAATTTGTAATTTTTATGGTTTATGGAGAATGGTGCAAAATATTTTCTTTTGCAGTGCAGTGTTATAATGTTGAACACAAGGGTAGCAAAATGACAAAAATACCTTAAAATATATTTTAAAACAATTAAAACTAAATGTAAAAAAAAACATTGTAGAACAGGAAAATAATATTTTTTATTTTAAAAATGTTTTATCCTTTTTCAGATCAATTATCTAAATTTTAAGTTTTATTTTCACTCGTTTTTACATAAGTTTTAATGTCACAACATTTTGCTGTTACAAGCCATTTCAAAATCCTGTTATAACTAGGGTTAGGGTTTAATAAGCAGGGTTGGGTAGGGTCACTTTAACTTGATTACTTTCAATTACTTTTGGATTACTCCAATACCAAATATGCTAATAAAAGACAAAAGAAACAAATATGAATAAAATTATGACTTGCAACACGTGGTAAGCTTTCTCTCCTGGCTTTGATCTCTTTGATCTCCAGCAAAACTAACATAAAATGCCACAGAAACAAAATAAAAATAAATCCAAACAGCTTGCCAACATCATTTTTGCCGTTCCATGTATTCCGTTACTCCCCAAGCCTGCACAAAATGTAGTAATTGTTTTCATATTTAGTTTATTTTCTTTTTTATTAGCATATTTGGTATTGGAGTAATCCAAAAGTAATTGAAAGTAATCACGTTAAAGTAACCCTACCCAACCCTGATAATAAGATATATTCCTTAGCAAGGATAAAGATGCGCATGCCTTCTTTGTATTTCTTTGTTATCTCAATATTTGTTTTCTTGGTTATCATAATTTTGCTTATCCCTTTCACTGCAAGTTCTGGAACCCAGAGCTGAACAAATCGAAATTCATTACAAGAAATTCTGAACTGAATGAAGAGCAAGAAAGGCATTGTGGGAGGTAATTCATCTAATGGCTTATGGGCATCTTCATGATGCCATGACAAAAAACAATAGCAGACAAGCGTCTTATATGACGTCGACCAATAGCAGGAAAGCATCTTAGATACGCAATGCACAGTAACATGCATAAACATCACAAACTTTGAATTTCAAAAACTTTGGGCTCGTAAAACAATTTGTTGTTGCCGTCGTATGGTGGAGGAAATGCCGAAAGAAGGTGCTGAAAATGCATCGTATTCCACACCGTAAAGTGAAAATATTATAAGCTAGGGAAGCTGTTACCTGAGGGTCTTTTTTATATGTCAATTCTAATTGAATTCTAAATGTTTATGTTCCGGCATTGAGCAGCAATCTTTTCACAACCTCATTTGAAGATTGACGCCAGCAAACAACTAGCATGAACGTGCGCATGCATGCTAACGCGGGTAAATATTTATCCGTGACCACGCCGACCTCCTCGAGGATCGGCTCTCCAGCTGAGGTCTAAAGATACAAATCAAATACGACGGACGGACATGAACCCACACGAAGACGTGTTTAGGAAAAATATAACACGATCGTGTAGCAGAAACATGCCAACATCCATTAAAGTTCTTGGTCTGAGATCATGTCGAACTCTTGTGAGATATTGAATAATTTTCCAAAGTGAACTGGTGACAAACAAAATTTCCTTAATGATCTTAGCTTTGAGGTCTTGGAGATTCTCCTGATCCTATTTTGCACATTCCCACAACAAAGGTTTGCCATCATAAGCGTACATTTGCATACTCACCACCACTACCATCTTTCACATTAGACTACCGCTTTTCTTCCCTGAAAAACGACAAATGATTTTGAAAAAAATATCTACTGCGTTTTCAAATTTAAACATAAAGAAAATGTTGACTTAAGAATTGTATTTCAGTTTGCGGCTGCTTTATTTTTAAGCAAAACAGGGAATTAACCGCTCCACATTCTCATTAGATGTATATTTTGAGAAAAGTTTGCAACTTCCGTTTTAAACAATCACATTTTTTTTTCAAATCTTTGGAGACGGATTGTGCTTGAGTCTAAACATGGAGTGCACGATAAAATGCACCATTTTTAATGTCAAAAGGTTCGCATGTACAGCACCATTAAAAAGTATTTGCCCCCCTGCTGATTGGGTTGTTTTGTTTATTACTCACAAAGGTTTCAGATCATAAGTGTCAATCTGAAGCCCGCGGGCCAAATTTGGTCTGCAATGTGATTATAATTGGCCCGCGAAATCATAGCAAATGTGCATTAGACCTGGCCGGCGGTATATACTGTGCCGTTAATACTACAAATACCTCAATGCTTTGCCAGTATTTTGGCGCGCAGTAAAACCCGGCAAGCGCTCCGTACTTCCGTTCACAGACATTCATCTATGCCCCGGTCGCATCAGACAAATTAATAATTTCCCCCTCCACAAAAATGGCTAAACAAAAGATAGACAACAGGACCTTCCAAGACAGTTCTACCATTAAGGACGAACCTGTTTGACTTGTGTGCGTAGCTGGCTTGGCTGTAAAAGAGTATAACATAAAAAGACACTAAGAAACGAAACATGAAAAGTAGAAGGAGAAGCTGCAAAAGGTGGAGATGAAAAGCATATAAAAGTCCTTGTTAATCCACTAACGCAAAACCAAAAAGTGAAGCTGCTGTAAATGCCAGCTTTGTTGTGGCCATTTTTAATGGTAGCGCAAATTTCTCTTGCCGTGCTGTCTAGTGCAGTTCGCTGAAAAAAATCAACGCGCTCAGCGTCGAGTTTTCCCGGCGATCTGCCGACTTCGAGGCTTAGAAAGGGAGATTTGAACTGCTCAGTAACCCGTCTGAGATCCATGTGGAAAGCACACTAACCAGCCTCCAAATGGAGCTAATTGAACTCCGATGTAATGACATGCTCAAATCAAAATATGACTGTTGGTGCTGCGCAGTTTCTATGTTTTCTCCCCAACGCCTCAATTACGCACCCAAGCTGCTCAGATGCTCTCAATGTTTGACAGCGCATACTGTATCTATGTGAGAAACTGTTCTCTATGATGAAGATGAACAAAACACCTCATAGAAGTTGACTCACTGATGAGCACCTTCACTCCGTCCTGAGGCTTACCTCAGCTCAGAGCCTGATTCCAGACTTTGACGAACTTGCATCTAAGAAAAGATGCCAGTTGTCTGGCTTAGACCAATGTGCAGAGTAAATCAGAGCGTAGCAAACTGAGCTTGAATATATGTTTCTTATGCACTTTTTCCACTGCAATAGAAATACTGTCAATAGTTGAAATTTTGGAATTTTATTGAATGACATTATTTATTTTGGTTCTCTTGCTGTTGGCTTTAAAAAATATTTACTTGAAAGGATAAGGAGGAGACATTCTCTTTTATTATTTAAATAAGAAATTAATACCACTGTGTCTTTTATTTCAAATTTAATTTCTCATGTTTTTGTAATATCAAGCTTTGGTTGTTCAAAATTCTCTCATCTCATCAGCCGTACCGCTTATCCTCATTAGGGTCGCGGGGGGGCTGGAGCCCATCCCAGCCATCTCCGGGCACTGGGCAGGGGACACCCTGAACTGGTTGCCAGCCAATCGCAGGGCACACAGGGACAGACAACTCATTCGCTCATTCACACCTAGGGACAATTTGGACCGGCCAATTCACCTGAAATGCATGTTTTTGGATTGTGGGAGGAAACCGGAGTGCCCGGAGGAAACCCACACAAGCACGGGGAGAACATACAAACTCCGCACAGGATGTCTGGAGCTGGATTTGAACCCACGACAGGTTCCCATGACATGAACTGTGCCGCACAAGCGCTAACCACTGCGCCGCCGTGCTGCCCGTTCAAAATTCTGTTTAAGCAAAATTAAAGTTTGTTTCCATATGAAAATGTTAAACATTACATATCAGTTGCAGTTAATTTTTCAATAAATATTTACTTTGCCCTGTTAATTTACATATCTGCTTAATTTTGGCCCACTGTGAATTTGAGTTTGACACCCCTGTTTTGGATCATCACATCGATTTTAATATACAACCTAAGGAAATAGAAAATGCAATTTTGAAATGTTGATTTCATTTATAAAGGCACAAAAAATATCAAAACCTATTTAGCCATATGTGAAAAAAGTAATTGCCCCCTGAACCTAATAGCAATTTTGGCCACCTTTGGAGCCGCTAACAGAAATTAAACGTTCTTGTTAGTTGGCAATGAGTATCACAATACTGTGGAGGGGGATTTTGGCCCACTTTTCTTTGCAAATTTGTTTCAAATCTGCCATGTTGGGTGATTTTCTAGAATGAGCTGCCCGTTTAGGTCACACCACATTACTTAAATTGGATTTTAATCTGGACTCTGAATTGGCCACTTCAAAACCTTCATTTTGTCCTTTTGAGGCATTCAGAGGTGGACTTGAAGCATTGTCAACGATCCGAAATAGACCCACAAGTCAACCTCTAAATTCCTAAAAACAAAAACAAAATGAAGGTTCTGGGGTGCCCAAGTTAAAGTCCGGATTTAAATCCAATCGAGATGCTTTGGTGTGACCTCAATCGGGCAGTTCATGCTAGAAAACCAGTATGGTATATTTGAAAGCATTTTGTGAATGACAGTGGGTCAAAAGGTTTCCGCGATATTGTGAAAGACCCATTACTAAAGATAGTAAACATTTGATTTCTGCTATCGCTTACAAAGGTGGACCAACTTGCTATTAGGTTCAGGGGGCAATTACCTATTCATATTGAGCAAAATTGGTTTAGATTTTTTTTGTGCCTTAATAAATGGAAACAACATTCCATAAATGCATTTTGTATTTCTTAGGGTTGTCTAATATTATACTAAAAATCTGCGATACTAAAATGCGTTTGATAATCTGAAACCTTTGTGACTGATGAATATGCAAAATACTTTTTTACACCACTTTATGCATTTGCAACTGAAAACAATTAATTACTGTTGAGAAAAAGTGATGCATCAAAATAAAAATGTAAGGCTCAAACTTGGACTTGTTTTTTTGTATTGTAGCTAGTGTGTTCTGTTTAGGTCTATTTTTGTTGTATCAAAGCTAGCTTGAACATTTTGTCTGGGTCTGTTTTTCTTGTATTGGTAGAACATGTTCATTTTTTGTGGGGTTTGTTCTATCATAACTAGCGAGAATATTCAGTTTGTGTCTGGTTTTGTTGTAGTATGCTAGCATCTTTTTCTCTATACAGACGCTGCTGGACCTGCGAACGAGTTAGGTTCCGGACGATCGTTAGTAAGTTGAATTTGTTCGTAAGTTGCTTCAGTGTTATATTTTGAATGGGATGTATGTTTAAGGTTTATATAAGTATGTTTAAGGTTTGTATAAGTAACCTGTATTTTTTTTTACCAAAAAATAATCATTTAATAAAACAATATGCTCTATAAAGTTAAATAAAGTAAGGTTTTATTTACCTTTGGGACTTGCGCTTGCAGAGGTCCTCCTTTGTGGTAAATATTGGCCAAAAAAAGCGATCCAACCAAGAAACGGCTCACCTCTTCCTTACACTTTACACAAACCATATTGAATGGATGCACAAGATACTAAACAATAAAAACGTCAAAATTTTTAGCGCGCTAGCGATACAGTACTCGTTGTTATGATTACACCAAACCAGGAAGTATTAGTCGTATTTCTTCTTTGGTGTTGATGCTGGGTGACCTTTTACAGCACCATGCGGCGGAAAGAAGCACTATAGCAATGTCCTCTTCTCGGAAAAATGTGCACACTATACAAAATCTAATTTACAGCAATAATTTTCGACATCCCGTAAAAAATGATCGTATCTGCTGGAATCTTTAAGTCGAATGTACGAAAGTCGGGAGGCATCTGTAACATAGACAGCATGTTGTGTTTATGTTTGGTTTTGCCCTGTCATAGTTAGCATTTTCTTTCTTGGTCTGTTTTTGTTGTATTGTTGCTAACATTTTCTGGTATGGTTTGGTTTTGCTGTTTCAATTTCTTCGTTGGTCTGTTTTTGTTGTTTTGCAGCTAACATGTTCTGTTTGGGTCTGTCTTTGTTGCACAGTAGTTAGCATGTACTTTTTATTTATTAATTTTGGTATCGTAGCTTGCTAGAATAATCTGTTTGGATTATTCTTTTTTTGGTATCATAACTATAATCTTCTCTTTGGATTGGTGTGCTGTCTTCTGACCAAAGGTTCACTGTTTTTGCCAGATAGACATCCCGTGAATGACGTCCCGAATGAGCAGACTTCTTGGCTTTTCACTCCTGTTTATTCAGGCATTGGCCTTGACCAAGACCCTTATGAGGTAGTTGTAAAAGTAAGACAAAGTAAAAAAAGTGCCATTAGCTTGCTAACTATACGCAAACATTCTGAGCTAAGCTAACACATGCTAATAGAATTCACACAAAAGTACGCAAATGTGTACAAATTCATGCTATAAACAAATTCAGAAAGTCATCACAACCAGTTTCATATTTCTCATCTCATCTCATCTCATCAGCCGTACCGCTTATCCTCATTAGGGTCGCGGGGAGTTTCATATTTATGGACAGTAATTGTCCGATGCAACAACGGATTGTAGGGTTTTTCATGAGCAGTTTTGCTTCTGTACTGCTTTAAAGTTTCTGTGTTTCTGCTGGTTTTCCATGAGCTTCAAACAATTAACAGGTTAAACACTGGAAGGCACCTAAGACCACTATATTTTTACCACAAGGCAGAACAGTCTGGAGTTTTTCTGTATTGTAGCTAGCATGTTCTGTTTTGCTGTTTTTCGTTGTTGTATGATAGCTTGCATGTTCCATTCGGATCTGTAGCTAACAGGTTCTGTTTGGGTCTATTTTTGTAATATCGTCGTCAGCATGGTCTGTTTCGCTTGTGTTTTGTTGTATCATAGCTAGCTATAATGTTCTGTTTTGATCTGTTTTGGTAGTATCACAGCTTTCATGCTCAGTTAGGTCTGGTTTTGTTGTATCCTAGCTGGCCGGTGTTTTTTTTGTTTTGTATGGTATATAGCTAAAATGTTTTGTTTTAGATTTGGTTTTATTGTATTGTAACAGGCTTGCATTTTTTGGTTCTGTCTGGCCCTGTTTTTTTTTTGTATAGTAGCTAGCCACTTCTTGGTATTTTGCATTGTAGGTAGCTATAATATTCTGTTTGTGTCTGTTTTTCTATAATAGCTAGCATTTTCTGTTTGGATCTGTTTTCTTGTTTACCATAGGTAGATGCAGGTTCTGCTTGGATTTGTTTTGTTGTCTCATAGCTAGAATGTTCTATTCGGATCTGGTTCTGTTTTTGTTTTAATTGTCTCTCACCTGTTTTGTAATGGAGTCGATTGAATAAAGAGGCGCATCCTGGCTAATGGGTTAAAAGTCGGTGCCCACAACAGTTCGTTGGCAAATGCGCATCTGCACGCCATCTCCGTCTAATGGTTTAGTTCTGATTTTTTTGGTTCTTTTTGTTCCTTTTGGGAGCGTTTGATGTCTTCCTGGGAAAGCTAGACGCTCTTTCTTCCCATCACCATTAGCAAATAGTTTTTCTT
This sequence comes from Urocampus carinirostris, assembly GCF_059441175.1. NCBI lineage: Eukaryota > Metazoa > Chordata > Actinopteri > Syngnathiformes > Syngnathidae > Urocampus > Urocampus carinirostris. The sequence continues at coordinate 62,990,000 of NC_142351.1, forward strand.
GTCTGCTTCCATTGTTGTGGCCTTTCCATTTGGACCCTTGTTTCCTATAATCTTATACCTATTTGTCTTTGTTTTTTTTTCTCTCTTTTTGAAAAAATATATTTCATTCATTATTTGTAGTTATTGCTAACATGCTCACAAGAAAATGAAGAAAATATTTAAAAAAATAATAATGAAATAGGTTGGTTGGTTGGCTTGTTGGTTGGATCCCTTTACCACTAGGATCCTAGGGGCACTATTTCCTGTGGTGTGTCTCAGGCAAGTACAGCCTGGTGGTGCCCATCCCCTCCAGGCCAGCATGTGTTTTTTTCCCCCCAAAATTAATTCTGCTTATTTTACGTATTTTTCTCTTTTTCTATATGAAACACGTTCAAAATATGGTAAGATGAAATAATTATTTTATTGTTTTGCTTTGGTTTTATCTGTGGAAAAACAATTTTATAGAAAGCATGTTCTCACTTTTCAAAGGCAAGAAGATTTAAGAACACAAAATAAGTTAAATAAAAATCAACTTTTAAATAAATATAGTTTAGGGTTTTTCATCATAAAATAAATACAATAAATGAAAAAATGAATAAAGAAAAAATACAACAAAATTTCAACATTCCAAACATTCCAAATATATATATATATATATATATATATATATATATATATATATATATATATATATATATATATATATATATATATATATATATATTAGGGTGGTCCTTATTTTTCGACTTTTAAAATTTCATGCTCTGACCCCTTGAATATGTTCCAATATATACAAAACGTAATTAGGCAAAGTTTCATCAAAATCAAAGGATATTTAGAGGTCGCTCAAGGCCTCTGAAATTTTGGTATGAAAAATAAGGATTTTTCGCACATTATATCAGACCTAGTGTACAAAGTTACTTGTAACTTTTCTTGTGTTACAATTATAAGCAATGGACTGAAATTGGATGTTCTAAAACGCCGTACACATAGGGTTAAGATTTCCGTTTTTTTCTCGAAAATTGCCAAAATTTTACCATTTTGGGAAATTTCAAAGTCGTTGAGCTACCTCTAAATATTATCCAAATTGTTCAAAATTGCACACAGTGTGTTTTTATCGATATAGGAACATATGCGGGGGGTCAGAGCCCAATATTTCAAAAAAAAAAATTTCGACCCCCATTAAGGACCACCCTAATATATATATATATATATATATATATATATATATATATATATATATATATATATATATATATATATATATATATATATATATATATATATATATATATATATATATATATATATATATATATATATATATATATATATATATATATATATATATATATATATATATATATATATATATATATATATGTATATATATATATATATATATATACTTATTATTAAAATTATTTTAAATACTTTCACGGATAAAAAATGGTCTATCTTTGATGATGCATTTTATCTTTGTTTTAACATAAAATGAGTTAAAAATATTGTAAGACAAGAAAATAGTTTTAATAGGTTTGCTCACTTTAAGTTATTTTAGCATGTTACTAAAAAAAATCACTAAAAACGAAAATGGAGAAGATTCTTAAAAATAATGAAATGTCATTTTATTGTCTTTGTTTCCAATGTATTTGAGAAAATCTAATTTTAAAGGCTGAAATCTTTAAATAGGTAAAGGCACAATTAGCTATTCAATTACTAATTAACTATATTTTAAGAATGTTACTTTTCTTATTAAGATATGTAATAATTTTGTATATTTGTATGTGCAGGTAATTTATTTTGGGTGGTTTTGTACCTCATTTAATACTGGAAATATAAATAACACAATTCAGAGACTAATTTTTAATTGTAAAATGAATAAAAAATAAACGTATTAATAGTTTTAGCTTTAATGTTCTTGTTACGCATGGAGATGGTTTTGCTCATTTTGATTATTGTTTATTTTTTTCTATACAAATTAAAATCACTTGTTTATCTCGGGACTCTTCTCTCCGGTACTGACCCGACCGCAACTCGCAGCGTAGCAAAGACGAGGAATGTACTTCCTTAACCGCAAAATCCATTAAGCAATGTTTTGATGGACGCTTCTCGGGTGTGGTTGTCTCCGCCGCAGAATTGTGAGGCCAGACGTTTTTGTCAAGATAAATATACATCAGACGCTAGTTGGCTGTTTTTCTTTCTTGCAGATTTGCATTGTAGAAGACATCAAACCATCCGATTTTAAATTGGTGTCAATAGTTTGCGAGGGTTAAGTGATTTGTATTCTCCTTCTCCACATATACCCCCCAAAAGCTTAAATCCCTTCTGAGGTGGAGATTGCAAAGTGAACTTGATTTATATGGGAGGATATGCTAATTAGCTAGCGCGTTCCAAAAACACATTACGCCAGATTCAAACATTAAAATAATAAAATAGTATGAAGTAATAAATACTTATATGTTATAAACATAAAAATGATTGAATCATATTAATTCATGAAAAAAGATACTTGTAACTTGAGCTGTTGAACAGGTGGATTCAGAGAAGATGAGACTGCAGATTTAAATTAAAAATTATTTTAGTCTTGTCTTTATTTTCAACAATAGGCATTTTGTTAAGACCATAATACATTTTGAATTTGATTAGCTATGGGTCCCAAGTTGCACTGATGCTAAAGAGAGAAGCAAAATCATGATAACCATGGAATTGAAGCTTACGATTAGCGAAATACAGAAAAGGAACACGCATTGTTACCCTCAATAAGGAACACTAATTCATGTCAAGAATGGAACAGCTCATGGCTTAGGTTGATTTGACCTAACTTACTGTGTTGTTTTGCAGATATAACTAACTGACATTGTCCTTATGTGTAACAAATAGTTGACTAACATCTTATAGGCCGTCATAGCAGACAGGAATCTCGGAGCTGAAACTAATCATATGAACAAGCACTACTGATTATTGTTGGGGAAAATTCCGTAACAATAAGAGTATGTTTCCTCACCAACGACATAAGTTGGGGACTCTTTATCCTTGGGGTCTACTGTATGCATCAAATATAATATATATTTAGCGCAGAGACAGTTCCCCTTATCCGGGACTTGTTGTATCACGAATGGTACAAAGAAACTCTTTCTGTTTTATTTACTCCTCCAAGGTGAAAATGCTACAGTCTGTATATAGTGGATGCGACAGCTGTATCCATCCATATTTAATGTAAGTCTTTCCTAACAGCTGGGACGAAGCAATGGAGCCTTTTTTTTGGATTAAACAAAGCACAGTGCTTGGTTGATTTTGTTGATTGACTCTCGTCTCTTCGATTTTAACTATTCTGTCCCTTGAGCGACGCTTTGTGACCATAATCACTTCCAGTTCGTGTTCTTCCACTTCCAATACTCCCAAAGACGTTTTGTCTGGCTAGCTGCCGGCTCATCTATCACTCCATAATGGAGCCGAGAGTTGTTTGGGGTCAAAACACTTTGAACTGGTTCCGAACTGCTCGCCAGATGAGTTTTGACAAAAGGGAGTTGTGACACCGCGTCGAACCGAAGGCGGACCACATGGTGGGACGACGTCTCCGCTGCAATTGCAGTTTGATGCCGCACTCAGACTGCGAGAGTGTGTGATAAATGCATGTCACTATTTCCTTCAGGAAATTATAATCCAGTCAAGTTGATGGATTTTGTATTTTGTCGCAAATGAGTATTTCTGGGGTACAACTGATCCCCGGGTTAGGGTGTCCTAGCTTACAATGTTTCCACTGTGGAATATAATGTTTTTGGCCCATCGCTACGGCATTTTCCCTACCACCTTTTTTCCAAAATTTACCTTAATTACCCACTCCTTGCCAGAATATAGAATCGATGATCACATTAATGTGATTTATATTTGTCTGAACTTAAAATATTTGGTAACATTTGTTAATTTTCTTTTTCAACAATTCACCGATTTACTCTGGTGGCAACATAGCGTGACCACAATAACGGAACCTCTCAAAACGGTAATGTTGTTTCAATCGGGCCTTTTAGAGCAGATGCATGTTGTGGGTCTACAATACACACAGCAACTTGGGACAGAGATGTTTACTTTACTGTCAAGAACCAGAACCTGATCAGGACCCAAACGCTTGACATTCTGACACAAGCCTTTTATTTTACGGGAAAAGGGGAGTCATGCATGTTAGGCAGCGGTCTGGCGTGGAAAGACAGGAAGCCAGAGACCGACGAGATCGATTCCAATTGCCAGAGTTGATATCGGACGGAAACAAAACTGGAAACCGAAATTAAACAGGACAAAATAAACGGGAAACCGGGCAGGAAAAACCAACAATCAACTCATTTTCCAAGATGCCACAGAGCAAAAACTGTGAAAGCATTCCATGGAGAAAGATCAACATCATGGTCTGCAAATAGCCCAGATCTCAACTCAATTGAAAACCTGCGGTGGGAATTGAAAAAAATTGTACACAGCAAGGCTCCAACCTGCAAAGAAGATCTGGCAACTGCATTCAAAGAGAGTTAGCACCAGATCGATGAAGAATACTGTCACTCATCAAGTCCATGCCTCAGAGACTGCAAGCTGTCATAAAAGTCAAAGGTGGTGCAACTAAATTCTAGTGATTTTTTTTGTCTGTTTTTTCATGATTCTATATTTTTTCCTCAAAACAGAGTGATTCTGTATTGTTTTCCCTGTGCTTGGTCTTTAAAAGAAGTATTTACTGACCACCACAGTTTGTTTTCACTTATTTTAGTGTTTCTGAATGCCAAGGAGTTGCACTTTAATAAACTTTATTATTTTTTCATACTTTTCATCTGATTTTGTTCTACGGAATAAAATGTCGGAGTGAGGAAATACCCAAGACTGGTGATTCCATACTTTTTGCTAGGGGTTGTGTGTCCCTGGTGCTGGGGTGTTCATTCCTTTTTAGTAAGTGAGCTATTTTTGGAATGCATAAAAAAAACACACAATCCAAGAATTTGGGTAATTTGCACTGAAAATGCAACTTTGTTTTTTTACATGAATGCTTTTATTTTTGGTGTTAGCTTTTTGTTTGGCGTTCTTTAATGTGAAGTAAGTTAAAATCGAAAGACCGAAAGTTTGTTACCAAGCTTCTGCAAACAATATTTTTTTTTCCTGGCACAGCCTCATCAACGTTACCTAACTTCTTGCAAGTATACATTTTTTCAGGTCGTATTCTGACTTGCTTGGCTGACTTTAAACTGTCTGCCCAGTATATATATAGAAATAGCAGGATGAAAATAATTGGCCTGTATTTGTTTACGTGATCAACCAGTAGATAGCAATCATCGTAATAAGCACTCCTGCCCTAGAAATTAGAATGTGGTGCTCTTACCATTGCTATTTAGATTTGACACCTGCTGTCACCTTTCTTATGCAACTGCGGTCATTGTTATGGACTGATCAATAAAATGCACAAAGATGGAAACGCATTTCCAATTTTATCTGCATACATGACCCTCTGCATTATAAGTCACACGCAAATTTTTGGGGCCAATTTGGGGTTTTAGGGGGCGCCTTATAGTCTGGAACAGGCGGTAATTTATAGTTACTATTGTTGCTGTTCTTAGGGGGCACCCTTGCTCCTGCGGGCACTACGTTGGAGACCCCACTCTAGGAGGACAAACATGACACAAACATACTTAACATTTTCCAACTAATCAATGTATAAAGTATACAGTATATGTCCAGTATGTGTTGCCTTTCTTACTGGTTTAAGATCAGGTAATTGTGTAATTGTAATCCTATGCAGTCCTTTGAGACATGTTTGGGATTAAGGGCTATATAAATAAATGTGACTTGACTTGACATGTCACAAAAGTGAGTACACCCCTCAGATTTCTGCAGAGATTTTGTTATAATGTTTGATAGAACATCACTGAAGAAACATTGCTTTGACAAAATGTAAACAAAGGCCATAGCTTCCTGGAAAGATATCCTCTGGTTTGATGAGACAAAGATGAATTTATTTGGCTCAGATGGTGTGACGCATGTGTGGCGGCCAACATGTGAAGAGTACAAACATGTTTGTGTTGTGCCTTAACTCATACATTGTTTTGGGTATGTCATGGTTTGGGGCTGCATGAATGCAACTGGAGTTAGGGAGTTGCATTTAATTGAGCAAAACACAAACTCAAGGATGTACTGTGAAATGGTGGAGCAAAACTACAGAAACCGGGTCACAGGGCAATGTTCTAGCCTGGCGATGACCCCAAATACACCTCTGAAATGACCAAGGCTTTTCTAAGGTAGTTAAGCGTAAAGGGGATGAACTGGCCAAGTATGCCTCCTGATCTAAACCCAATAGAACATCTTTGGGGCATCCTCAAGAAAAGGTCAAGAATACCCCCAGGCTCAGTCATGTTGTCATAGAGGAGTGTAAGAGGATTTCAGGGCAATTTGTGCAGCTGTGGTGAAATCCATGGCCAGAAATATTAAGGTGGTTCAGCAAAATCATGGTAATCACACAAAATATTGAACTTCAGGATCTTTTACTTAATGGTGCACTCACTTTTGTTACCAGGGGTTTAGCTACTAATAGCTATATTTTAAGTTTTTTGATGGAGAAAATAAAGTCACACAACAATATAAGCTTTAAACAGTCCTCTTTCATTGTGCTGAAACGATGTTTGTTCAGTGTTGTTCAATTAAACATTATGACAAAATCTGGGGTGTACTCACTTTTGTGACATACCGTATAATGCTTGTGTATAGTTTTTATATTTGTGCAGCTCTGAACATTTGTTAGTTTCTTTTTTTGGTCCAAGATGCTTCCTTCAACATTTTGGGTTGCCAACCCCTGCATTACGTAATTATCATAGAATTCCATCATCCGCTACGCAGCGATTTAGCTTTTTCATTGGTAGAAGTTATCTTATTACGTTTAGTCAAGGAACAGATTAACAGAAAAAAACGAGGAAATTCTGTAATTTGGTCCATTGGGTCAGTGGTACTGAAAAAGATGACGGAGGCGCCTGCCGCATGTCTCCGGTTTATTGTTTCACATAGCGCTTTGTTTGCGCTAACACAAAAAGATTGAAAAATCCCCTCGCATGTGGCCTGAAAAGGAAATATCAAAGGCTGGCTGGCGTCTATTTGCTGAGCGTTTGCAGATGTGCCTCGTTGTTTGATTCAAATACTTTTACGCGTCTCTTGTCCATGTCGGTCGAAGGTGTCCGCTTTAGACAAAAGGACGAGCGAGGAAAAAAAATATGTTAATTTTTGGCCCCTCCTTACACCCTTTCTCCCACTACTGCTTCTCGTAAACGACCGTTCACACAAAATTCACCTTAATTTAATTTCAGTAGAACCCTGGGTTACGATGTCCTTACTTTACAATGTTTTTCACGTTACGGTGTCAAATACGATGTTTTTTCGGCCCGTTGCTGTGGCATTTTCCCCAACCAAGTTTCTCAACATTTACACAAAATACTCCTTAACGCAACTTCAATAAAACGCTGGGTTATGCCGTACATCAATACGGCTTACAATATCTTAACCTTCTGATGAGAAATATGTTTTTGGCCCCCCCTTACGGCACTTTCCCCAAAATAATTTCTCAAAATGATCGTTTTGACACAATTTGCCTTAATTACACTTCTGTAGATACCCCTGGCATGGCTTCTCTAGCTTACAATAATGTCACAGTACGATATGTAAAACGTTTTTTTGGCCCCCTGTTACTGCATTTTCCCCACCACTACTTCTCAGAAATGACCGTTTATACAAATTTGCCTTAATTAGACTTCAGTAGACCCCCTGGTTATGGCGTCTCTAGCTTACATTACTGTCACGTTACGATGCGGAATACAATGTTTTTTTGAACACTCGTTACAGCGTTTTCCTCATCACCGTTTCTCGGAATGTGTCCCGAAAACGTAGTATGAAAGGCTGGCTGGTGTTTATTTGCTGAGCGTTAGCAGATGTGCCTGCTCGTTTTTTGATTCCACAACTTTTATGCGTCTCTTGTCGGTCGAAGGTGTCCGCTGTACACAAAAGGACATTGAAACACAATACGTGCACTCATACACGCTTCCACATTTGTTGACACGCAAGCTCGCAAATTTCAAAGAGCAAAGAGAGAAAGAAAAAAAAGCCAATCTGGCCTGCATTTGGGAAGTCAAACTCAGTATGCTCTTCATCCTCTTTTATAAATAATTTTATTTGAAAAAAAAAATGCACAAATAAAACAAGACTATCATGATTGCATGAGCCAAGAAACTGAACGACTGTTAACATCAGAAGACTCAATCTCTTTATGGATACCACTTGTAAATGAAATGTTGCATTTTTCCCCATATACATATACAACAAAAGCTGAAAATTTGCCTTTGTTGACATTTATAAACATAGTTTTCATACAAACCCAGACCCACGACCACTTTTACTTTCTTTTCAACTATTCATAATTCACATTTGAGTTTCATGAAAATCGCACCGTATTTTCCAGTCTATAAGTCCCATTTTTTAGTTCCAACTAAACATATTAATGTTGTAACTTCCTGAATAGATACTACAAGGTCACATACATAAAAAAATAGTGATGCATCAAATTTTCTGATAACATTTTTCGACCCAAAAGTGTAATTTTTGTTTCGAAAGACAAATAAAACAAACATAATAAGGATGTTGTCAAAGCAATTGCTTGGCTAGCCTTGCGAAGCTAGCTCTTTTTTCAGTTTTTGCAAATAATTTTTGATTATTGTTTTCGGTGATTAAGTTGCGGAATGTTTTTGCCAAGCATTTCATCTTTTTGGTTCTCGGTGTTGGTGTGTTTTTATTTCTGTACATTCCAAGCAAATATACCTTTACCATCCACCACCATCACAATGTGAAAGCAGATTCCAGACGGTTTTCTTACCTATCTTTTTATACCACGCTTCGGTGGAGTAGATTGATTTCTGTAGGTCTTCTTAGCTAAAAGTAACATTTTCTTCTACAACAAAAACTATTGCCGTATTCTTTTTTTCCAAAATATAGCATTGTCTTCTTACTAGCTTTTTGTCCTCCTTCACATGAGAAATGTGTGATTTATTGGATTTTTTCTTTTTTTACCAGATAATGAATTAGTAGTCCATTATCCATCGAGTGCCCCCCCCAAACACACACATTTTTAACGTGCACTTTTTCAGCCCTTTTGCAGCAGTAGTGGAGGGGATAATGGACGGAAGCCGCACGGGTCTTGTTCATTTTAATCAATACACCTGACCCGTACAGATAAACTGTAGCAGGCGATGCAGCCGCAGCCAAACAGGGTGCAGCCATTTTAGACCCAACTGCTGTGTTGGGAGTCATTAGGTGACCAAACCCACCAATTCCAACCCCTAATGACGAGCGCCAAGCAGGGAGGCAATCAGTACCAATGTTGTTAGTCTTAGGTATGACTTGGCCGAGGCTTGAACCAGCGACCTCCCAGTCTCGGAGTGGGCGCCCCTACCATGGTAATCGGAAACAACAACAAAAAGAGCTGTCACCTATGACACAAATTTGTTCACTCTTTCCTTACTCCCTTCAATAGTCAACAAGGAGGAAATGGATTGCAGCCGCAACAGTGCAGTTCAATTTTGGTAAGCCACAATGGCGAACTTCTGCGGCCTGAACCCAAAATAATATGCACTTTGCTGCATTCAGCAGTGGTCAACTGAAGATGATGGATTGTTGCCACCACTGCGCATTTCTTTAAAAGCCTTTTTCTAGGACCTGCTCCCAGCAATATCGTAATGGGGACATAGGATCTCAGCCGCACAAATGCAATCCGATTTAAAAAGAGCCACCCATTAAAAGTGCGCTCTGACGGTCCCTGCTTGCGGCAATATGGGGCTGGGGGCAATGGATTGCATCTGCACGAGTGCAGATCAGACAGAACAGCAAAAAAAAAAAACGCAAGCTCTCACAACAATGTGCTCTACAACACTCACGCGCAGTAATATGAGATCGGAAATAACACACCACGGAACAATACCCAAAGTAGAGGAGCATTACAGTTTATAGTCTGAAAATAGGGAGTTATTTTCGTTTTGTGACCAGGCGAAAATCTTTACGTATAACCAGTCTGTGCAAGTGATATATTTCTTTAGCACCCATGAGTCCATTCTTCAAAATTCGTTACCATCAATGGTCACATGGAAATTAAAATGTGTATGTCATTTTTCAGATGATTCCTTTCGTGATTTTACATGCCGGACCCGATAAAAAGTTCTGGACGGGATGCCGTGGGTCATGGTCACCTGGGAAAAAATGCCAAAAGGGTGCCAAGCAACATTGGCAAAAAAGACGGGGTGAGATTAAAAGCTCCTCCGCACTCCATCGAGTTCTCCTGCAGGAAAATAATTAAGACAGTTATGGAAAGATTTAATAAATGCCACCCCGGCAAAAATGTGATTTTTAGATCATCCTGAAAGTACCTCAGCATGAAAAGGGTGACAGGTATCGGGGCGCCGCCGGTCCTTTTGCATCTTGAGTCTCTCGCACTTTAGAGATACGTTATGTAAAGAAGGAGTTAGGGGAATTTCAAGTTTCTGGCATTCTTAGCTGATCAGACACCTAACTAGAAGGTGGGGCACAAAGGACCCTAAAACTGAAAAGAGGAAAAAAAAGGAACTTGCATTTTAAATGGAATTTGATTTTTGTTACATCAATAAGTTTGTCCTAGGACTTACTGTCCAACAATCTGCTTTATGTCAAAAACGAAATATAAATTATTGTTCTTATTGAAAGGAAAAGAGGAAAATCCAGTTTTATTTGTAAAATTTGATTTTTTTTCCACTTTATTATCACATATTCCTAGGACATAGTTTTCCTCATCTAGGACACTTACCTGCCTGACGGTGCAACTAAGGACCCAAAATTATCCCCAAAACTTTTGGGTTCAAAAAGAAAAAAAAACAGAGACTTTGATATTGGACAAAAATGAGAAAAAAATTTGAATTAATATTTTCTGTTTTATTATCATATTGTTCTTAGAAACCAAGTTTCCTCATTTGATTTAATATACTAATGGTAAAGTACACTCTAATCCCTTGTTTTTCAAGGTTATCGGGTTTCGGAACCACCTACGATATGCAAAAATCCTGTAAGTAGTCCCCCCAATTTTTCACATGCACTTTGCCTGCCCTCGCTTGCACTAATAGGTTTGTTTTTTTACAATTTGCTTTTGTTAAATGTATACACTTAACTTCTAAAGCCCCCGATAACCAGATAGGCCCCTTGCATGGCTGTCACCGCTATTGGTGTGTGTGTTTGTGTGTGTGTGAATCACATCTTAAAGCGCTTTGGGAGGTGTTCACTGACTTTAAAAGCGCTAAATAAATGCAGACCATTTAGTATTTATGACCGTTAGCTGTTAGATAGCCTGCCTGACTACAAAGCAGGGCTACATAGGACCCTAAAATACTGACATTTGGCATTGAAAAGAAAGGACAAAATGTCTCTTTTGCTACTTTTCTACTGCTAAACTTCCCTTCATAGGATTCGTATCAGTTCTAAAACCTGCCTGACTAGAAAGCGGGGCATGAAAGGACCCTAAAGATGTCCAACAATTTACCTGATGTAAAAAAAAAGAAATTTTAAGGGTGATCGTTCTATCTTCGTTTTTCATTATCCATTATCCGTTATCGGTCAGTTCATAATACGCTACAAAGCCTATGAGCCGGGACACTTACTCTCAGCCAAAAGGCCAAGCTAAGGTCCTAGCCCTGAAGCCTTGCTGCGATCATTGCGAATGCACCGTTCCCGGAGGTACTGCAATACCGGGCCGATGCGTGGAGTGGACAGAGCAAGCTCTTATTCCATCTCCGGATTGCAAAAATCAGTACTCAGATCAACAACCATGAGGACGGTTAACCGTGATTTTATCGACAAAGACTTGATCGACAAATGCCGACATATCCAGAACCTTATCGTTACGTACCGATACAAAGTTCCTCAAATCATTTGGAACTTCAGTTGACATTATGGCTGAACTTTCTGGTGTCACGCACATTATGAAGAGGTCCAGAGGAGAAATGACTAAATTGTACTACAGTGGGACCTCGTTACTTCGCGGTTCCACGCTCGCGGGTTCAGAGCTTTGCGGTCTAAAAAAGAATAATAATAAAATGAAATATTTTTTTTAAAAAAAAACTTTTTTTTAAGCATTTTTGAAGGGGCGTCGCTACTTCGTGGATTTTCCCTTTTCGCGGGTGGTTTTGGTCCCCATTAGCCGCGCTAACCGAGGGATTACTGTACTTCTGTAGAAAATCCAAACATATTCTAATGAGGAAATACAGACGCTTACCCACTTACGACCATTCGACTAACGCAAAACGGTAGATACGAACTTTTTTGAAAAGTTGGATTTTTTATTGTATTCACCTTTTTCCGACTACAGGACATTACCGTAGTGCTTCCTTCCGCCGCTACCGGCGTGTGGCGCTGTGAGAGGTCACGCAGCATCCACCCGGAAAAAGAAAAAAAAATCTGCTTCCTCTTCCTAGTTAATATGTAAACACACAGTGCTACGTGTACTGAATCTCCAGCGCACTCAGAACTTTGACGTATTGATTGTTTATTATGTTGTGCATCCTTTCAATATGATTGGTGTAAAGTGTAATGAAGAGGCGACCCGTTTCTTTTGAAATAACAGTGGAATAAGAAAGCTTGATGCTGTTAAGAAAATGGTCGGAACGCTTTTTTTCGGCCACTTTTTACCACCGAGTAGGACTTTATGAAGCATCTTCCAAAAGTAAGTTATACTTTATTTATGTTTATAAAAAATATTATCTTATGAAATGTTTATGTTTTGGTTTAAAACAATACAGGTTACTTATATAAGCCTTAAACATACTTATATGAACCTTGAACATACAAAATATAGCACTGAAGCAACTTACAAACAAATTTAACTTATGAACAACCGTCCGGAACCTATCGTTTTTTTTTATAAGGCCGCAAGGTCCAATAAACATCCTTAAAAAACTCTGACTTCATTAGTGAAGTTGATTTTTCCCCTTAAAACTCACACAAAAACAACACAGTGCTAATGTTTTGGTCTTTTTTGGCAAGGATATACATGATTTCCACGGGGTCCATTGTGATTGGCTCGAACATGCTGCAGTCACACTTGTTGTCCACCACCACCATGAAGAGGTTACTGCTGGGGATCTGCTGAATGACAAACGACCTGTCGATCACAAATAAAGACGCAAATGTCAGAGAAAAAAAACAAAAAAAGAAAGAGTTGGCGTCACGGGGCAGAAATATATGTCTACAGGCTTCAAAATCGTCCCCGTTTGGCGCAGGCGAGAATTCTCGCTTTCAAAATTCCTAGCCAGCTGTCAATCAAAAACAGGAGCAAACATCTTTCTCCTCCATCATCTTTCATTTTCCTTTTAGATTCGGTCCAAAGTGCGCTTCGATGAAGTGTTGCCGAACATTAAACATGCTTTTTGCGAGACGAGAAGACGGACAGACAATATCGCTAGGAGAGGTTTTTTTAATTACTCATAATTCACCGTGCCTTGACCACCGACTCCACCCCTACCGCCCCTTCGGATCCACCTGAAACTCTACTTGACCAGCTGAAGTCAGGTTACGCCAAGAGTCAATAAAAATTCATTTTTACTGTGTATGTATATTCTCTTCATCAAGTAATCTTCTGTTTGCTTTGATCTGACGGTAAAAATTTTGTTGACTCGTTCGGTGATACTACGTGTGAAAAGATAAACATCTGAGGCGTGTTCAGGAGAGTGATCAGACATGTAGTCTCTTGATAATCGCTTGCCGCGCACTGCTGAACGTTTTGTAATCGCTCACTGTGATTGCCTTACTGATCCAAAATGGCCGACGACAGTACAATGGATTTCGTTCTACAGCTTGCTTTGAGCGAGTTGGCTGATATGAGCGACAGTTCGCATATTGACACAGTTAAGGTTATCCTAAACGCAGTGGAAGGGTCATACCTGTCTTGCATTGTTCACAAACATTACCAGGCAATGTAAGACGATATATTACATCGCCAACAGCACTCGTCAGGGTGAGATCCTCCATCTTCTGCACTGTCGACGCCATGTTGGAAATCAAAGTAAGCGGTCTTTCTCCCGTGATTACTCGGGCACGCGAGCGCTCAATAATCACTGGCCGTTCAGAAGCTAGCGATAGCTCGCGATAGCAATCACTCACTCTCCTGAACACGCCTCTGTTCTTGGTGCTATTGGTGTGAAAAGATTTTATTTATATACTGTATATCTCATCTCATCTCATTAGCTGCACCGCCAATCCTCAGTAGGGTCGCGGGGGTGCTGGAGCCCATCCCAGCAATCATCGGGCAGTGGGCAGGGGACACCCAGAACTGGTTGCCAGCCAATCGCAGGGCACACAGGGACGGACAACACGCTACCTCATTCACACCTAGGCACAATTTGGACCGGTCAATCCACCTGAAATGCATGTCTTTGGAATGTGGGAGGAAACCGGAGTGCCCGGAGGAAACCCACACAAGCACACACAGGAGGTTCCCAAGACCTTAGAACTGTGCCACACACGCCCTAACCACTGCGCCGCCGTGCTGCCCGGTATAAATATATATGTATATATATATAATATATATGTTATATTATATATGTTATATTATATATGTTATATTATATATGTTATATTATATTTGTTTGAATAGCCACAGAGAGCCATATATGCTCGCGAGCCATAGGTTTTCTGACCTCTCGTCTACTGTAATAGAAAGCATTCTTGTGTTTCAATCCAGAAACAACAACAATCCTGACGAATTATAAACAGCTTGCAATAAATTTCTTATTTTCATTTCTGCAACAGGACAAAATGACCTCATTCCTACAAGACAATCGCGCTGTCCTTTAATCAAGAGGAAACCATTTGCCTGTTGGCCTCGGACGTACCCGGCCGGTGAGAAAAAACACACTATGCTGAAAATACTGTCTTTTTTTTTTCTTTAACTTTCAAGGTCGCAGGCGGCACAATGACGGCGTTTGCGGGCGGGAAAAAAAAAACTTTGTGCACCTTATTTGCTCACTTTTCGCTTTAATGACTTCACATTTTCCTGTTGGGATTTTCCAGAAACCCATGTGTGGTTTTCAAAGGCGAGAAATATGATTATTATTACGGCGAAGGGTTCAACACATTAATTCAGTAAGGCTTTTCTGGCTTTTTTATAACATGTCAAACATTAGCATAGAATAATAACAATCCTGCAAAAAGTCAAATCAGTGTGTCAGAAGAATATGACATCTAATCACTGGCTCTTTAATATTTTCAGTTCACAGTATTTTAATCCCCTCAATACTTTGCGCTTCTTACTTTGCAGCATCGGTGCATTGCAGGTAGAAAAATATTCCATGATCCATTATCCCCGATCGCGTATTGCTGCGAGCAGGGCATGGGCAGGGTGCATTCTTGTCGGGCCTGGCAGCTCGTTTTTGCCGTTATGTCCACCTAGAGTGAACTGCACTCATGGGCACGCGGTCCATTGTCCCCGCTGAGATCGAGGACAGGCGGACTGCTTTCTTTGTCAGGCCTGACAGCCCTTTATTTTGCTGTTACTATATTATTGCCGAAAATGAACCGCCCTCATGAAGCAGTGATCCATTATCAATCAATCCCATATTGCTGTGAGCAGGGACTGGCAGAATGCACTTTTGTCAGCCAGCAGGTGTGCTGTTCTCTTCCTCGTGCTATCTATTCCTTTCTTTTTCTTCTTTCTCTTTCTCTCTCCCTTCATTCCTCTCTTTTTGGCCACAACCCATTATCCCCAATCGACCTTTGCTGAGAGTGGTGACTGAAAAAGCAAATTTGTTTCATGCGTAGCTCTTTTTTGTATTCTTTTTGCCTAGACAGACCGGTGCCATTGCGGCCGCGATCCATTGTCCCGTTTTGCAAGCAGGGCCCATCAGAGTGCATGTTGAAATGGAAGGGCTACTTCGCTGATTTCCGCATATCGTGGGAAGTTTTGTTCACGTTAACCACAATAAATGAGGGATTACAGTAATAATTTATATACTGACCATATATTTATTATTTGTTCATGTTATAGTTTCCTTCAGGCTTGGGAAATTGTACATAAAGGTAAATACTGTAGGACTAAAGTTCTCATATCAAAACATTTTGTGAGTGGTAATTTCTCACCAGTTATAAACTAGTTTTTACACAATCAGTAAGACGCTTTGCTAGGATGTTAATCTAGTCATCACAAGATTTTTTGAAGATAATTAGTTTAAATACAATGGGAATGTAAAAATTTGATTTTTGAGTGCAGCCCTTCGAGACTCTTTGTGATTAAGGGCTATACAAATAAACATGACTTGACTTGACTAGATTTTTATTTAGAATACCCCAAAAAATCTTACTATAAGTTAATTTATAAAGTAGCTTTTACCTTTTTTTCCTATCTAATTTTTTCTGTTATTTTACTCTTAATTTGTGTTTTTTAACTTGGCACACAAATAGGCCATATATGATATAAATTTGAATTATATTTCATTATTTTTAATATTGCAAATGTACCTAATATGTTTGCTTCTTTAAAATAACTAAAAGATTTATGTTTGCAATAATACATTTAAGAAATTAATAAAAGAAGACCACCCTGACTGTCCCAAGTAACTGTTTTTTTTTCCACATTTAACGTATGAATCCCCGCGGCGAGATTGCGCGGTGAGATCCATTATCCCCGATAGCATGAGGACGTGCATTTTTGTCTAGCAGTTCCACAGCTGGGAGCAATGAGAGACTGTCGGACGGTACCGGAAGACACCCTGCAATTGCCCCTGCACAAGATGCAAATTGTTCGCGGGGAGCACACTCATTTTCCCAATTGCAAAAGGAAGCCTCCTTCTCGCCACCTTTCTAAATAGCTAGCATACCAAAGTGCAAGCAGGTGTTGGCGGACAAATGACTTTTTTCTGCTCGCTGTATGTTTGTTTTGAAAATGTCTTTTATAGCCGCGGGAGATTGTTTTAATGAGTTCCCGGAGGCTTCTTATACAGGGGCAGTTATTAGCACTATTTACTACAGTGACGGTTGACCCCAGACATCTCTAGCCTACGTGTTTTTTTTGAATGAATAATTGAATAAATGAATCAGGGGCGTTACTGGGGGTGAGGGGAGCAGTGCCCACCCATGGACACGCTCTGCTTTTTCATTTTTTTTTAGAAAAATATAGAACAAATACGAAATCAATACTGTCCCAAAATTAGCAAATTCATGATCTCATAATTTGCAATTTTTTTAATTGAATATAAAAATGCTTTGAATAAGTAAAATCAAAATGAAAAAATTGCAAATCAATCTAATTTGTAAATTGTAAGTATTCTAAATGTAATATTATTATTTTATGATAATTAAAACAAAGAAATGAATTACCCACATTAAAATGACCAAAACTAATATATATATAGAAAATAAATAATGATTAAATAAATCAGTAAATAATTAAATTAATATTAAAAGTCCAGATCATTCTACAGTGATTTATTCAAAATAAATATAGAAAATTAAGAAAAATGAATACTTAAGCCTCATGTTGTGTTAGGAAATGGCACCATTAACGGTTATTAGCGGGTCCTGACCACCAAAAAGAAAGAAGTATCACTCAATATAGTTTCTACAACATCATAACAAACATTAAAGGCATCCCTAACAGTATATTCCCATAGTCATTTGATTTTGTGGCCCCTGAGACATATCTGGTATTGAATGTTATAACCTTGAAAGTGGTCACTGGAGACCCTATCACCACATAAGAGTTAAACTGATTAGCCTACAGAACTGAAAACAAAGAACATTTCTTGTGCGGGGCACATACTTGATGCATCCGTCACAGTCGATGTTTCCAGTATTTTCTTTGATGGTTCTTTCGGAGACGAAGGCTGGATACTCGGTGTCGCACGGAACCTGCATGGCTCGACCCCATCTCTGAGCTGCAAGTCAAGTAGTGGTTATTTGGGACGCCCTTGATTGCAAAAGACTACCATTTCACCAGAGGTGTCCCACTCATTTTGACTTGGGTCTGCAAGGTCGAAAAAAACTTTCTCCAAGGGCTGGACTGGTAGATTAGAGAGAAACAAAAAAAGAGAGGGAGACAGAGGGAAAGAGAGAAATAGCAGAAGGAATAGAAATAGAGAAATAAATAGTCAGAGGAAGGGAGAAAGAAAGAAATAATGAGAACGACAGGAGGGAGGAGAGAGAGAGAGAGAGAGAGAGAGAGAGAGAGAGAAAATTAAAAAATAAAGAGAGAAAGAAATAAAAGGAAGGAGAGAGGGAAAAGGGGAGAAAGAGAAAAAGAAAGAGAAAGACAGAGGGGGGAATAAGAGTAAACGAAATAGAGACACATAGAAAGACCGAAAGAAAAAAAGAAAGACAGAAAAAAAGAATGAGAGTGAGAGACAGAAAGAAAGAATCAAAGAAAGAATGAGAGTGAGAGAAAGGGAAAGAAAGTGAAAGAAAGAAAGAGAGAATGAAAAAGACAAAGAGACAATATGGAGCAAAGGAAAGAGAAAGTTAAAAAGGAGAGAGAAAATAAGTGAGAAAGAGAAAGAAAAAGCTAGACAGAATTAGAAAGAGAGAAAATGGAGAGGGATAGAAAGACAGAGAGAAAGAGAGAAGTGAGGGAAAGATATATAGAAAGAAAAAAAAGATAGAGAGAAAGAAAGAATGAGAAAAGGAAACAGACAAAGAAAGGGATAAAGAGGGACAGAGAATAAAAGAGAGAAAGAGCAAGAAAAAAAGAGAGGGGGAAAACATTTTTGCATAAGGTTCCCGGAACCAGAACATCCAAAATAGTTGAGCAAATAGGACACAAGCAAACAGCTGAGAAACACCACATCCATGTCAATAGACACGCTTCACAGAATACAGCTTTTGTGGAGCTCAACACCAGCCAGGAGGATGGACCTGAACCTTTCTGACATCTAGTGGTTCTAATGTGAACTACAGGTTAAATATGTTATTTAGAATGATTTAGAATGCATTTCTATTTAATTAGAATATGCATTCCTTTTTGGCATTCTTCTTTATTAGACCAAATTAATATATGTAGTTTTCCCATTTTTCATTTATTTAACTAGATGTGTATGACTGTTTTTTGTCTAAAACTATAAAGTATTCCCAAAAGCCATTATCACCTTCAACTCTCATCTACGTTGTTCATGAGCACAATGTTCCGTGCAACCGCCACTGTGAATATGCACATATTTATTAGATATCATTAATATATTGTTTTTAACGTTTTTATACTTTTGAACATTTTTACCTTTTGTAATTTGTTTTACTTGTACTGAAGGAGAAGCCCTCCAATCTTGTGGTAATTGAACATTAAGGGGTTCATTCATACGGTTCACGGATCCCCTAACCGCCAGGGACGTAGAACCACTTCCTGTGGTGTGTCTTGGGCGAGTACAGCCTGGCATCAAACAGATACTACCTGGTTCATTCATGAGTTCATTTAACATTTAACTTAAAACTGTATTTATTTAAATTTATGTTAATGTCAAAATAATATATATATATATATATATATATATATATATATATATATATATATATATATATATATATATATATATATATATATATATATATATATATATATATATATGGCAGCACGGCGACGCAGTGGTTAGCGCTTGTGCGGCACAGTTCATGTCATGGGAACCTGTCGTGGGTTCAAATCCAGCTCCAGACTCCCTGTGCGGAGTTTGTATGTTCTCCCCGTGCTTGCGTGGGTTTCCTCCGGGCACTCCGGTTTCCTCCCACGTTCCAAAAAACATGCATTTCAGGTGAATTGGCCGGTCCAAATTGTCCCTAGGTGTGAATGAGCGAATGAGTTGTCTGTCCCTGTGTGCCCTGCGATTGGCTGGCAACCAGTTGAGGGTGTCCCCTGCCCACTACCCGGAGATGGCTGGGATCGGCTCCAGCCCCCCCGCAACCCTAATGAGGATAAGCGGTACGGCTAATGAGATGATATATATATAGTGATAAAAATGTTCAACACTTATTTTCTCATTGAGTTTGCAAATAACGTTGCTTATTTTACTAAAAAAAATGAAGTTTGTGAGTTTTATGCAGTTTAATAATATGATAAAAAAAATTATCGGATCTGACAAATATCAGATAACCTTACAATTTGTTAATGGTATTTATTTTTTAAAGAATTGTTTTTCATCAAGTAAAAAAAATGATGGGCTAAATTAAAAGCCAATGCAGATGTTATTTTTTTTTTATATTTTGTTTTATTTTGAGTTTGTATTTTATGAAATAATAAATAAAACAAAAATAATTGTATGTGACAAGTGTCAGATAACTGCACCATTTCAATAGTTTTAAGATTTTTTTTCTTTTTTGCAGTCAATAAAAATAAATATCTTTTAGGGTTCAAATTTAAAGCCATTTCAGAATTTGCTCATTTTTAAGTTTTATTTTTAATTATTAATTTTTACATTTTTCATATTTTGAAATTTTTAACCGGCTCAGGAGGTAGAGCGCTCGTATTGGGATCAAGAGATCGGAGTTCGAATCCCGGCTCCTCCGTGTTTCATGTCGAAGTGTCCTTGGGTAAGAAACTGAACCCCTAATACCCCCAATAAGCAGGTTAGCTGCACGGCCGCTAATGGGAAATGTGAAGCACAATGTAAAGCGCTTTGGGAAGTCTTGACTTGAAAAGCGATATATAAGTGCAGATCATTTCATTTTCATTTTAACATAACAATACTACGAATGATCAACACATTTCAAATCTTTTTTTCTGATTTTAAGATTGATTTTAAGGATTATTTTTGTGAAGTAAAAAATGCTTTCAATTAATAAAAATATAAGCCATTTCAGTTGCTAAATTTAGGAAGTATTTGTTTTCTTCTTCAAGATTTAATTCCCTTTACATTTCAAGAATAATTTTTAAACATCATTATTTTGAAAAACAATGCCCAAAATTGGCAAAATGATTTGCCAATGGCGGAGAAATAAAATTGTAGGTACATACCTTTTGCAGTGAGGTCGGACTGCCACCAGCTGTAAAAGTTCAACTCCACCAAGAAACTGGCACAAGAAAAAGGAGTTTTGACGTTAACAGGTATATGTAGTGTTAAGTTGTTCTAGATTGTCAATATTTATGTTACTTTTAATCATCAAGAACTTAAATCACATCTTACACGACAAGCTCTGTTAGAAGCCACTTAATCGCTGAGAGGAAGGCAAAGTAAGGCTGGAAGAGTGAAAAGATAAAAATATGATTGTCAAAAAATGGATAGTATAGTTCAGGAGTCTCCAACCTATTTCAGGCTGAGAGCTCATTTCTGTTAGTGATTAGCGCAAGGGGCACCCAGTTTTGAAGAAGAAGAATAGAATTTAATTTTATTCTCATTCTTTGTAACCATGCACATAGAACGAAATGTCGATACACCTGACCCGTACAGTTAAACTGTAGCGAGGCGATGCAGCCGCAACCAAACAGAGCACCACCATTTTCAGACCCAACTACTGTGTTGGGAGTCATTAGGTGAACAAACCCCCCCTCCCCAATTCGAACCCTTAATGCCGAGCGCCAAGCAGAGAGGCAATGAGTACCCATGTTGTAAGTATGACTCGGCCGAGGCTTGAACCAGCGAATTCCTAGTCTCGGAGCGGGCGCCCTACCATCAAGGCTACCGAGCTGGATTTGAATATGCATTTTTGAAATAGTAACATAGCTAGATAGCTTGCTAAATTGGTAAGACATAGCTTTATAGTTAGTTAGAAAGGTAAACTGGTAAAAAACTGAAAGAGAGCTAGATAGCTGGCTAAGAGTAAACAGGCAGATAGAAAGTAAAAAAAAAGCTTGATAGCTAGCTAGAAAAGAGTTCAAATTTAGCTTGATAACTAGCAAAAATGGTAAAATGGTAGTTAGGAAGCATGCAAAAATTGAAAAAAGCTACATATAAAAAGCTACATACTTTGCTATATAGCTAAAAAGGTAGCTTGATAGTTAGCTAAAAAGTTAAACGTGTAAAAAAAATATAAAGAAGCTAGATAGCTAGCTAGGAGTAAATAGCCTGGTAGAAATGAAAAAAGGAAGCAAGATAGCTAGCTAGAAAGGAGACCAAAATGTATCTTGATAACTGGCAGAAAAAGAAACAATGTTAGCTAAATAGCATGGAAAACATGTATAAATGTAGCTAGATAGCTTGCTAAATAGCTAAAAAGATAGCTAGCTAAAAAAAAACCTGCACATTTTTGCTCATTCAAATTATAAAACTCATAAAATGAATTTTATTTTGTTGTATTTCTTGTAAAATAAATCGTCAAAAAATGAATAAATAAATGTGTTTCATGCATAAATAGATTCTCATTTTACTCTCATAATTAATTGCTTCAAAATTATGATCAAATCTTGAATAATTTTTAGTCCATGTAGCCCATGAACTGGAACGTATTCATTTGAATGTCCGGAATAACAACTTCATGTTATTACTATGTTGTTACTATGTTATAACCAGGTTAATTATTGAAATTGTGTTAAATAGACTCAGTCAACCAATAAAAAAAATCATTATAGTGTACGCAAAAATTAAAATGACCCAGCATTGGTGAGCTATTTTAAGAACAGGTCTGCAAACACCTCAAGTGTCCTCAGGGGGCACCTTAGTGTGCGCGGGGACTACGTTAGAGACCCCCAACTAGAGACTTCTGCTTATCTCCTTTCCTCTCACTTGGTCACTCAAACTCGAGCGTCTTTTGACTTTATTGTTCTGGATTGAACAAGACCCAAGTTAAGGGCCTGGTGGTCCGCCTATCCCTGTAAATGTTCTCTTTCCATTTATGTTTTCTGATGTTGGTGCAATATGATACAAAGACAAATATTAGTTAGTAAAGCACTTACATTCAAAAGTGTTTGTCCACTGTCGCTGCTCTCGGAATAAACCCAGCACAGAGCCTGGTAGTCATAAAGGGTCACCCTGTCGAAAAGAAAAAAAATAAGACTGGCTGGATGGTCCAAAATTTGAGAAGAGACAATTTGATCTACTTCTTAAATGCACTGCAAAAATATCCTGTTTGGAAGATTTAGGTAAAATGTGGAAAAAATCAACCTCAAATCAGCAAATTTAAGTTATTTTCCACATTAACTGATTTGGGCCATTTAAAGTCATTGAATAATTTAAGCAAAATTGTCCAATATGAAACATGTGTCTTTTGTTTTATTTTTGGGTAAGAAATGGGGAAAAAGAAACAAAGAGAGAGATTATTTCTTAATATGTACAAAACTCACATCCTAATGATTTTTTTTCCAAATTTATAGGAGAAAAAATTGAGAATATAATACACTAAGAACAATTCAAGGAGCAGCACGGCGTGCTGAGTGGTTAGCGCGTCTGCGACACAGTTCTGAAGTCATGGGATCATATCCTCCTGTGTGGAGTTTGCGTGTTCTTCCGGTGCTTGCGTGGGTTTCCTCCAGGCACTCCGGTTTCCTCCCACATCCCAAAAACATGAATGTCAGGTAAATTGGCCGGTCTGAATTGTCCCTAGGTGTGAATGAGCAAGTGAGTTGTCTGTCTCTGTGTGCCCTGAGACAGGCTGGCAACCAGTTCAGAGTGTCCCCTGCCCACTGCCCGAAGATAGTTGGGATGGGCTCCAGCGCCCCGCGACCCTACTGAGGATAAGTAAGGCAGATAAGGGATGGATAATTCAAAGAGAATTGTTATCTGTCAATGTTGCGAAAGGTTTTCATTGTTTTTTTATATACGATTTCAGGGTTTTAACTTTAGATTTGCTAACTTTAAAGTGTTAAAGTTAGTACAATGGTACTTAAAACTTTTGCTTGAAACTTTAGCAGCTTCAAAGTTCCAACTCAAAAGACAAAGCAACTTTAAAGCTTGTATTTGAATGTTAACTGTAGGGTTAAAACTTTAGAGCTGCAATATTAAGTTACTCTTTCGTTAGATTATTCACTCTCACGATTACTGATTCGGGGCACCTGCGGCTGCCCCGTTGGCGCCAACAGACCTGGTCACTGATTGGCTCCCTGCCACTTTTTAAAACCCCCGGCTCCCTGTTACCGGCGTCAGACCGTTTGCGAACCTTTGCTCCCAGCTAGGCAAGCTCATTCCGTCCGACATTTTCCTGCCGTTTTCTCCTGCCTGATACTTGTTGCCGACCTTTTTCTGGACCCGTTTCTACCCTGATCTGCCATCCTGACCAGCGATCTGTTATGCCCTGTTTCCTGCCTGATACCTGTTGCCGACCGTTTTTCTGAATACCGCCCTTGCTCTCCCGTCCTGGCTAGTGACCAGTATCCCTGCAGTCCACGATTATCCTTGCTCGACACGGAAGTGCCATTTCCGTGTTCCCGCCACCTGCTACCCGTGTCCATCGATCATCGGATCGTAGAAGCAAGCACTGCTCTCTCTCTTTATCAATAAAACCGAGTAAACGAACGCTACTGGGTCCTGTCTCGGCTTGTGACAATTAGCTACTGAGTATGTTGTCACCATCACTGTTAGTTTTATTATTTAATCATAACATCAGTACTTTGATGATCAGATTATTTATTTTGTTGTTATAAATGAACTGATGTTCATCCACATATTGAAATGAACTATATACTTTCTGTATTCATTCGATGTTTCAAGAATTCCATTAATTTGCGACGTTCTCAGTAAAATTTCCAAGTGCCTTTGAGTTTACCATACCCTTATCAGAACACCTGCAAAAGCCAGTTATATCCAGCTTGAACAAGGCTTCCAACAGAACACAGACATGTTGCAGTTACAACATTACTTCCATACAAATGGGAATACAGCCAATGTTTTGCTCTCGCTTGAGAATAAGTGCAACTCAAAACTGAAATAAATTCAATTGAGAGCGGTGAACTTTTGATTGCTTTCGACATGCTATGCAAATGAAATGGAAAAAGTGAGGAACCCGTTGCACTCATATGCCAAACTGTTGGCGCTGTCTGTCTGAGTTGTTTAAATACACACATAAAAGGAGTCTTTTTTTTTTTTAGATATACCATCAATTTTAGAGAGCTACACCTCTCATCTTGGGGTCTTTTTGCCTTGGTCTATGGAGACCAGGTTAATCTCCGGTCGTGGGAACGATGACACAGCTGCTTTGGGTCACCGGGAACCAATTAGCACTAAGCTAGGTCCAATTTTTCTGTAGGCATGAGAGCAACACAACATACATGTTCCGCAGGCCACAAACTCCGAAAAATTCCCTTCAGTTTGTCACGTTTGCGTTGGGAAAAGAGCGTCACGTTTAATCGTGAAAGTGAGAAACAATCGGGCGGTTCCACCATGAGCTCAAATCGAGGATTCGTCAACGTTAGCGTCGGTCGCTAGGGTAAGCGTTTCTTTTGTGTCTGTTATGATCCGATAGCGATGTTATTCCCGCTTTACTTGACACTGTATTTAAAACTAATCCTCATTGTTTAAGCCGGAAAATTCTCTAAAATCTCTTCGAGGTCTCGCTGATAACTTGAACTCCCAGAGGTTGAAATTCAGACCGATGATAATCGAGATGATCCTTCTTTCGTTCCAGGACAGTGATACATCTGATTTATTGAACGATCAGTCCCTAATTGTCAAAGTACAGTAGACTCCGTTGAATATGATATTTTTTTGACCCCTGGTTATGGCATTTACCCCACCCTACGAAATCAACTATCCAAATAATTGTATGTGCGTACAAAACATACAAAATTAAAACTTTGTGGAGTTAATGCGTCTGTGCGAGTTACAAGTCAAGTCATGTTTATTTGTATTGCCCTATATCACAAAGAGTATCATAGGGCTGCACAGACCACAGATTATTGCAAACTACAGACTATTATTACACCATCCCCTGATCTAAAACCTACATGAGGGCAAGGAAAAACTCAAAAACCTCAACATGAGGAAAATGAAGAAACCTTGAGATGGAACCCAACATGAGGTAATCCCCCTTTTAGGATGACCAGGATCTTGCAATAACAAATAATACACAGATATTGTCAACATAAAATATAGGTTATTCATATGCTATAGAATGGGAGTGTGTTTTAAGCCTAGATTTAAACAGTTCCCCTGAGTTTGCAGATCGAATCTCAGGGGGAAGGGCTTTCCACAGCACTGGAGCCCGAGAACGATCTCGAACCTGCGGATCTCTTCTTGGCTACTGTATTTAGAATTAAATAATTTAACAGAGATAATAGTTATTATTATAAGTTCTGCTTTGCTTATTTCGCTAGAAAAAAGGAAAAATAAAAAGTATCAAGAGGCAAAATGTAAAATATCTGTCTGATGATTTTGCACGTTAAAAGACTCTGATTAAAATCTTGCGTAACAAACATTTTTTATTCAGCCATGGCTCCCAGACTTGCAATGACGTGAAAGGGTAAAGCAAGAAGTTGATAACCATGGAAACAAAGATAATAAAGAAATACGAAAAAGGCACACGAATCGTTATGATAAGGAATATGGATGTAACCAATCCATGAATTGTGGCAATTTTTAAGAATAAGGAGGCGATAAACATTCTTACATTTTCATTCACCCACTAAACTCCACTGTGCCAACTCAAGTTACGTTACACCAAAGGCAAGCACATTTTTCCATTTTTCCTTTCTATGTATATTCATTTCAAATGTTGTATAGGCTACGTATATTACCAATGTTACCGTTACGTTATTTTTTCACTGACAGGTTAATCTAACTCATTACTTTTCCCGCCGTTATTGCTACTAGGGCCAAAAGCGGTGCGTTACATTGGCTGCAGAACGCCAAGGGCGGCGTGTTTTTTTTTTATGGGCGAGGTTTTTCGCTCTCCTATAAGTTTATTGTATTGTATTTTTTGTATTCATGCCTATGCTCACAATGTTGCCTATTTTGCACTACCGCATATTGCACTAATACGATCCCAAAACTGTACGTAACACCCTACATGCCAACACTTTCTTGTGTAAATATTGTGTGAATTATAACCTTTATCTTCTTTGTTTTCTTTTATCCTCACTGTAAAATGTGACACTGCCGTGCTACGTCCAGTTTCGTTGTCACAATATGGTAAACCCGTTTTGTAACAATGACAATAAAGGTTTATTCTATTCTATTGCGTCACTTCTTTTCGGATCATTTCACCGTTCGAAATAGCGACTACCTTATAGTTAGATAGCAATTACAAATATAATATTTTTGTGTCATTCGAGAGCGTAACGTCTTTATGAGCCAGCCCCTGGTTCCCTCCAAGGCGCTATTTTTCTCTCGGGATTGGTCAAAATGCATTTTTTAAGGGATTCAGTGCTGTGGACGTGATTTATTGAATATGATAAAGGTTCAATTTGTTTTGTATTTTATCTTTTTTTGTGTGAATTTCTAAATATTTCAGTTTATGTTACCTGTGGTTTTCAGTGTTAAAGTTTAAGTGTTCATTTATCTTTATTTTTCCCCTTTTTAAGTAATTCATAATAATGCGTAAAAAACAAAACCAACCTCAAGAGCCATTTGGGAGCTGTCTCTTTTTAGTGAGCCAAACTGAAAAACGGACCATTTGAGTTAGATTTAATTTATTATTGTTTACTGTTTATTGTTATTTTATTATATTATTTACTGTTTATTTTTGTTGCACTTTAAATGTTGAATAAACATGTTTGTTGCCGGTGAGGTGCAATAGTTATTACAAGGTATGTCTGTTCTTCTCTATTCACTGACTCGAATACTGCTCAGAAAATTTCAAATTCTATGACATACAACCTATTTTTAGAGTAACGGAAAACGTTACTTTTCCCAGTAACTGGTTACTTTTACCATTGAGTAACTATTACTTTTTGGAAGAAGTAATGAGTAACTAACTAAATATTTTTTTAAAGTAACATACCCAACACTATATCACAAATAAGTAATGCTATTTACTATTTAATAGTACTATAGACTCTTTTACTAATAATATTTTAATATGTGTATATACAATCTTATTGTGTTTAGGGAAGCAGGTGTTTGAAATGCATTAGCTAACTACCATCGGTTTGTATCCCTTGCCATACGGACATTTTTAATGTATTCAAGTGTATAATTGGAAAAAAATAAAAATGAAAAAAAGGTTTCTATTTCACTGGTTATGCCAGTCAAGTTTTTTTTTTTGGAACGTGACCTCCATGATAATCACTGTAATCCCCAAATGATGTGGGTCTTAACTCTTTTTGAATACAAAATTCATGTTACCTCTTAAAGGAGCCCATCTGAAGGAGTTTACTCATGACAGCCCCTTCAGCTTCTCCGAAAAAGTTCCCAGTCTAAGACAGAAAATAAGAGCAAAAATTAAGTTATTTAAAAAAAAAAAGAAAGAAACCATTAAATCCATCTTCAATAAAAAAAATGGGAAGATATTTGCAGAGAAAAATGAAGTGGTGTTTTTTAGTATTTGCCTGTTTTAAACAACTACTTAGATAATTCATCCTAATTGATCATTAGTTCTATACGAGTGAACAATAATTTTCTCAAAATAAGCTACATTTAAAAATATTATATAAGTATTTTGGGATCCTGAACATTACAGTTGTCTTTATTTTCGTAAACCACGTGGGGGCAGTATTGAAAGGGTTGGACTGAGTAATACAGTATCTTTAGTTTTTTAGAATGTTCACATGAATTTTGTGTATAAGTACATACTTGTACAGTTAAAAAAACACCCTAAAACATTTTATGTATCTTTATTTTTATAAATTGCTATTTTTTTGCTGTGCATCTACTTTATACACACATTTTTTGATTATATATTGTATCTAAATTATGAACAAAATCTATTAGTATACCCTTTTATTGTGTTATATTTCAAGTTTTAATAAAGGAAAGAAAATAATACCTGAAATAAACAGAATATAATACAACACTTGATATATATTTGCACATTTCAATGATATTTTATTAGTATTAGAATTATACTTGTAAGTATTTAATTTGCTGTTTTTACATTTTTCTTCTCTGAATCTGTTTTGTATTTGTACATATACATTATAGTTGTACATATTATTTATACTATGTATAAAATATATTAGTATTCAAGTTAAATTTTAACTCATCTTTTTAAATAAAATAAGAAATATGAGTCTTCAAATTAACAGAATAGAATTCTATAGATCTCTCATAATAAAAAAAAGTCTCCCTTAGGACAGCTGAGGTGCCAGCAGAACTGTTCTGAAAATAGCTTACCAGTGGTAGGTCATTGCGATTTTTCTAGTAATGTGATTTTTTTTGTGTGTGTTGTGAGTTCATTCAACCCTACTTTTATTAACCTTGTAAACACATTGTGACATAGTAACAACATTATAATTTGTGAGTTTAGAAATGCATATGAAAACAGTATCTCTCAGCTTAAATAAGGTTGGAGACCCTTGACATAGGAGATAATTATGCTTTTGAAAATAATATACTGATTTTTCTAATATATGTGACAAAAACAAAAAAGATGGTACAGTCATTGAAGTAGCACTTAAAATAAGCCAGATAATGATGTTGCTTGTCATCGGGATGTCGGTTTAACTCTATAATTGTAATGAGTACTCTCGAATTGTCTCATTTATTATGAAAGTGTGTCTCATTGAAATACTGAGCATTCAAAACGTGGATGTTAATCCTCGCCCTCATCTGCATATTCATTTTTTTTTTCAGTGCATAATCTGACCAGTGTGTAATCCTCTGCCACCAGAATGAAACCGTTATTGTCGATCAGGTAGCAGTTAATGTTCTGTTGGAAAAAAAGAGAAAAAAGAAGAAGAAATTTGCATTCAATTTAAATTTGTTGCTTTCGAAATCGAGGAAGTACCAAACCTCATCGTCGCAATTTATGGAGCATTTCCCGTCCAGGGCAGCACACTGCAACAAAGGACAATTTATTCAAGGTTAAACTGCAAACTGTTTCTTGTAAAATGAGAATTTGCATAAAATTATAATTATGATCTGCAGAAAAGTTGCATTTGTTGGTAGTAATTTCACTTTCTTTATACATTTTGAACAGTTTCCGGATAAAATAAGATAGATAGATAGATAGATAGATAGATAGATAGATAGATAGATAGATAGATACTTTATTCATCCCCTAAGGGAAATTCACAGTATAAAACAAAGTTTGATTTTATAATTGTTTTTTCATATACAGTATTTGAATTGTTTTTTTTTTTTGACGTTTAAATACAATGCAATGTCATCTTATGGCTGAAATCATCATTGCAGCCTCTGTCAATCTTTTTTGTTTCTCGTGCAAGTATGTGAAATTGTTAGACGCGCTTGTATAAACTCTTTTATATCCTTTTGGGGTGGTGTTGGTATTGTATTTGAAACTTATCTTCCCACTTTCACAAGTTCCATCCTAGAATAAAAGAAAACCACGAGCAACTGCTTTATTTAAAATCTCAAAATATAATGAAAACATAATTATGAAAAGGCATTTTTCCTCAGGAATTGTTTTACTCCACTTTCCCCTCAAACTTTCAAATTTAAAACTGGTCTAGACCATCCGGAAATAAATCTAGAACGTAAAAATCTAGTTGAAGCATCACTCCGAATATTTGTTTTTGTTTTTACTTGGCATTGCAAAATAAACTTTGCAAATGTACGTGGTTTGATGTCGCGTACCTGTCTACTGGCAGTCCAAAATTTCTTCTGAAAGAAGTCCATTTTCATTTGGATGCCGACAGCTGAAACACACCAAGCCATCGTTGTCAGTCTTTGTTTTAGTTTACACTCAAGATAACATCATACAGATTCAGCAAAACTGTCTATAAAAAGTATCTATCTATTATATCTATCTATCTATCTATCTATCTATCTATCTATCTATCTATCTATCTATCTATCTATCTATCTATCTATCTATCTATCTATCTATCTATCTATCTATCTATCTATCTATCTATCTATCTATCTTATTAATGGTCAAATTAATCCAACCCCGGCATTATAAGCTATATTTTTTAGAGTGTTATGGTCAAAATAAAGAACAACTGTGCATGATTCCTAAGAAATGTTTAATTGGTTAATGGTAAAAGGACTGCATTTTTATAGCGCTTTTAACCAGTCCTTGAAGACCTCCCAAAGCGCTTTACAATGCACACACCCATTTACACACACACTCACACACCGATAGTGGAGTCAGCCATGCAAGGTGCCTAACTGCATATCAGGGCATTATGGGTTCAGTCTTGCCAAGGACACTTAGACATTAAACTCGGAGAAGACCGGGAATCGAACCTTGGTCAAGAACAAGTGGTCTACCTCTTGAGATATGTCGTTAGTCAAAGTAACGGTCAACAGTAAGCAATAATAGTCAAAATAACCCTATCCTGGCATCCAAAACTATCTTCTTCAGGTCTTTCTTCCTAGCTGGCAGATGATGTCATATTTCGCCGTTATCAATTTGATTACCATGGCTCTGATAATTATCATGCATCTTTAAGAATGCATTTACTTTATTCTCCATAAAACACTGCAAATTTGATCAATTCTGCCAAGCGTCGGACCTGGTAATTTAGCTTGGAACAAATGATGGCTGAGATGTCCAGTGCCTCGCATCTATGATAAAGAGGTAAAGAGTAGCCACAACCAATGTTCCCTCTAAGTTGTGCGCGTGCGCAATCGCGCACTCCCCGCACATTCTTAGCCGCAAGAAAATCTATCCAGCGCAATGTTCCCTCTAAACTGCGCGTGTGCGCAATCGCGCACTACCCAGAGCTTTTCCGCGCACAAGAAAATCTAGCCAGCTCACAAAAATCAGGGCTCGAAACTGCTAATTAAGAAGTGAATTAAGTCAAAGTTACAGTGCATGAAAGTAAAAATACACGGGTTCCCCTGACGTTGTGTTCTAAATGCGGTATTTTGAAGTCAAGGTCGAAGTAGAACGAAGTAGAGTAAAGTCAGTAGAGCTTTTCGAGAACCGGCTTCTTCGGCTCGGCTCACTAAAAAGAACCGGCTCGTTTGGGTCCTAAACGGCTCTTCAGGGTGTTTTTGCTTTTTTTATCCCTATAAGACCAAAAATTATGTAAAATTATGCACAAAATGACTTAAAGGAAGGGGGAACAGAACACAAAAGAAAAAAATACCCAAATTAAAAAGCAGTGAAAAGCTGAGAAAAAAACAGAAAAAAGAAGGAAAAATTCAGAAAAAAAGCCAGAAAAGGAAAAGAAAAGAAAGAAACAAAAAGAAAAAAGTTACAGCTAGGAAAAAATAAACACGATGAGATTTTTTAAAGGAATTTAAAAAAATGGGAAAAAAACAGGGAAAAAGAAGAAAAAGTTTGTGTCGCATTCAAAAAATTTCCAATTATACCAAGTAAATCTTGTTGCCAACATTGTAATTCCACTAAAAAATGTGATTAAATACAGTTGTGTATCGGCACCCGACTAAATTAAGCCCCCAAAAATGTTAGTATTATGCGACAAAAGATACCAGGAAAAAAAAGAAATGGAAATCTTGTGAAAGCATTGTTGTAAAAACAAATGACGTTTGTAGGCCCTACAACCTTTGCAATATTACATTAGTCAATTCATTCAAAAGTGAATTTTTTTTTTACATTGCTGAAGTTTTGGACATGTTTGATAATTAAATATCTTGCCACACTTGAGATTATGGTGGCTCACTGTTGTTTCAAGCGTTGCTCACCAACTTTGTGTGAACGCTCAGACCCGTGGAAAGTTAGAGGGAACATTGGCCACAACCCACTAATGCTACTACTTCTATAAAAAAAAATCTAAATATATTCCAATAAGAAACATAAATGCTCAGATTCTTATCTTGGCCAAGCTTTCCTGGGCTTTCACACATCACAGAGAGGCAAAGAACAAGTTGTAGTACTACTTCTGAAAAAAATCAAAATATATTATAATGAGGAATTTAAATTCTTATAATATTTTTAGTGTGACATATTTATTGACAAGCTCTCCAGTGCCTCACACAAATTATGAAGAGGTAAAGAGGAGACATGATGAGAACATGAATGCTTAGAACTTTTTTTTACAAATAGTGTTGGTATGCATCATGTATCATATGATTGAATATTTTAGCATAGCGAGTGACTATCAGCTTTTTTTCTTCTATTGGGTCGATAAATATAATGTAGTATTCGGACCTTTGTGGTCTGATTACTATCCTATTGGATGTACAGTATTTATTCCTGCAGAGTGGGTTAGACTACTCGGTTTTACATTTTAATGAAAGTTCACTTGTTAAAAGACTCACAAATACATTACAGGCTACGTTTTGTGTCTATCTGATTGTTAAGGGCAGCGTCCGATTTTAGCCGTGGCCCAGAGGGAACAGGTGCAGATTATCTCATCCTAAGCTT
This sequence comes from Urocampus carinirostris, assembly GCF_059441175.1. Taxonomy (NCBI): domain Eukaryota; kingdom Metazoa; phylum Chordata; class Actinopteri; order Syngnathiformes; family Syngnathidae; genus Urocampus; species Urocampus carinirostris. The sequence goes on from NC_142351.1 coordinate 63,023,288, forward strand.
TGCCAGATCCCTTAGCAGCCCACCGATTCTACGCCCACCAAGAAAACCCAAGAGGAAAAGCTAATTTAAGACCCGAGCGAGGCAATGGAAAAGACAGCCCAGCTCATTATGCCAAAACTATACCACTTTTTTCAAAAACACAACAGAAAAACTGACTGCCAGGAATAAAAATAACCAGGGTGGGAAACATCCAGTTCCCATCGGCAGTTTATAGAGATCTGTCGAAAAGCATTATAGGTAATAAGAAACAGTCGAGTTCTATTTCCCGGGCTACGATTTACGATGGCGTCCGGGTCGGTATTACACATGAGCTGGTTTTGGAATTCAAAGATGAAGAGTCTTAAAAATGCAGTCCAAATCCACTCATTGCCGGCATCCTATCGGGCATAAAGCGACGACAGGCGGCTTAATGCCAACTGGTAATTGGAATTCCACTCAAACTCAAAGACGTTTGAGCAAAAGAGTGACGTAATGCGGGGTAAGAAATCCAAACGTGTCATTCGTGTATTTTGGGGATTTGATTTAAGAACCAATGACACATGCAATTAAAATAGTCACTGAGATAGTATTTGGACAGACTAAGTAAGTTGCGCACTGCGGGTTTATAGTGCAAGTCATATTGTAAAGTAATAAACAAAAAATGTAGTTGTCTCAAAAAAAACAAGGTGTTAAAAAACAAAAACAAATCACGAAACAAACCTGCAGTGGCAATGGCAAAGATGATGACCTTGGACTTTTTTTTTTTTTTTTTATAGTTTGGTCAGGGGTGCCACTTATACTCCAGTGAGACTTATTAGTAAAATCATTCACACTGTCATGGTTCCCCATGGCGCCTAATTGGCCCCGCCCCTTCTGCGCCATTTGCGGCTTGTTGACTGATTGGCTTCCCCCCCATTTAAGCTCCGTGCTCTCACTTACCCTTTGTCGGTCCGTCAACGAACCTCTGCACCCGCAAGACGTGGGTTTTGACTCTGTCCGGTTTCCTGCTTGTGTTTTCTTTCCGGTATCGTTCCCGTCTTTTTTGCCCGGCTATTTTGTAATATCAATCTCCAGTTTCGTTTTCTGTTTATTTTCGGGGACTCGCATACTCAAAAATCTATGGGGCCCACCAGAGATGTATTGGTCCCCAAAATTTGTGTTATCGAGGTTGAAATTGTAAATCGGCTACAAATATATAAATAAATATATAATTCTATATATTCATTCAGTTTTAATCATCACACTTAATTGGTGATATAAATCAGTTATCACTTCAGATTTTTCAGTTCACAAAAATATTGTACATTATACAAAATAATATTTCTGAAATATTAGTCTATATATTCATGCAGTTTTTCAGGTCATATATTCTTCGTGGTTTGCTGTCCCGCCACAGTTGTAATGCCTTCTCAAGGTCCAATTGCAGCAACGGAATTTCCATAGCTAATTTGTGGTTTTCATTGTCGTTGTGCCGATCCAATGTGCTTTTCTGAAAGTTCGTATTGCGAAATGATTTATGCAATTCACTTTTTTTGTCACGCTGGGTGCATGCATCACAGAAGATTTAGTCTCCATTATCATCCTCCTCATAGCGTAACCAGGAAAATAATTGAGTCCATTTTGGCAGAAAAGTCATTTTCTTGCTAGGAGTATTCTTTTGTTTATCTTTCGTCGAATCGTTCGATTCAAAACACGTGTTCTCCTTGTCTTTGCGGCCTTCTGAAGAATTTCTCCGCCGTTTTTTCGTGACGGAATTATTGCCGTTGTTACCACTTTCTGTATTATGTTTCGACTTACTACCGACACTGTAGTAATTACCAATTTTTTGCACCTAATACCAACTGTTTTTACAGAGGCATACTTCTCTTTCACTCGACAACCACCAAAACAATGACGTCATCTCAAAGCACCGAGATCTCGTTTGCCGTGATCTACGCGAGACCAAAACAACAATGGCGGATCTGCCTGACGAAAAGTTTGGAGTGCTGTAAATCTTTGTTTAAAAAAAAAAAAAGTAATCGGGTAATAATGACAATTTGGTGTCAAAAAGTTGCGTCTCGTGGACCCACGTTGATTTGACACAATGCGTCCCCAGCAAAAATCTCCTGCTCGTCTAGGACGCAGGGACGCGGGCAAATGAGAACACTGCTCATGATATATAATATGTGTAAAGTGGGCGTAGGACAGTACTTTGAGCTAATGGACGCTGTAAATGGGACACACAACACCACATTTCACCTAACCTCCAAAATTCTTGAGCAAAACAAAGGATGTTTCTGTGAAGACAAAGGGAGTCCTTTCAGAGATTCAGCAAGGTTTTAGTGAAACAGGTTTCACTTTTACGAATTCACCACTGCTTGGATTTCTTGACCATTGATATTATTCTGGAACAACGGCTTGGGAAGGATGATCGTCAATCATGCCGTGCTTCAGGTGGCCATTCAGCCGATTCTGTGAGGGACTAGTAGTATTTTCTCATTTAAATAGTTTGTATTGACTCTGGGTGTCCCACTTTCCACATTTCCTCAATTTGATTAGACCAGGGGGTCAGCAACCTTTTCGTTGTGGAGTGCCACTTTCAAATTTCCTTGTAAATCAGTGTGCCACACCAGGATTAATGACTCGCACAATAATTTTTTTTATATCCAACAGAGCTGTAATTTTACACCAGTCCAAATATACAACTTGGATATACATTGAAATCGCATAACTGACCAATTTTATCTTCCACTATTCTTGTTCATCAACAAACTAAAAAATGAATGTGAGCAACATGTGGAAAGGCAGATATCCATGACTTCAACCATTCTTCATCAACAATGAACTACAATCAAAAAAGAAGTGATATGGACAGCTACCATACAATTCATCAATAAAATCTTATTTCAGAACTTCAAAACTTGAAACACACACACACACATAAGGGCTTTTTATTCAGGAGCTATCAAGGGGGGTGTGGGTGGGGTCGTTCGCGTTTGGCAGGCATTTTACTGGACAAAATCTGACTCCCCTGCTAATATGGACCCTGTTTGAGATATAGACTTGTGACTTCTAGGGTAGCTTTCTGTGACATAAATATGTCAGCACGGTGATTTTGAAGAGCTTCAGAACGTTTCTCATAATTTTACTATTATTAATACAGTGGGACCTCGCTACTCCGCGGTTCCACGTTCGCAGGTTCAGAGCTTCGTGGGTCTAAGAAATAATAATAATAAAGTAAATGAATTTTTAAAATAAATAAATAAATATTTAAAAAATAAATAAAAAAATTTAAGCATTCTTGAAGGGGCGATTTTCACTTTTCGGCGGTGGTTTTCGTCCCCATTAACCGGGTCTAAAAATAATAATATATATATATATATATATATATATATATATATATATATATATATACATATTTATTTTTTTAAGCATTTTTGAAGGGGCCTCGCTACTTCGCGGATTTTCACTTTTCGCGGGTGGTTTTGGTCCCCATTAACCGCGATAACCGAGGGATTACTGTAATAAAATAGTAGTAATAAAACGAACTACATTTGTCGAACACCTATTCAGTGGAGGTATTCCCCTGTCGTTAAATCCCGAAGCCAAAAAAACATAATAGGTTTAAAGTGTGTCTTACTTTGCAAACAGTATAGGCAGGGAAGTCCGATTTTAAATTTAAAAAAAAAAAAAAAAGATTTGTTTACACCGCGCAATCCAATGCAACCAGGGTTTCATTCACAATAAAATACATTCCATATGGCTATTATAGTACATCAAATAAAGGCTATTTGTGTACAATTAGTTGTGATCGTGGATATCATAGCGTACATTGATTCGTCTCCAGTGTTGGTGACTTTTTCTTCCACGTTTACAAAGGCATTTTGTAGAATACGATCGTGCTTTATTGTTTTAATAAACGTGTTATATAGACTACGATCGCTTAATTTTTTAATTTGCTCGCTTTATTTTTTTAATAAACTCATTATGTAGAATGCGATCGCTTTTGTCGGAGCGCAGCAGAATGCACCTTCATGCGAGGGAGGAGGACTTTGCAGGGGAGGGTTGGACACAGCGCGTTTTAATGTATCCGCCTTTTCAGACTCGTCCTTGAATTCATGTTCATGTTTTATCTCGTAATGACCTTTAACACTTGACGTGCGATGTACAACGCTCTCGAGGCATAATGCGCAAACAGCACGGTAATTTTTTGCACAAAGCCCCATTCGTCTATCCACGATGGCTGGAAAGAACGAGATTTTTCCGCTTGAGGAGCCGTCATGATTCGGCCGTCGTGATTCGTTCATTTATCGCGCGCCGGTGTTTCGATTGCCGGTTAAAACAGATCTCTCCACCTCTGCGAGGCACCGCGCAGACACACGCTCACCGTAAAGCCGCTAAACAATGAAAGCACGCAATGAAAATGTCTACATTTCAGGTAAAAATGCGCATTTAAAAAAAATCATTGTTACTATGAGGTGCGCTCGCGTGCCACTGGTTAACCCCATAGGTTGCCGACCCCTGGATTAGACTTTTGAAAGACATTGATTTGATGCAGTGCCGTGTCTCCATCATCTCCATCATGGCAGAGTTGTGAAACTGCAGGCTATCTAGTCTACCAAGTAGCATTGTCAAAAACCAATGTGTTTTGTCATTAAGATGGTGACGTAATATCAATCTAAATAGCAAAATAAATGAATCCACCCCCACAAAAAGGTATAGGAATGTGTATGACAAAGATATTTCTTAACTCACTTACTCAAACCTCAACTAGAAGCTCAAATAACGTGCAGGAGGTTCAACACCAACATTTTTTGGAGTCATCCATACGATGTGTGGTCCTCCGAGGCTTTCCAGAATCGCTGCCGAGTCTCAGAGTCATGTATTCTTTTTTTCTTGCAGTGATATGATGCACACCTAGGATTGGTTTTCTTCTAATGCATACAGGCTGTACATCCCGGCATTTTTAGTGTACTTTCACCAGAAACTACAACGGAAATCTAAAATTAATCAAGTATAAATAACGGCTTATTATTACAACAAAACGGAGAGAATATCTTTAATTCTGAAAACTCAACCTTTATTGGCTTCCTTTGTTGGTAGATTTCTGTGGAAATCATAATCCAAGGCTGCCAGGGGCCCTTTTGCTTCATAAACAGGCGGAATAAATGATTTTTTTTTTGTGGTTCTGGAAGCTCTCAGGTTCCGTTGATTTTGTAGTTTAACATAGGCTAGGTTCACACTGCATTCTGATTATTTGGTATAATCTGCTGTTTTTGTGAGATTGTTCACATTTCCAACTAAATGAGACTTGTATGTGACTTCATTTCCTGTGGGAACGGCACAAGTTTTGGTCCACATGCACAGAAGTGGACATGTGGCGTCACACGCAATGCGCTCGAGTTTGCGGAAGTACTCATGGATGTCAACAGCAGAGCGTTGTCCCCCGAGATTTAAATTAAATCCAAAACCTCACTTTCCCCACACTTAATGAACTCCGTGTAGTGTGATCTGAATGAAAATATTGTTAATTACCACTAGAGGTCTTATAAATAAACGCTACTGTTTTTCAAAGTAGTGACGTGGAGCAACATGTTGATGTGAAATATCACATAAACATGCTATTTCAAAATGCTCTTGGGTCATTAAATTAGCATTTAGCACTGCGGCACAGTGGTTAGCGCTTGTGCGGCACAGTTCATGTCATGGGAACCTGTCGTGGGTTCAAATACAGCTCCAGACATCCTGTGCGGAGTTTGTATGTTCTCCCCGTGCTTGCGTGGGTTTCCTCCGGGCACTCCGGTTTCCTCCCACGTTCCAAAAACATGCATTTCAGGTGAATTGGCCGGTCCAAATTGTCTCTAGGTGTGAATGAGCGAATGAGTTGTCTGTCCCTGTGTGCCCTGCGATTGGCTGGCAACCAGTTCAGGGTGTCCCCTGCCCACTGCCCGGAGATGGATGGGATGGGCTCCAGCCCCCCCGCGACCCTAATGAGGATAAGCGGTACGGCTGATGAGATGAGATGAGATGACATAATTGATGAACATATTGGTATTATGGGTACCAAAATATCTAAAATATTGGCAAAAAATTACAAGAAAATTTATATTGTTGGTGACTTTGAGTCTGAATCCAGTTGTATGTGATGGAATGCTGGCTGTTCCATGACTTAGAAAATAATCAAGTGTTTAGCCTTCATGAATGTGTGAAATCGTCCGCCGTGGTTATTGAATTCTCCGCTTCCTCCCGACTGATTAAAGACAGAATAGTGACGTCTGCAGCTTATAGATAACATGCAGGGCGCATAAATGCAAATATAATTTTCTCAAGCTTTCAGAATTTTAAAAAATGAACCTTAGTATGATAGTTCATGTCATTTTGCCTATTACTCAGATCAACATTTTTCGTTTTACCAAATGAAGGTTTGAACCACCAAGAGGCACTAAATATTGTGCACTGTCCCTTTAATGAATGGAGGGAAAGGTATTGTCGGTGGGAGTTCAGCCAATCATACATCTGTATTTTCAAGATACCATGATGCATACCAAAAGCAGAACAGCGTATTATATGAAGTCGGCCAATTATAAAAAGAATTTTAGAGACATAAGTCATCATACACACGAACAGGGTCATGTTAGCGAAAGTAACAATCTGTGTGCCCTCTTCGTATTTCTTGATAATTGCAAGCTTTGAGTCCATTGTTTTCATGTTTTTGATTCTCCCTTTGGCATCACTGCAGCTTTGGACCCATAGTACAATAAATACACTACAAAAATCATGTCTTATTAGGAAGAGCAAAGCATTGTGGGAGTTAGTTTAGCCAGTAGTTTATCTGTATTTTCTTGATGTTGTGACATAAACCAATAGCTGACTAGCTACAAAGTCTGATAGCAGACAGGCATTTTAGATAAAAAAAAAACTTGTCATAGGCTCGAACAATGGCAAAGATAGTAATGTGATTTTGTGCATGCAAAATATTGTGTTGTTGATGTGTTATGATGGGGAAAACAGCAGCAACAAGGGGGCCAAGAAAAAAATCGTATTCCACATTGGACTGTGAACTATTGGGCACCGTAAGCTGAGGGTCTACTGTATCTACATGTCAGGAAGAGGACGACTCATTTAGCCATAGATATTGGTGGACAACATCCACCAAGGTTACATTGAGATATTCAACATTACAATAATAATTATTTTCATTATTTTCTCTCATCCTCTGTCTGTTTGCATAACTCTTTGTAGTGAGCTGAAAAGAGCTTAGTAAAAATGAAAAAAAAAAAAATCAATTCAGATTTCTGGCAACAGCTTAATATCCGCTTTGTGTGCATTGGTGCGTTTTTTTTTCTTCCTTTTTTTTTCTAACTGTGCTAGGAGCTTGTTCTGCCCGCGTCACGTGCTTATTAGCATCAGCACAGTGTCCTCTTGCACATGATATTCTGCTCCATAGTCCACTTGCTGTAGAAATTAAAGGGACGTTAAATGTCATATGCACGCTGACCTAAAGATTTAGGGGGTGCAGCTGTCCCCTGGGATGTGACACTTGTGTGATATAACTGTGGGCACGGAGGAAAAATCACGGAAGAAGCAGATGTATACATTTTTTGAAGCGAAACAAATCAGAATAGAGGAAACCATTGTAGCAGAAAAGAGATGAGCGACAGTCAGACTGACAGAAAGAAACAAGCTGCAAGCAAAACAGAGCGAGAATGAAAGAGAAAAGGCGAAAAGGAGATATAAAAGACATAGAAAGGAAGATAGTAAGCAAAAGATATAGATAAGGAGAAACAGAGAACAAGACAAAGCAGGAGAGCAATAGAGAGGGAGAAAAAGAGAGAGCAAGAGAGTGAGAGGTAGAGAAAGAGAGAGAGTGAGGATGAAAACAAGCAAAATAAGAGAGAGTGGGAGTGCAAGGGCAGAAAAAAAGATCAAGAGAGAAAACAACAAGAAATGAACAAGTGGGAAGAGAAGAAGTAAAGTAGAGAGCAAAAAAAAGATGGAGAGAGCAAACAAAGAGAGAAATTGAGATAGACAGGGAAAGCGAAGGAGGAAAATACATAAAAAATGGAAGTGGGCATAGCAGAAAAGAAGAATGAGGAAGCCAAAAAAGGGAGCAATAACCATAGAAAGGGAAAGCTGAGTAGTAAAAAGACTGAGAGAAGGGGAGTCTAAAAGAGAGAGCAAGAGAGAAAGCGGAGCGTAGGAGGAAAAAACATCAAGGGAGCAAAAAAGAGTCAGAGGGCAAAAAGTGTAAGATAGAGAGTATGAAAGCAAGCAAAATGAAAGCTAGAGAGGGAGTGCAAGGGTGGAAAAAAGACATCAAGAGAAAAAGAACAAAAACAGAGCTAGAGATGGCAAGGGAAAAAAATTAAGGAAAGAGGAAATTAAAAAGAGAGCGAGAGAGCAAAAGAGAGTGATATAGAATGAGAGAGAAAGAACAAAAAGAGAGATTGAGAGAGTGATCGAGAGCGAGAAAAAAGAAATAAAAAGGAGGATTACACCGAGAGAGAAAGAAAGAGAGAGAGAGTGTGGAAGTGAGTGAACGCTAAAGAGAGTAAATGTGTGAGAGGGAAAGGAAAAAAAAATGCACAAGCGAGAGAGAGGAAAAAGCAATAGAAGGAGAGAGAGAGAGAGAGAGGGGGAGAAAGAGAGATTTAGAGCGAGCAAAAGAGAGGGACAGAGAGAGCAGGAGATTGTGAGACATTTTTTCCTGCAATTCCCACACTGGCAGCCTTTCCGGCAGTGAGCTTTCGTGTTTTGATCCGGCCCCCCTCGCCACTCAAAGACCCCTTCAAAGCCCCCTGATTTATAACGCTCATCCTCACTGTTAAGGATTTGGAAAACGACGCAGGAATTCCATACCAATTCCGGACTTTTAAACAAAAAGGAAGAAAATGCCGATTGGTCAAAAAAAGGACAAGAAGGACTTCCCGCTTCAGCCCAAGTGACCAACTAATGGAGTCGGAAGAGAGATCCAAAATAAAAACGGCAACAGAGGTCAAAGGACGCCTGGCAGATATGAGAGGTAGGACAGCAAACATTAGAATTATTTTCGTTATTTTTATTATCAGAAGTAGTAATATTAGTATTAGTATAAATACTATTATATTAATATTCTTTAATTATGTAAGCATGTATCATGTAACATAGGCTGTATAATATTAGCTTGTTATTTAAATGTTATCAATAGCTTGACAGCAATGATGATAAATAAATAAACAAATATATACTGTATATATATATATATATATGGGCAGCACGGCGGCGCAGTGGTTAGCCCTTGTGCGGCACAGTTCATGTCATGGGAACCTGTTGTGGGTTCAAATCCAGCTCCAGACTTCCTGTGCGGAGTTTGTATGTTCTCCCCGTGCTTGCGTGGGTTTCCTCCGGGCACTCCGGTTTCCTCCCACGTTCCAAAAACATGCATTTCAGGTGAATTGGCCGGTCCAAATTGTCCCTAGGTGTGAATGAGCGAATGAGTTGTCCGTCCCTGTGTGCCCTGCGATTGGCTGGCAACCAGTTCAGGGTGTCCCCTGCCCGGAGATGGCTGGGATGGGCTCCAGCCCCCCCCCCGCGACCCTGATGAGGATAAGCGGTACGGCTGATGAGATGAGATATATATATATATATATATATATATATATAGAGAGAGAGAGAGAGAGAGAGAGAGAGAGAGAGAGAGAGAGAGAGACCTCTTAGTTTCCATCTGAGAAAACAAAAAAAGCAATGCAATACTCTGAAGCTGCCTTCAAGGGACAGTGTATGAATTCAGGACGTAAAATGGCCGTCTTGGGACCAAAGAGGTTGCAGGTTTGAATCCTGTCACGTCCAAGTGAAATGTCTATGTGTCCTTGGGATAGACGGGGAATCCTCAATACCCTCAATAAGCGCTCGCATGGCTGACTCCACTATCGGTGTGTGAGTATGTGTGTTAATGGGTATAGTGTGAAGTGTATTGTGAAGTGCTCTGGAGATCTTCAGCCGGTAGTTAAAGTGCTTTATAAAAGCAGTCAATTTACCATTTATTGTCAATGATCACAACGCAGTAAACATTATTCACAGCGAAAATAGATGTGCCACTTCTTAGTTGGTGAACAAACTAAATTCAATTTTTAAAAGAAAAACAGTATTGATTTAATAAAACAAGCAAAAGTGTGTGAACTATCACATAAGCATTCAAATTCAAAACTCATAGCTCAACAAATTAGCTTTTACTTGACATAATTGATGGACATATTGATACTATGGGTACACAAAAAAACAAAGAGAATTTGGTATGGTTTGGTGACTGAGTCTTTGTGGTTTGTATTCATCCATGCGCTTTTTAGCACGGCATTGCACAGCACGATAAAGCAACATCCAGTGGCCAAACGATACACACTGTCCCTTTAAAGCTCCAGTTGCTCATTCACTGTTTGCACTAAGTATAAATGCTATTCAGTAACCAGAAAGCCAGAAACAATGAAAGGGTTTTAAAAAAAAAAGTATAATATTTAAATAATATAAATTATATAAGAGATAATATTTATCATAAACTTTCTTATTATTTTTCACATTTCCTTTCAAAGTTTCTTGTTTCAATAAAATATAAAAAAGCAATGAAATAATACCAGGCTGCCTTAAAGGACTAGCTGCTGGTTCTCGACATATCTGCATACACTTATGTAAATTTTATCAACAGCTTGACAGCAATAATAATAAAACACTATTTTGGAAGATATAATAATTTGTAAATAATAATATTGACAACAATTGCTCTATTTTTTCACATTTCCCCCTGTTAAAATTGAAAAACACACACGCCAAAAAACAAAGCACTAACACAAGGCTACTTTACAGACAAAAATACAACTACAATATCATTACAAAAGAAACGAAACAAAATGCTACAAAATACTACAATACTACTATAGAAATACTACATAAATACTACCAAAATGCTAGTATGGAAATATAGCAAAAATACTTAACTACAGAAATTTGATGACAGATATGCAACCAAAAACAGAACTGCTGTAATACTAAAAAAAAAAGAAATTCCACAAAAATACTACATGTATAGTAAAAAAAAATAACACTATGGATGTACAACCAAAATACTAATGCAGACATATTAAAAAATACTACAAAATTAAAACTACGATAATACAACACAAATAAGACAGAAATACTACAAAAATCAGACTGCACAAATACTCCAAAAATATTACAAAAATACAACTACAGTATCATTACAAAAATACAAAACAAAATGCTACAAAATACTACTATAGACATATTACATAAATACTACCAAAATGCTACTATGGAAATACTACAAAAATACATCTACAGAAATTTTATGACAGATATGCAAAAAAAACATAATTACAGTAATACTACAAAAACACTGTATACTACAAAAAATGTAATTGAAATTCCACAAAAATAGTACATCTATCCTAAAAAAATGACTATGGATGTACTACCAAAATACTAATGCAGACATACTAAAAATACTACAATACTAAAAAATACTACAAAATTAAAACTATGGTAATTCGACAAAAAAAAAGACAGAAATGCTACAAAAATCTGACTGCACAAATACTCCAAAAATATTACAAAAATACAACTATAGTATCATTACAAAAATACAAAACAAAATGCTACAAAATACTACTATAGACATACTACATAAATACTACCAAAATGCTACTACAGTAATACTAGAAAAACACTGTATACTACAAAAAAATGTAATAGAAATTCCACAAAAATAGTACATAAATCCTAAAAAAAATACTATGGATGTACTACCAAAATACTTATGCAGACATACTAAAAAAATACTACAAAATTAAAACTGGTAATACGACAAAAATAAGACAGAAATGCTACAAAAATCCAACTGCACAAATCCTCCAAAAATATTACAAAAATACAGCTACAATTTGTCTTCCACCTTAAGTTAAGAATGTTGAGGCAATTTTTTTCCATGAAATTTGTCCTTAATAACGGTTTCAAAACAATGTGCATGCAAAGTTCTTTTGTAAAAATGTCACAAATTACTGCAAACGCTAAGCATATCGTCATATTCACTTTCGGTGCAGACTGCACTGAGCGAGAGAGAGAGAAGGAAGTGCCTTGCGCTGTGTGGAGGGATCCACCCACCTGTACTGCTCACCCAATCAAAGTCGTTTGCCAGCGTTTTTATTCATCAGTTTAAATGGTTTCTTATAGAACTTCTGCATTAAGTTTCTTCGGCTTTATATGGACCAAAATCGGGACGAAATCACTTGACTTTGGAACGCCAGAGAGATGTGCAATAGTTAAATTTTATTTCTGAGCCATACGTACTTATGAAAAGAGCCATATATGGCTCCCGAGCCATAGGTTCCCTACCCCTGAGCTACAGCAATACTTCAAAACTAAATATCAAATTTAGTGCTCAAGATAGGGACCTTATATATCCTCTTGCTTTAAAAGTGAGTGTTCCAAAACCTATTTGAAGAGGAAATATAAGATGTAGTTTCCTGCATGTATATTTATTGATGAATGAAAAGATTGGAGCGGTCTCCAGGAAGGGACCCTCGGCCACATTTTCTAACACAATGTGATTCCAAACACCCCTGCGTTAGAATGCTAACCGTTCTCCGGTGTTGACCTCGTTTGCGGCCATGATGCTTTGCTGAGCTGATGCTGTGTTTTTGTGTAGCCATGCATGCACACGATACGTACACTCTTTCAAGGAACGCTTTTGTATTAACTACAATTATACAGCGTAGATAGATAGATAGATAGATAGATAGATACTTTATTCATCCCCGTAGAGAAATTCACTCTTCCAGCAGTATCCTTGTGTTGAAAATAAAACAATAATAAAGTAAAAGCAATATAATACATAAATACCCAATGTAACATGTTCATATAGAGTATTTAAATAGTGCTACATAAAATACACACTGTAATCAAAATAGGGTAATATGCAATGTGGGGGTGTGGTTTAATGTTTGCTTTTACTCCCACGGGTAGAGTTAAAGAGCCTCATGGCATGAGGAAGAAATGATCTCCTCAGTCTGTCTGTGGAACAAGACTGTGATAGCAGTCTTTCGCTGAAGCTGCTCTTCCGTTTGGAGATGATGCTGTGTAGTGGATGTGATGAATTGTCCATGATTGACCGCAGCTTTTTCAAATATGATCCTAGCAAAAATATTCTAAGCTTTAATGGTCCTCTTCAGAATGTTTTTTATATGTAGTAGCACAACTAGCTAGTATCTCCTATTAACCTCTTCATTGTGAGTGTGAGGCACTGGAGAACTGGGTTGATATTTTTGTTTCATATTATAATAAATCGTGACTTTCTGTTGTGCTCACCGATAATCAAACGACACCAATTATTCTAAGCATTCAAGTTTCTAAATTAGGATATAGTTGAATTTTCTATAAAAATGGGAACCCAACTTGGTTCTGTGTCCTACCTCCGTCTTCGTACTGTACGTGAGGCACGAGAGATCTTGGCTAAGACAAGATTCTAAGAATGTTTGTTCCCCATTAGAAAATATTTAGTTTTTTTGTAATAGAAGTAATACCACAACTTGCTCGTGTCTCCTATCAACCTTTCATTATGTGTGTGAGGCACTGGAGAGCTTGGCTAATATGCGATATATTTTTGTTTCTCGTTATAATATTTTATGATTTTCTGGAGAGCTCAGCCACTATTATACGACACTACTTGATAAAAAAAAAGATTCTAAGCATTTAAAATCCTAAATTTGGATATATTTGGATTTTCTATGAATATCTACCTCTCTGTAATGTGCGTGAAGCACAAGAGAGCTTGGCCAAGGAAAGATCTCAAGCATTTATATTCCTCATTAAAATATATTTTTATATTCTATAAAAGTAGTAGAACAACTTGTCTCTACCTTTTCATAATATATGTGAAGCACTGGAGAGCTTGCTGTTCACAATATTTGAAGTGCAGTTCCCTATTTTTGCTTGCCCGGTTGTCTCAGGTTGTAAAAGTTTGATTTATTTATTTGACACTGCAGTGTTAACCATACTATATATTGTTGAACTGTTTACTTTTGTTGCATGAAAATACTTGAAGTACAGTAGCATATGTCTACTTGACCGGTTGTCTCAGGTTGTGAGAGTTAGATTTTATTGATTAAACTCACTTAATTTTGTTTATTGTTTAGTTTGGTTGCACTTCAAGTGTAGGATATATCTGTTGCGGATGATTTGGAATACATATTAAAGCTTATGTATGTTCTTCTCTATTCAACCCGCTGAAATACTGCTCAGAAAATGTCAAATTATTTTACCTAGAACAACATCTGTTGAAAGCAATGGTAGTTATTTAATAGTTATTTTCCCTGGAATCCAACTACTTTTACCATAGAACAATTCAGTTACTAACTGAGTCACCTTTGGAAACAATTAGATGTTTAAGGTAACATGCACAACACTGGTTACTACTAACAAAGTATGCATTATCGATTGATGAAGTCAAACTGTAGTCTCTCTGACACTACTTATTTACAAAAGCTGTATCATGCTTCAGCAATTGTAAAAACAAAAATAAAGACACACACATAAAAATTATTGGATTTTACATCTGTTATTATTATTTTCAAAATATCGCGCATTCTTTGTCTCCAGAAGGATTGTATCAGTTCGGGATAAGTAGGAAAGATCAGCTACTGTGCAGATATAATTCAAATGATCAAAACCATTTATGTTTTTTTAATAATCTTTTCAAAGTAATGGTAACATACCTGTCAACCTGTAGTTTTGCCGTACAAAGTACTGTATTTTCCGCACTATAAGGCGCACCTAAAAGCCTTTATTTTTTTTAAAAGCTGACCATGCGCCTTATAATACAGTGCGCCTTATTTATGGAACAAAATTAATTCGCAAAGTCTTGCAACTAACTTGCAGCCGCCGACTAGATTTTCCCCCGAACGCCAAGTAGTCCGCGGTGTATGCTGGGATTTATTTACCGGCGTTTCATTTCCTAACCATTGTGTCAATCATCATTTGAATCAGTCACTATTGGCTAAAGTTATTCGGAGGTCAAGGGGAGGATCCTTTTTATCATTTACAGGCTGGCATTGGCTTGAACGGCAAAACAAAGCCTGCAATTGGCCAAAAAAGACGTGTCAATCATCAGTTGAATCGATCACTATTGGCTAAAGTCATCCGGAGGTCAAAGGGCGGATCCTTTTTACCATTTACAGGCTGGCATTGGCTTGGACGGCAAAACAAAGCCTGCAATTGGCCGAAAAAGATTAATGCGTATAGCACGTGGCTGACGGCATACAGAAAGCATTTTTTTACTATTTTGTATTTGTGAATATTTTATTCTCCTGGATTTACTAAACTCACGGATATAAGAGGACTACGGCTGCACATTATTATGAACACAACGACTTCGGTGAGCTACTCTGGCTATATATATTATCCCTGTATCTTGTTTCAGACTGAACTCGATGTTTCTGTGATAAGCGATGCAGATAATGGATGGAATGGAGTGTCCATTTTTAAATTAAACTCAATTCCAAGTGTTTATTGTCATATATACAGTAAAGTTGCGAGCGAAAAAGAAAATAGAAACTAAGAAATGGTTGGCATTTTTTGAATCCCAAGACTTTAACCTTCCGAATGATGGAACGATGCATTTGAGTGACATCGTACGGACACCGCATCCGCACGTGTTCTCGACACGTATTTGCGTCTTTGCAAGCTTTCGGAATGTTAAGGGGGTAATAAGTTTGACTGAACTATCTGACTGTTTTGTCGACGTTCCCATTGTAGAGCCTTTTAATCCGGTGCGTCTTGTGTATGTCAAAAATAGGACCAAAAACTATTTTTTTGGGGTGCGCCCTATAACCCGGTGCGCCTTATAGTGCGGAAAATACGGTACGTTTGTTATGCATTTTAAGACGTGAACATCGTACGAGAAAATCTGTACGGAAAAACGCAAATTAGTCTATTATGGGTACCATCCAGTATACAACGACTATCACGAAATGCAAATCAATCAAGACAAACGAGTTTGCCGCGGTAGCCTCTATCTCGGTATCGTTTTTTTCGTTGCAAACGAAGCGAGCGGTTTGATGTAGAGAAAGGAAGTCCGTCTCTTTTTAGAGAACCGACTTTTTCGGCTCAACTCATTAAAGAGAGCTAGCTTTCAAACGGCTCACTTGTTTTGGTGCATTATATTACAAATTATTATGTTGTATAAAGTTAAGAAAAAAAGGAAGTCGAAAATGAGAAAATGAAAAAAGACAGGTTTGTGGTTTTATCCCTTTAATCAGTATATTACCAACAATAATTGAATGCAGAAAATGAATTCCTAATTTGAATAAGAAAATGTATTATTCTACTTAATTGTATATGCATGTATTTTTTCCTTCTACAGTGAACGTCCAAGCAACTTCATTTTTGAACTTTTTTTTATAATAAACCTCATTCATGTCGAGCAATTCAGGATCTCACAACAAAATGTTAATTAACAGATATAACGAAACACATGTACAATATAACATGTTAAACTACATAAATAAAAACGTTTGAAAAAAATAATGGTGTAAGATTATTTTGTAAGGGAAAATCCGACAGTTTGTAAGGGCATGGAGGTTGACAGGTATACCGACCAAAACATTTTGCTTTTCTTTGGATTCTTGCATTGCCAAGCTTGTGCCTGCGCCGCGTTTCAGTTAGCCCGAAGCTAGTCCGGTTGTTGCTATAAATACTGCCGTGATGTTGCAGGGAGGGAATGGACATGTGAAGTCAACTCCAAAGGAATCGGACACCAAATATCAGCTATGCACATAACGCAGGGGTGGGCATCAAATGGCGGAGGGGGTGCCGTTTCACAATTCAACGTCACAAGGGCGTACAAACTGCTCACAAATGTGGGAGTCAGAAGCGATTTTAGGTTCAGAACTTTGAGGGTGCTAAACATCCAGAGTATCTATCTGGTTAAAATAATAATAATGTAATTTCACTTAAAGTGATTTAGAATCATTCAACACTGTTCAGGAATTTCACTTCCTATTTGTGAACTTAACACTTCAAACTGATCCACTGGGTAGCACTAACAACCGCACAGAAATAAATCAGGGGGCGGTTATTTCTTTATAGTTACTGTGGGTAAGAGACTCAGCTGGACATTGTGCTTTTTACAGAAAAATACTGTGAGTATCTGTTGGATCTATGTCGATCTCATGTAGGGGGAGCTATTTTAAAGTTGGCTGATCACTAAAAAATACACCAAGCATTTTGTCTTATTTTTCAACTAGCCAGTTGGAGAGGGGAAGGGGCCAGAAGAGGAGGAAAACTCACGTCCATCTCCAATGGTCGCGCTCCCAACTCTGAGGGGCCTGTCACGCCCAAACTGCATTTATTTAGATAGAACAAAGACAGAGAAAGAAAGAAACGCCCCTTTGGGCGGTACCAATATTTGAAAAGGAAACATGATACCATCTGGTTTAGAGATACACATTTTTCTGGGGAATTCCACCTTACAGTATCTCTCACCATAATACACTGGAGGCTCCACAAACTCTGCCTCTATCCCGCAAGTGACAATGGCCAAGCGAAAGAGGAGCGGAGCGAGGAATCGAATGAAGTGAACCATTTCAAGAACAGTTGCGGTGTTCAGAATGTTGTGTTTTCCTTTTTTTAGTGTTTTACATCACATTAGAGCCCTGTCCTTTATCAAAGGAGGAGTGCATCATTTGAAAACATAAGGCTGAAAAAGGACTTTAAGCCAGGAGATAGCAGTAGACTAACACATAACGTGTGTGCATTTCTTAAAAGTGCTCGAATAAACTATTTTCCTTCATCTTTTTCGGTGTCCCGAAAAAGCCTGATAAAAGTAAGATAAAAGCAGACAGGTGCAATGTAAAATAAAGTATAAGGGCTCATTGAACTCAGTTGGGCATTGTTAACACATACTTAGTAGGGGAAATACTTAACTTTTAACTTATTGAGGACACAGCTAACTACACACCCCACCTTTAAAGAAAAGAGTTTTAAAAATGCTATAATTCTGTGGGGTGTTTGAGCACCCCCAAAAATGGGCTTGTAACGCCCATGGTGGGAGTAACAATCATTTATATGCATCTTACTTACTCAGACCCTTAAATAGAATGGAAATGAATAGAAACAAATAGTAACAGAATAGAATAGAATAGAATCGAATATAATAGAATAGAATAGAATAGCATGTCATTGTAACATTTGAAATGCTGTGTTCCAGTAACTTAGAAACGTGTTTTTAAAAGCTTTACTCTTCAAGCTAATTTTTAAGTACAGATTGACAATTTAGTTGTTTATGCTAATTTGGACATCTACCTTTATGATGGCAAAATTTGACCCTTGGCAGATTATTTTGCTCATTTACGGTATTTTGGGGGGGATACTGTCAACATATTTTTTCACAAGTAACACAAGAATAATTAACATTTGGTTGTATAGTTTGAGGTGTTCTAAAAAGTTTAAAGGTAAATATTTTCTCTATTAAGTATGCATTAACAATGCCCAACTGAGTTCAAAGAGCTTCTGTATATTTTTTTTCTCACTGCGCCTATTTGCGTTTATCTTACTTTTGCCCTCGGTGTTCCCAGCACGAACCATTACGCTGGAGGAAAGGTGGGAGGGAGTTGGGGCGTGGGCAGCATCCCAATTTGAGCAATTTCATGCACATGCTCGCTGTATTCTTCTATCCTAGGATGAAAATGGTAAAAGTAAGACAAGGACTGTTTGAATTACAGTCCAAATGCGAACCAAAACAGTCCAAATGCGAACCCAAACCCCCAAAAATATGAAAAAAGAAGAGTTTAGTCCAAGCATTTTAAATACTTGCACGCGCAACAAAAAGAGCTTGAGAGAGGCTGTAATGAAGACTTAAGCCAGAAGATGGAGTCAAGTAGAATAGTCCATAGTTACAGACACCACATTTAAATGTCACACAAGAAAATTTTTCTATTTAATATTTTATTTAATAAATGTAATAAAATATTTATATATCTTAATTTATTGGCTGCAGGGTATGGCTCACCACTTGCCACTATCATTATTGCTAGCTGCTCCGTGTAATAAAACTTGTTCCTTGCTCCTTCAACAGCTCGTCATTGCATTGGAACGTTGCCAAGTTCTGTGATTCAGGCACCCACAACTTTCCTACCGTTTCCTTCTATAGCCACCCACGTTAGCAACTTAGCTGCAGACTATGGCAATCTGTTAGCTGCTGTAATTATTGCTAGCTGCGTCTGCTTCATCCTTTATCCTCACTTGTCTTCAATAGCTGGATCACTGCAAGAAGTTATGGTTAGCTACTCCTGCTTTGGCCGTCACTGTCACACAGCTGTACAATACTAAGGTCCATGGGTCAGGCATCATCTATCCACCACTGTTTTCTTCTCCAGCCACTCAAGTTAGCCACTTGGTTGAAGGCTCACCACAAGCCACTCTTATTTAAGTTAGCAGATCTGCTTTTGCCTTCAGTGTCACTCACCTTTCACAGATTGACAGGCGTTCTGTGATTTAAGCATCCGGATACTTTTTTTTTTACACAGTTTTGGTTTTAGCCACTCATTTGAACCACTTGGGTGATGGCTCTGGCATGCTGCTATTGTTACTGTTAGCTTCTCCTGCTTTGTCCCTTACTGTCACTCACCTTTCGCAGCAACGTGTTCCGTGATCCAAGCAGCTTTTGATTTTTACTCTATTTTCTTCTCTATCCACTCATTTCAGTCACTTACCAGAAGGCCACTGGTCACTGCTTTTATTGTTAGCTGCTTTGGCTCCGGCGTACATTGTAACTTATCTTGCTTAGCTATTCATGCAATTGAAAGTCGCAGAGTTCTTAGATTCAGTATCCATCTATTTTTCCACTATTTCCTTTTCTAGCCACCACTCCAGCGTTCAAACGCATAAGAATCCAGCTTGCTCTTGGAGCTTTTACCGGACATTTTAATAGCTTTTTCTGCTTGCTGTTAAAGTTAACCACTTCCACCAGTTCTGAACATCTCTAGCAAGTTCTTTTCAGCTTGCCCGGTCTTTTGCCGTCACTCGCAGCTTTCTTGTACTGTCACTGGCTGAAATCCACCCTTGCTCACTTGACAAAATATAAAAGTGAGCTTGAGAATTTTGCTAAGGGGTATGCTTCTGGGCTTCCGTAGTGTATCTTATTTCAATGCGCACGCTTTTTTCACGTTGCGCACTGTCACTTTAAATTACATTTACGATGTGTAAGATTATTTATTTTTTCTTTTTTTTCTATTTTCAATGCACTTGAAATGGTTATGAGTAACACGAGTACAAGTCTGGAATAGACTAAAATACAAGTTGTATAAAAATAGTGATACAATTGTGAGTTTAATTAAATTGTCTTCTTTCTGTGCACAGGCATTATTAGTATGTCGCCAAATTTTTGCTATTTTGACACGATAAGGCGCAGGAGGATAAAATCAAAACCTGGACGCGCTAACCCTTCACCCAGCTAGCCACATGGGAATTTTCATTTTTAAAAGTTAGATTGCATGTGTCAAATCCATGGTCAGTGGGCCACATCAATGTGTACCGATGTATCAAACATTTCACGAATACAGTAGTGTATTGTAAAACTTTCTATAAAAATGTACACTCAATTATAATCTAATCCACCATATTTTGGCGATATATAAGGCACAACGGGTACAAGGCACACCTACAAATTTGGGGGTTTTAGTTGTGCCTTATAGTTCGGAAAATACAGTTCTTTTACACGAAGGAGTAGTTATGTGACACTACGTCCTTTGAAGGCAGCCATTTTGCTGGTGTGGCCCTCTGTGAAAATTACACCCCTGGTCTGGATGTGTCATTGAAAATTCTACTCTGTGTTCACAGTGATCGTTGCATGTTGGCTGTTCCCCCTCCTGGCTGTGTCCAGCGCTTGCCCAAAGGAGTGCATCTGCAACACTGAAACCAAAACCGTGGACTGCCAAGGACGAGGCCTCTACGACATTCCACGTCGACTCCACCCGGAAACCCGAGAGCTAAATCTCAGAGACAATCGCATCCGAGGTCTCGGTTCCATGGCTTTCCGAGAAATCCCCTCGGTTCGCATTGTGGACCTCGCTAATAATTCCATAACCTCCGTGTCCCCCACGGCTCTTCTGGGGCTCAGGACTCTGCAGCATCTCAATTTGGCCCACAACGGCCTGCGAGAGCTTGATAAGCGATTATTCGGACCCGTTCACTCACTCAGGTACCTCGACCTGTCACACAACAGGTAAGACTTTTTGCACAATATACACTATTAAAATTAACGTTTACTTTTGCACCACCAAGGGTCTGTCTGCGCACACACCCTCATGTTATTCCAGTCCTTATTGACCTTGATAAATGATTTATTAATAGAGAATAAATAAATCACTCTCAAAAAAGGGCACTTTTTCAAGAGAACAGAGACCCGAGCTTTTGTACCACCTAATATCTGTCTGTGCACTCAGTTTGAAAATGCAAACATGCTGAAATAAATTTGACAGGAGCTATTAAATTCTCTAGTACAGGGGTCTTTAACCTTTTTCAAGCTGAGAGCTGTGTTTTGTTACTAATTAGCGCAAAAGGCACCGAGTTTGATATGAATTTCTAAAACAGAAAATTATCTAGATAGTTAGCTAAATAGCTAAAAAGCTTGATAGTTAGCTAGAGAGGTAAACAGGTGAAAAACTGAATGAGAGCTAGATGGCCAGCTAAAAAAGTGAAAAGCTAATTAAATAGTTGGATAGAAAGCTCTAAGAAAACCTGGATAGCTATCTATAAAGGGGGCCAAAATTGCATTATAACAACCCACAAAGTTAAAATGTTAGCTAAATAGCATTCCCAAAAAGTAATAAGCTAATTGGATAGCTAAAAAGGTAGGGAGATGGCTAGTTGCAAAGCTAAAATGGGAGCCATATATTTGTCTACAAAAACGGCACATTTTTTGCTCATTCTCTTCAAAAAACCCGTACATTGAAATTTAGTTTGTTGTATTTCCTGTAAAATAAATCAATAAAAAAATGAATACCTATATTTGTTTAATACATCTTAATCTTACTTAATTGCTTAAATATAATTATCAATACTTAAGTACATGTTTTAGACCCTGAAGCTCATGACCCAGAATTCATGTGTTTGAATTTCTAAAATAACCACTTATCGCGCCATTATTATGTTGTTACTTTGCCATTACCACGTCAACCAATAAAAGATAATTTAACCACAAAATTACAATGACCCAGCACTGGTGAGCTATTTTCAGAACAGGTTTGCGGGCACCTCAACTGTCCTTAGGGGGCACCCTCGTGCCCCCAGGCGCCAGATGGAGACCCCCTGCTCAAGTATCTGTCTGTGTACATCTTGTGATATTTGAGCGGGATTTTAACCCCAAACATTTTTAGGGAATTTGGATCTCAAAAGTATATTCATAATAAAAAAATAATACTTTTAAATTAGAAATATTCCGAAATGTATTAGACAGGACCGCTTGCACCACCTAGTGTCGGTCTGTGCACTCCCTCTGATGATATTTTAGTCCCGATTGAATTTAGCAAAGAGTTGAATAATTATTGGAAAAAATACCATTCCAACATGGCAGATTTTAAACTTCATGGTGTTGGATTTTTACCCCAAAGCCTTTGGGGTTTGCCTGGAGCCATGGGCGAACATCTGAGGAACCTGAGCCACTTGGGTCTGGCCCACAACCGGCTGAGCCGATTGGACCGCTCGTTGCTGGAGGCCATGGCCCGCCTGGAGAGTCTCACGCTGCGAGGAAACCCGTGGAGGTGTGACTGCCATCTTATAGGACTCAAACTGTGGCTGGAGACATACCTCTTCAAAGGTAGTCGGTTGTTGTCATTATATTTTTGTGTTAATTTATATTTTGATTGATTCAGAAGAAAAAAAGAAAGTGTCGGATTATGACCCGTTCAGTGTTATATAGTGACCCTTTGTGGTGTCAAAATACTTTGTTAATTTAAAAAAAAGCCGATTGATTCAAATAATAAGCAAATGCAAATTTACTATCACGAATCATGATTAAAAAAAAAAAAAAGATGTAACTATATTACACAGCTTGAAAAGGCTGACATGTATGGCTGTCATCCTACTACTGCGGAACCCCGAATGACCAATTTGCCAAAGGCGTTTGTCCCATTGGTGCTCTTAGGACTGAATAGCTACGTAGCGCACATAGATGAGCTGGAGTAACATTATTCAAACATTGCTGACTTTTCCCCACCATTTCCCTCTTTAGCTGCTCAGGTTGGACACTATCCAGCAGAGTATGGCTCCCTGCTAGCCGCTAATGTTCTTGTTAGCTGCTTCTGCTTCGTCTATCAGTGTAGCTGGCCTTCCACAGCCAGTATCACTGATTTCCGTGATTCAGGCTTTTTTACCACTGTCGAGGGGATCTTGCCACTCATGTCAACCACTTGGCTTGTGGTTCCTGGTTATTGTTATTGTTATCTGCCCCTGCTTTGTCCTGCAGTGTTACTCACCTTCCACTGCTGGTGATAAAAGCGAACGCCGAATGAGGTCTTTCAATCACTTTCCCCTTTTTTCCACTGTCACCATATCTAGCCACTCATGTTAGCCACTTGGCTGCATGTTATAGCTTACAGTTATTGTTAAGGTTAGCTTCTCCTGATTTGTCCTTGAGTTTTAACTGTCTCTATCTCAAATGATGTTGACCAATAGTAAACGTACAAGTTGACAGGTATGATATACAGTATACACACTTTGCAGAAATGGACTTTCTATGGGTGGTTATGAAATGGATTAACTGAGGGCATATTGTACAGACCCACAGGTGAAAACACCATACAGGGCATCATTCCATTAATCATCGCAACGCCCCTTCCATATAGGCCGGATTAATTTTTATGAAGCGCTCGTAGCGTCCGAGGTCATCCTATCACATAACCAATGACATCTATCTCCGTTCCAAGGTGGCGCGGCGGACGAGGTGCTTTGCAGCCATCCAGCAGAAATGAAGGAGCGAGATCTGCAGAAGGTCCCGTACCAACTCTTCCACGCCTGCATGAGCACCAGTTACCATTACCTATTTGCTAACATCCATCACCTAGAGTCAGAACGGATGCTGCGAGGACATAACCACGGAAACCATCACCCGGCTGGAGAGGGTACCACCGGCGGGGCAGGGCTCCCTGAATGCGAACCCAAACAGAGACCGAGGCCTGTCAACTTGCGGCATGCCATCGCAACGGTGATCATCACCGGAGTCGTGTGCGGCATTGTGTGTTTGATGATGCTAGCGGCCGCCGTTTATGGATGCGCCTACGCCGCCATCATGGCTAAATATCAGCGGGAGTTGAAGAAAAACAAGGAGGAAGCGGCGGTCCGAGAGAAAAATCACGCAGGGTTGGATGAGAAGGAACCACTGGAAAATGCCATCGCCTAGGACAGTGTTTCTCAATATTCTTTCGTTTTATGCACATTATTAACCAGCACAAACAGTTTTAATTGGGGGTATAATAAATAACTATCTACAAGGCAAAAAACTTTACCCAAAATTGGCCAAAAATGGACCATCTACTCCTTTCATTATTTTAAACTATCTGTGGGTACAAAATGATGCATTTTGGTCTACCATGGTTTGCCATAAATATACATTTGGTGGGTTAAGATCAAATTACCAAGGTCATTTTTCTTTTTTTTTCTTTTTATCTTTTTTTACACAATGACTGATATAAAAATTATACAATGTATTTTTACTAAAAACAACCCAATATTTTGGGAGTTACATAATCCCTGTGAAATAAATTTCAGCAAATTATGAACCAGCAAAAGCAGTTTTGGTTAGGGATGTAAAAAAAACTATATCCTAAATACAATATTTATAGAAACGGACCAATATTGTCGCCCAAAAAATGATAAAAAAAACTTTTCGGGTTGCCATAAACAAGAGTTTGGAGGTTTAACATTGAAGTACTAAACATGTTGATGATGATAAATACACCATTTCATTAAAAAAAACACCCTAATTTTTTCAGCGTGATGTGAAACAATTTCAGCAAACTTGTAATCAGCGCCAGCAGTTTTGGTTAGGGGTGTTAACAAAATCAACAACTGTATTCTGAACATAATTTGGCAAACCAAAAATTGACCCAAATTGAGTCAAAATTGGACCATCCATTGCTTTGCTTTTTATGTGGGTACAAAATGAGCCATTTTTGGGGGGTGTCATAAACAAAGTTTTGGGGTAAGATATTTTGTACAAATTGACTGATATAAATGTACCAGTTACTTAAAAAAAGAACAGCCTAATATTTAGGGTGAAAAAAATCTGTAAAACGCCTGAAACGTGGTACACATATTGTATTTATTGTAATTTTCAAAAAACATTTTCTAGAGTAATGTATTCTGACTTACTTTTTAAAAATTACAAAGATAAGCCATATCAGACATTCTAAGTATTATTCTTTGATTTATAAAATGTTTCCATATTATATAATGTTATGTTAATGTTAATTATACAATGTTGCTGTCATGGAAAATAAATGTATCTCCATTTTCTTATTAAATACATGAATAATAAGTATATTATTTATGTTGTCATATTATATTAATATGATTAAATATTAAAATTATGTCAATTGATGAATAAGTTAAATATAATATATACAAAATATATTATTTTCCTATCTAGTTAAGGTCAGAACTATAGTAAAATAAGAAAAACATTAGTCGATATTTAAAAGGATCTGATATAAATTAAATAATACTTAATTAAGAAAATATCTACCAGTAGGGAAAAAAATATTTTGGGCAGCACATTATATAGACCTTAACACCACCAAGTCTTTCTTCTATTTTTCTTACATCTTAATTTTGGTTTTTGTTTAATGAAATGAAAATGTCACCAGTATTTTATTTTAAATTGTATCTAGAAAGAATCACGGGTATAATAATGCTCAAAATGTATGCCATGGGTGAAAAGAAATCCACTTTTTTCAAGAAACATTTTTTTTTGCTAAAATCCAAAATAGAGGTTCACCACTCTTAAATCTAAAACTAGGTTATTTTCTGACCAAACTGTCTTTAAGATTCATTGTATATACAAGTTCTGCATTATTATAAAACACTGGATTTAATATGGATGTTTGTATTGATATTCAAGTCACTGTACCCCTTCGAGTGCCTTGACTTTTTCCCATATGAGAAACACTGGCCTAGGAAACGGCAACATATAAAACTGAACTTCGAACTTCGATCTCAACCCTTTAACTTGTTCCTCTCGAATGACATAATTATGTGTATGTAATGATGGAATAACACAAAGTGTAAAAAAAATATAGTGTTCTGTAACTTTACTTTTTCCGAAACTAAGGTAGCTCAAGAAATTCCATGGATTTTGTCTATGCACTGAACAGAACTGGAAGACAAATTCAAGGGGACAGGCCAAAGTATGAAAATGAATTCCACGTATTCCATTTTCTCTGAAAAATGCATATGAAAAATACAATGCAGTAGACCCCTAGGATACGACATGAATCACAAGGTGGAATTGTCGTATAGCGGAGTAGAGAAACCTATGCAAATTAGCTGAGAAACTGATACCCAAAAAATAGAGAATCTAGCATATAATAAGTACTACTTATTTGTAATATGTGTGTATGTGATCAAAAAATAATTAATATAAGTATACATGTAAATGAAAATTCTTATTTATTCACCTTTTGTTGTTACGTGACTTGAGCTGGTACTTTAGAGTTAGTAGGTGGATAAACGATGGGGTAGAAATGGCATGTAATGGCAAACATCAACGGTTGTGTGCCTCCATTGTTTCCTTTATAAATGCAAGCTGCATTTCCATAGTTATCATATTTTTGCTTATCACTTTTGCACTATTGCTAAGTTTTCGAACCCCCAGTTAATAAAGTACAAAAAATATAGCATTGTATTGCATTAAATCGCAAAATCTTTCAAAAACACACAATATTTTGAACTAAACCAAGTGAAAGGAATTGTGGGAGGGAGGCTAGCCAATAGCAAATAGAAATCTTGCAAGATATCAAAGAATAGTAAGCAGGCATCTGAGAAACGTATCGGGCACACGACTCATACAGTCATACACATACGCCAAAATGTAATTTCTTAAGCCTCCGCAAAATAATAACTTGTCATACCATGGGGAAAATGCTGTAATAAGGGACCCCAAAAAATCATGATCCACATTGTTACGTAAAAACATCGTAAACTATGGACGCCATAACCCGGTGGTCTTCAGTAGATGCAAACAATTCTGTCAAATATGCCATATTCATAGGGTTACCATTTAGAATTGATTTGCTAATATCTACATTAATATCTTCGTCTTTCTCTCTAGTTTATTGTCCGATATCAAATTTCAAAATTCGTGATCAGCAGCTGGTGTCTGTGACAATTTTATTTGTGATAGTGATAAAAAAGAGTGTGTGTGAGTGTGTACTACGTACCCTTTACTACATATCCCTTGTGGAGAATTTTGTTGTTTGTGCCTGATAATGTGATATGTTTGATAAAAGATATTTTTCTGAATGGGAGGACAGGCTTTTCCTTCAAGCAATAAGAAATTTACGGGTACTAACTGATTTTTGACCATTACTTCTGTACAAAAAAAACCATGCAAACTTTACTGAGCAATGCAATGAAGTCATGTTTTTGGCTCATGTTTTTTTCCTTCAAAATAAATTAAAACAGTTAAAACGCAACTGGGTTCGTGCTGTTAGCATATGTGGATTTTTTGCGGTATCATTTGTTACCTTTCTGTAAACAAAACCTTTTAATAATATATTTAAAACATTTTTGTGAAGTCAGTTCAACAAACTCAAAACAAACTACTATATATGTTATCATTTTTCAATCATGCCGCTAATGCTAATATAGCTAGCGTTGCTGATAGAATGATCAAAGACAACCGTAAACAAGCAACAACAACAAGGCTAGCTTTAGAGATGAGCAAAAACTGTCCCTGAGCCTGTAAGTCCTTGTTTTAAGGGGCCTATAGCATCTGCCAAAAGGAAACAGGTCAAAAAAGTGGTGGACAGGGTGAGAGGATAATAATGAGCTAGCATGGTCCTCCAGACTGGGCAGAGTAGCCCATAATTATCCAGGGTTTTGTTGATGACTTCCTGTAAGGTTTTTTGTGTGCAGCCATGCATGCCATCATTCCACACCATCTGCTACGTGCAGGTGTTTTCAAGTCAAAGACCAGGTTCTGGTTTGTCCCGCAGACTGGGTAGAATGCAGCCCATGATTTTCTTAGCTGTGTTGATGACTCTTTGTAAGCCTACCACACTATAATCTTTTATGGTTTATGGCAGCATGCTTTCCACTGGGGCTCGGTCATTTCTATTTGATTTTTATATCATTATATTTATAATTCAAATGAGAACATTCTGTTGATGAGGATCAATGCAAGATATATTTTAGCGGCGCCTGACTATGAAGATATGACAGAGGTGCATTGTGGGTATGACAGGCCTGAGGGAGACAGAAGGATTGTGATGGGAAAATCTGTGTGGTGTCTCAGCAAACACGTGCATGACCGATGTAAACATGTGTTATTTTCCTCGTTTTTTTCAGGTTATAACTTTGCATGGATGCTTTCAGAGTGATGCACAAGGACACTATTACAGTAATGAGGCTCACGACTGTCGAACTATAATAATGATTTTACGTAAGAGAGCAATGCAGATTTTCCCGTGGGCCAGTCAGGGCCAGTTCTCGCTGCCCTGCGTTCCAAGGCGAGTTAACTCGACAGGACAGGCTGATGACATCAGACGGCACGGTACCCCGTGGGCACAACGCACCCATCCCCCCAATTCGTTGCATCCTATCCTTTAATTTTTGGCTGGTGTGACTTATACTCCAGATAGACTTAGTAAAATATTTTAATAAGAATTATATAAGAAATTATGTAAAAAGTAACAAACAATGCAGTTTGTAATTTTTATGTACATTTTTCATTTATGCATTTTTTTATATATTATTTAAGGATAATACCATCATTTAGATTTATACATGTACTTTTTGACTAAATTAGCGTTTAATAGCCTATGTAATTTTTCAAAAACGACCAAAAAAGCCAAAATGACTAAAGTGAAATGACAATAATGGTGCCTGTTTATTGAATGTCGATACCCTTGCAATATCTATTGTAGCCTGGTCATCTTTGAACAGGGATTAGATCATGCACAGCTTCTTCCCAAGGCTTCTTCATTTCCTCATGCTGAGGTTTTTGAGATTTACCTTGCCCTGATGTAGGTTTTAGATCAGGGAATGGTGTTATAATAGTCTGTAGTTGAAGACTTCTTCTGATTAAGCGCTATACAAATAAACATCAATTGATTGGACCAAAAATATTGATTAAAAAAATTAACAAAATATATTGATTAAAAAATGATACATCATATAATTACTCATTTTTTAGAAAAGAGATTATCAGCCATATTGGATAATATTTTAAGTATTACCTGTATTTTTATTGAATTTTGAAAAGATTCATATGATCTATAAATGTATTTTTGCTGTCATACGGGAAAAAAAATTGTTCTCATTTATTAGATGTTTGCGTGTTTAAATGTTTACATTC
Organism: Urocampus carinirostris; assembly: GCF_059441175.1. NCBI lineage: Eukaryota > Metazoa > Chordata > Actinopteri > Syngnathiformes > Syngnathidae > Urocampus > Urocampus carinirostris. Next base: position 63,052,860 of record NC_142351.1, read on the forward strand.
TAAAATTCAAAAAGGTAAAAAAGGTTTCGACCTTTTTTCTTTTTGTAACTATTGTTCAAAATATTGATAAAATAAATGTTATTTTTTAAGTATAATTTTCCCATTTAACTAAAATGACAAATATAGTCAAATAAATAAAATGAAAAAATGACCTAAAAGAAATTAAATTATATTTAAATAAGCAAAAGAGGGAAACATTTTTCTGGATTGCATCATGTACTGTAGAATTTAAGCATAAATCTGTTTTTTAAGATTTTACATTTTTCTGAAATTATGATAATTTCATACACAGCTGTAATTTAAATTGTTTTTCACAAAAATTAAAAGAATAAATCTTCATAAAGTCGTATTCCAAAACAGGTAATTGTGTTCAATTAAAATATTGATCTTCTTATTGTAAATATTATTTTTGTATTAAATGAATATTTTATTGTATTTTTGTAAAGTTGCTTTTATTTCACTTTATTTTTGACTTGTTTTTCTAGTTTTAAACAAAACACAACAAATAACACATTATCTGGCAGCGGAACAAGAAAGCATCTTTTGCACCGTGGCCTTACCGGCGGCGATGGGTGATTTTCTCTCGTCCAGGAGTTGAATGGCCGTGCTGGCTAAGACCACGCTCTCGTTCTCTGATCCTACAAGAGCACATGAATGCATCATTAGTTGAATTCAAATTATGTTTGGCAGCTATAAAGCGACCACAGATTGATCAGTAAGGGATGGACTGAAGTTATATATTTTTTAATTCATCTCATCTCATCTCATTAGCTACACCGCTTATCCTCAGTAGGGTCGCGGGGGTGCTGGAGCCCATCCCAGCAATCATCGGGCAGTGGGCAGGGGACACCCTGAACTGGTTGCCAGCCAATCGCAGATATTTTTTAATTATTATTTGTAATTATATTACACAAATTGAGACGCCCTTTTAAGAAACTAACATATTTTCCCGCCTTACTAGTATTAAGGAAGCCCGAATTACCTTTTTGTCAAAGCTAGCTCGTCCCACTTAATGACCACTTACTGCACACAGCTGAGCACTGCAGGTTTCCTTTCCACTGTTTCCTTCTTAAAGCCCCAAAGGTAGCCACCTAGCTGCTGAATATAACTCGCCAATAGCTGCTATTGTCATTGTTAGCTGCTCTTGCTTTGTCCTTCGGTGTCACTTGCTCATGCGGGCGAACGTCACGGAGTTCCATGATTTAGACATCTTATATTTATTTTCAGCTCAGTGGAGATAGGGAGGTTGCTGGTTCAAGCCTTGGCCGGGTCATACCTAAGACTTACAAAATCCCTGCTTGGCACTCGGCATTAGGAGTTGGAATTGGGGGGTTTAGCCACCTAATGACTCCTAACGAGATGTTCCAACACATCAGCTGGGTTGAGTGAGCAGGCTGGGAATCCCCTCCTCTATATCAATTTTCCAAAAAGAGTCAAGAATGTGAGTTTGTTCTTGACTCTAGCCACCTCCCACTTGGGGGATATGGCTCCGGCATATATATTATATATATATATATATATACCGTATTTTACGCACTATAAGGCGCACCGGGTTATAGGGCGCACCCCCAAAAAATAGTTTTTGGTCCTATATTTTCCATACATAAGGCGCACCGGGTTATAGGGCGCACCCTGAAAAAATAGTTTTTGGTCCTATATTTGACATACATAAGACGCACCGGATTATAAGGTGCTACAATGGGAACGTCGACAAAACAGTCAAATAGTTCAGTCAAACTTATTACCCCCTTAACATTCCGAAAGCTTGCAAAGAAGCAAATACGTGTCACAGACATGTACGGAAACAGTGTCTGTACGATGTCACCAAACAAACATTTCTTAGTTTCCATTGTATTTTTTGCTCGCAACTGTGTGGACAGCAAAGTAAGAATTTAATTGTGCAGGGAAACGGGGTTCTTTACTGTGCATATGACAATAAACACTTTGAATTGAATTTAGTTTAAAAATAGACTCATCACAGAAACATCAAGATCGTTCTAAAACAAGATACCGGGAAAATATAAAGCCGCATAGCTCACCTAAGTTCTCTTGCAGCCTTCACGTTCATTAATGATACGTAACCATGGTCTTCTTACAACCGTGAGTGTAGTAAATCCAGGAGAGTAAAATATTTACAAATACAGAATAGTAAAACATTTTTTCTCTATGCTGTAGTGCAACCCAACTATGATTCACATTCATCTTTTTTGGCGAATTGCAGGCTTTGTTTCGCCCCTTTAACCTATGCGAGCCTGTAAATGATAAAAAGGATCCGCCCCCTTTACCTCCGAATAACTTTAGCCAATAGTGACTGATTCAAATGATGATTGACACATTGGTTAGGAAATGAAACGCCGGTATATAAATCCCAGCATACACCGCGGACTACTTCGCCTTCAGGGGAAAATCTAGTCGGCGGCTGCTTGCCTTAGTTGCAAGACTTTGCGACTTAATATTGATCCATATATAAGGCGCATGGTCAGCTTTTGAAAAAAATAAAGGCTTTTAGGTGTGCCTTATAGTGCGGAAAATACGGTGTATATATATATATATATATATATATATATATATATATAATATATTTTTGTTTTATTTATTATTTTTCTTTTTTATTTACACTGTTTCCTTCTCTAGCCTCTTGGCTACTGTATCTTATTGAAGGGTGCCAGGAGTCATATAATTGAGTGCTTGAAATGGGACAAAAAAGTTTCTGCTTTGCAAGCAAAATATGATATGATAATATAATATATATCATATAATAAGTTATCATAATTGGGTTGGGCTTATTGACACACCTGCGTTGAAGGGCAGTGAGTAAACAAAGGTGCCGGCAACTTGCTCCGCCGCTCTTTTGTACCAGAGCGGAAAATGATCGGCATTGAACACCCCTTCCTTGTCCTCCGCAGTCAGGAAGTCTCTTGAGACACACAGAAAACGAGATGATCCAAAAATGTTCGAAAGAGAATAAAAACTTATTTACCCAGAATTTGTTTTGCTAAAACCTCTTTAAAATTTATTAATTCTCTGACTAAAATCCCTCAAGTGAAAATATGAATCAGCATACTCACTGATTAGTGAGCTTGTCAGGTACCACGAAGAGGTTGATTCTGGACAGGCCCGTCCTTGTACCGAGATAAGCAATCTCGACTCCTTTGTCTGAGTTCCTGTGTTTAAAAAATGTAAATATGAAAAATATTAGTTTCAAGTGCATACACTGTGAAAAAATGATTGCCCACCAGACATAATTTTTGCTGTTTGAAAGACATACCACATCATATATTTATTGTATAATTATATTTTATATATATATATATATATATATATATATATATATATATATATATATATATATATATATATCTCATCTCATCAGCTGCACCGCTTATCCTCAGTAGGGTCGCGAGGGTGCTGGAGCCCGTCCCAGCAATCATCGGGCAGGGGACACCCTGAACTGGTTGCCAGCCAGTCGCAGGGCACACGGGGACAGACAACTCACTCGCTCATTAACACCTAGGGACAATTCAGAACGGCCAATTCACCTGAAATGCATGTTTTTGGAATGTGGGAGGAAACCCGAGTGCCCGGAGGAAACCCACGCAAGCACGGGGAGAACATACAAACTCCACACAGTAAGGCCGGGAGCTGAATTTGAACCCATGCAGGAGGTTCCCACGACCTCAGAACTGTGCCGCACAGTTGAGTTTTTTTCAGCTGTAAGCCAAAATCAGCAATATTCAAATAATAAAAGGCTTGAAATAGTTCAGTTGATGTGTAATGAATCCAGAATGTATGACATTTTTGTTTTTTTAATTGCATTACAGAAAATAAAGAACTTTATCACAATATTCTAATTTTCTGAGACAGTCCAGTATATATATATCCTGTATATACAGTAAAAAAGGTATTTGAACACCCTGTTATTTTGCTATTTCTCCCACTTAGAAATCATAGAAAGGTCTGAAATTTTTATCGTAGGTGCGACTGTGAGAGAGATAAACTAAATCCAGAAATCACAATGCATGATTTCTCTTATCAATTTATTTGTGTAATACAGCTGCAAAAAAGTATTACAATACTTGTGTATTGCCTAGAATTCTGACTCTGAAAGACCTGTTAGTCTGCCCATTAGAAGTCCACCTGCACTCCATGTATCATCCGGAATCAGATGAACCTGTTTGAGGCCATTAGCTGCATGAAGACACCTGTCCACCCCACACTATCAGTAAGACTTTAACTTTTAACATGGCAAAGACCAAATAGCTGTCCAAAGACACCAGAGACAAAATTGTACACCTCCACAAGGCTGGAAAGGGCTGCAGAACAATTGCCAAGCAGCTTCGTGAAAAAAGGTCCACTGTAGGAGCAATCATTAGAAAATGGAAGGAGCTAAACATGACAGTCAATCTCAATCGGAGTGGAGCCCTGTTCAAGATATCACCTCATGGGGTCTCAATGATTCTAAGAAAGGTGAGGAATCAGCCCGGAACTACACGACAGGAGTTGGTCAATGACCTGAAAAGAACTGGGACCACAGTTTCCAAGGTTACTGTAGGTAATATACTAAGACATCATGGTTTGAAATCATGCATGGCACGAAAGGTTCCCCTGCTTAAACCAGCACATGCCAGGGCCCGACTTAAGTGACTATAACCATTTGAATTATACAGTGGAGTCATGGGAGAAGGTTTTGTGTTTGGATGAGACCAAAATAGAACTTTTTGGTCATAATTCCACTAAGCATGTTTGGAGGAAGAAGAAAGAAGAGTACAATCTGAAGAACACCATCCCTACCGTGAAGCGTGGGTGGGGGCGAGCATCATGCTTTGGGGGGGGGGGTTTCTACACATGGGACAGGACGAATGCACTGCATTAAAGAGAGGATGACTGGGCCATGTATTGTGAGATTTTAGGGAACAACCTCCTTCCCTCAGTCAGAGCATTAAAAATAGGTCGTGGCTGGGTCTTCCAACACGACAACGGCCGGAAGCACAAAGCCAGGAAAACCAAGGAGTGGCTCCGTAAGAAGCATATCAAAGTTTTAGCATTGCCCAGCCAGTCTCCAGACCTGAACCCAATCGAAAATCTTTGGAGGGAGCTCAAACTCAAACTGTTTCTCAGTGACAGCCCAGAAACATGACCGATCGAGAGGAGATCTGTGTAGAGGAGTGGGCCAAGATCCCTCCTGCAGTGTGTGCAAACCTGGTGAAAAACTACAGAAAACAATTGACCACTTTAATAGCAAACAATGGCTACTGTATCAAATATTAACATTCATACTTATTTGCAGCTGTATCACACAAATAAATCGTTAAAAAAATCCTGTAAAGTGATTTCTGGATTTTCCTTTTTAGTTTATCTCTCTCACAGTGGAAAATTTCAGACCTCTCCATGATTTTTAAGTGGGAGAAATAGCAAAAAAGCGGGGGGGTTCAAGCTCGTGGGGGTGCTGGAGCCCATCCCAGCCATCTTTGGGCGGTGGGCAGGGGTCACCCTGAACTGGTTGCCAGCCAGTCGCAGGGCACAAAGTGCCGGTCAACTCACAATTTGGACTGACCAATTAACCTGACATGCATATATTTGGGAATGTGGGAGGAAACCAGAGTGCCTGGCGGAAACATGCAAACTGGTAGCTGGACTTGAACAATGAACCTCTGCACCCGGAGGGAGCATGCCACCCTTTACGTACCATGGTCTCAAAATTAGAGGTGCTGATCCTCATCCCGGCCGCTTCACACTCGGCTGCGAATCGCTCCAGCGAGAGATGAAGATCACGGCCTGAGGAAGCCAACAGCACCACGTCATCTGCAAAAAGAAGTGACGCAATGCTGAGGCCCCCAAACCGGACTCCATCCCCACCAAGGCTGCGCCTAGAAATTCTGTCCATAAAAGTTATGAACAGAATCGATAACAAAGGGCAGCCCTGGCGGAGTCCAACCCTCACCGGGAACGAATCCGACTTACTGCCGGCAATGCGAACCAGACTCTGGCACCGGGCATTGTGCATATTATGGAGAGGTAGAGAGGAGACACAATCATACTCCCGAAGCACCCCCCACCGGGCCTCCAGAGGAACACCGTCGAATGCCTTCTCCAAGTCCACAAAACACATGTAGACCGGACAGGCAAACTCCCATGCACTCTCAAAGACCCTGCAGAGTGTGTAGAGCTGGTCCAGTGTTCCACGGCCAGGACGAAAACCACACTGTTCCTCCTGAATCCGAGATTCGACCTCCTGGTTGACCCTCCTCTCCAGTACCCGTGAATAGACCTTACCAGGGAGGCTAAGAAGTGTGATTTCCCTGTAGTTGGTACACACTCTCCAATCCCCCTTCTTAAAGAGGGGGACCATTACCCCAGTCTACCAGTCCAGAGGCACTGTCCCTGATGTCCACGCGATGTTGCAGAGGCGTGTCAACCATGACACGCCCACAACATCTAGGGCCTTAATGAACTCCGGGCCAATCTCATCGACCCCTGGGGCCCTTCCGCAGAGGAGATTAACAATATAATGCATGGGAAACTTATTGATAAGTTTTACTATTTAGACAGTTTTTTTTTACCAATAAAAAAAAAACAGATATTCTAATAAACACTAAAAATGTGTATTTTTCTTTTTACAGAAATAAGCTAAAATTTAGATAAAAAATAAAAATTCATTCAAAAGACAATTGTCAATAATTTAAAAAAAGTAACAAAATAATAAATTAAGAAGAACAGTGGGCGGCATGGCGGCTAAGTGGTTAGCACGTCCGCAGCACAGTTCTGCAGTTATGGGATCGGATCTCCTGTGTGGAGTTTGCATGTTCTCCCCGTGCTTGCGTATGTTTCCTCCGGGCACTCCGGTTTCCTCCCACATTCCAAAAACAAGCATGACAGGTCGATCCAAATTGTCTCTAGGAGTGAATGAGCGAGTGTGTTTTCTGTCTCTGTGTGCCCTGCGACTGGCTGGCAACCAGTTCAGGGTGTTCTCTGCCGATTGCCCGTAAATAGGTGGGATGGGCTCCAAAGATTTTCAATTGGGTTCAGGTCTGGAGACTGGCTTGGCAATGCTAGAATTTTGAGGATAAACGGTGCAGATAATGGATGGATGAATATTAAAGCAAACATATACTGCAAGAGGGGCGATACACATATTTTGTTTGACTATTTTATTTGCAGTGCACATGTGTGTTTCATACTCAGACTTATTTAGCACCAAGCTGGTCCAATAGGCCTCCAACGGGGCAGTTACCACAGCATCAAAAAGCACCTCTTGAACCAACTCCTTATCACCTAGAATTAAGTCCTTTTTTACTAATAAATTAACACAAAACAATTGATTAAATGGATGAATTTGCCAAACATTGCAGTTGTGGTTCATGTCCGCGAAGGTAGCGCTTGACTGCCTCCATCTGGCTCAGGTAGCGGTGCTCTGGATGCTCATCTGTGTTGCAGTAGATCCTGGTTTAAGCCGGAGAAACATCTAAGAAGGTGTTTTCTGTACAACAAACACTAAAACACTGAATGACACACATGCCTTGGGAAGGAAAATTCAATCTCTCATTCCTATCAAGTGGCTTTACACATTTGAAGCTTGAATAATTCACAACTATTCTTACCACCAAACACAATTATACAGAGCACTAATGCACGCTAAACATAAACAGCAGTACATCCAGAAGCAGTTTACATTAAGGTTCATTGATCAAAACAATTCACAGCAGGTTCCGTTATAGAGCCCCCCCCCCCCCCCCCCCTCTCCCTGTGATTGGTCAATATGCATTTCTGTGTGAGACTTAAAATCGATTGAGTTTATAAAACGTTAAAGTTGTTTTGTGATTTATCATATCTTTTTAGGTTAGTAAATATTTTTTATGTTTCCAGTGATTTTCAGAGTGTGTTACAATTATCGTTTATAAAGAAAAAAAAACTGTTTAGTTCATTGTACTTGTACTTTGTAGTTTATTTGTTGCTTCACTGAAAAGGCAATTCGTATTTTGAATTGACATTTGTTGTTTCACTCAGGGATTCCACTTGCTTTACTTTGCTAAACATTGCTTAGTATAAAAGTTTTGAATTAGTCAAACATTCACTGGAAAGTGAAAATATAAATGCAATTATAATTTTGTAGAATGATACATTTTGCGCATAATGATACATTATTGTTGGTGATATACTGACAAAAGGACCCCCCACAATTTCCTTCTACCTTCTTTTTTTCTTATTATTGTTTTTTTTCCCTTTTTTAATTCTTGTTTCCCTTTTTCTTATATGCCTCTTGTTTCCTTTTTCCTACATTCACTTTTATTGGGTTGGCAGAGCGTATCCGTGGCTGGGCACTGCCCACCACTGCCCCCTGTCTTAACGCCCTTGATGGCAGAGGTTTTTTGATGGAGTACAAAATATTTAAATGTGTATACTACAGTGACATGGAGTGAGGTTGGTGGATGGTTAGGCACAGTCACATTTACGAATTGTCATAACTACATCTTATTCATCGTTTAATTGGCCAAGTAAGAAAGCAATATATAAACTGTAGTATTGCAGCATGAATAATCGAACTCTAACTGATTTTGCGATGGGTCTGTGTTTCCTTCAAGGATGTATAGTTTAGCACACCTATTTTTAGGCAGTTTTGTATGCTGTCATTCAAACAGTCAGGTGCACAAAACTAGCCAGCAAAACTAACGGCGCTGGCTAGCTTTGATCTGCTCGTTACATTGAAAAGACATACATCAGTTCAATTGGACTACGAGATAATCAGAAGAGCACAAAGAAATAGTGATCACCAGCAGGTGCTCCGTACATTGTTATCGGATTTGTGAATGACTGAGTAACGCCAGATCCATAACCAATGAAAGGGCTGACTTAGAGCTGCAATTTGTGGGAAACCGCTACATTTAGGACTCTTGTATTTTAATCTATGCATAGACTTTGAGGTTGCAGTTATTTGACGCGAGTGTGCAGCTAAATCGCTCCCTTACTCTGGTAGGAGAAGCCCTCCAATGTATTGTACTTTGTTAAATGCCAATAAGGACCATTTATTTAACTGCGATTCTGTATTCAGTTTTTATTTGTATATCTATAGTCGTTTATCTTGTTACAGTTGTATACTCTCATTCTTTAATGAAAGACAAAAAGACAGAACTAGCACAGAAAAAGCACTTTTCTTTTAAAATTAAAAATCGCATTGAAAATGCAATACCTGTCTGTCATATCACAATTGGTTTGTTGTTTTGTTATATTTGTCAAAATTGTAATCCCAGAAATGTTTTTTTCTCTTTGCTTTTCTTATCAATTATTAAAAGCATCAATAAATAGCTAATCCTCCAGTGTAAAAAAAAAAAAAAAGGGAGTGCAACGAGGAAAAAAAATACGGAAGGGTCTGGATTAGTAATACGATAAGTAATTCTAATGTTTGGGGATGAGGTTTGGGCCAAAACAGAATATTTAGTCTCACTATCGCCATCTACCATGAGGCAAGAGAATTGTGTGCCTCACTTTGCATCTGGAGATGCTCAGCACAGTAATATGTTACAGTGCATCCGTAAAGTATTCACAGCGCTTCACTTTTTCCACATTTTGTTATGTTACAGCCTCATTCCAAATTGTATTAATTTAATCTCTTATCTCAAAATTCTACACAAAATACTCCATTATGTCAATGTGAAAAAGGTTTTTTTTTTTACTTTTTTTGAATTTATTAAAGATAAAAAACTAAGAAACTACATTTACATATGTATTCACAGCCTTTGCTTTATACTTTGTTGATCCACCTTTGACAGCAAATACAGCCTCAAGTCTTTTTGAATATGATCCCACAAGTTTAGCACACCTATTTTTAGGCAGTTTTGCCTTTTCTTCTTTGCAATAAGTCTCAATCTCAATAAAGTTGGATGGGAGACGTTTGTGCACAGCTATTTTCAGATCTCTCCAGAGATGTTCGATCGGATTCAAGTCTGGACTCTGGCTGGGCCACTCCAGGACATTCACAGAGTGGTTCTGAAGCCAATCTTTTGAGATCTTGGCTGTGTGCTTTGGGTCGTTGTCCTGCTGAAAAATGAACCTTCGCCACCAGCCTGAGGTCAAGAACGCTCTGGAGCAGGTTTTCATCCAGGATATCTCTATATATTGCTGCATTCATTTTTCCTTCTATCCTGACTAGTCTGCCAGTTCCTGCTGCTGAAGAACATCCCCACAGCATGATGCTGCCACCACCATGCTTCACTGTAGGGATGGTATTGGCCTGGTGATGAGCGGTGCCTGGTTTCCTCCGAACATGGCGCCTGGCATTCACACCAAAGAGTTCAATATTTTTCTCATCAGACCAGATAATTTTGTTTCCCATGGTCTGAGAGTCATTCAGGTGCTTTTTGGCAAATTCCAGACGCGCTTCCATGTTCCTTTCACTAAGGAGTGTCTTTCGTCTGGCCACTCTACTATACAGGCCTGATTGGGGGATTGCTGCAGAGATGGTTGTCCTTCTGGAAGGCTCTCCTCTCTACACAGAGGAACGCTGGAGCTCTGACAGAGTGACCATCGGGTTCTTGGTCACCTCCCTGACTAAGGACCTTCTTCCCCGATCGCTCAGTTTAGAAGGCCGGCCAGCTCTAGGAAGAGTCCTGGTGGTTCCAAATGTCTTCCATTTACGAATAATGGAGGCCACTGTGCTCATTGGGACCTTCAAAGCAGCAGAAATTTGTCTGTATCCTTCCCCAGATTTGTGCCTCAAGACAATCCTGTCTCGCAGGTCTACAGACAGTTCTTTTGACTTCATGCTTGGTGTTTGTGCTCTGACATGCACACTCAACTGTGGGACCTCATATAGACAGGTGTGTGCCTTTCCAAATCATGTCCAATCAACTGAATTTACTGCAGGTGGACTCCAATTAAGCTGTAGAAAGATCTCAAGGATGATAAGTGGAAACAAGATGCACCTGAGCTCAATTTTGAGCTTCATGGCAAAGGCTGTGAATACTTATGTAAATGTGATTTCTTAGTTTTCTATTTTTAATAAATTAAAAAAAAGTAAAAAAAAAAACCGTTTTCACATTGTCATAATGGAGTATTTTGTGTAGAATTTTGAGATAAGAGATTAATTTAATACAATTTGGAATGAGGCTGTAACATAACAAAATGTGGAAAAAGTGAAGCGCTGTGAATACTTTCCGGATGCACTGTACATACTAATTGTATTAATAATGTTTTTAAAAAAAAGATTATTCAATTCTGAAAAGATAATTGGGAAACTTTGAAGTTAAATAAGAACTTTGACTCTGACTCAATATAACCGTCAAATATAATTTTAATTTTAGATTTCCATGTTGACAGGTAAGACACAGCCTTACCTGCCTCTCCTGACTGTACGTCACTGGCATATTATACTTTGTCTACACTATGTCTTGTACAGAAAAGTAGGTCTGGAGACTGGCTGGGCAATGCTAGAATTTTGAGGATAAATGGTGCAGATAATGGATGGATGAGTATTCTCATCTCATCTCATTAGCCGTACCGCTTATCCTCATTAGGGTCGCGGGGGGGCTGGAGCCCATCCCAGCCATCTTTGGGCAGTGGGCAGGGGACACCCTGAACTGGTTGCCAGCCAATCGCAGGGCACACAGGGACAGACAACTCATTCGCTCATTCACACCTAGGGACAATTTGGACCAGCCAATTCACCTGAAATGCATGTTTTTGGAATGTGGGAGGACACCGGAGTGCCCGGAGGAAACCCACGCAAGCACGGGGAGAACATACAAACTCCGCACAGAATGTCTGGAGCTGGATTTGAACCCACGACAGGTTCCCATGACATGAACTGTGCCGCACAAGCGCTAACCACTGCGCCGCCGTGCTGCCTTGGATGAGTATTATTTTGTTGCAATTAAAATACTTGAACTTGGTCAGCCAGCTGTAAATCTTGTTCAATGAGCTGTCAGTCTTAAGTAAATCTGCATTTGAGCACAAACACGTTTTCCATTCTCTTACCATTCGTCTGCAAGAGCAACATCCGGATGTTCTAGGTCGTGCAGACCTGTAAGGGATAAAAAGTCTTAAATGAAGCTAGAGACAGTGGGTATGTTTAAATGCAGGCAATAAACTATTTGGAAATAGAACATTTCAAGTATTCTGAATGTAAAGCTACAGTGCCGTGAAAAGTTCCTGATCTATCAGTAACAAAGGGTTCGTATCATTAAACCAATTTTAAAATCACACAGAGACGACCCAAGTACATATAAAGTGTTGTTCTACATTTGTTAAGGCACAAAAAAGCAAAACCTATATGGACTATCTCAAAAAGTCATTTCCCCCTGAACCTAACAGCAAGATAGGCTCCCTTTGGCAGTGATAACAGAAATTAAACGTTTCCCAGTCTTAGCAGTGAGTCTTTTACAACGCTGTGGATGATAATTTTGACCCACTCTTCTTTACGAAATAGTTTCAAATCTGCCAAATTGAACGGTTATCTGTCCATTGAAGGTCACACCTTAGCATCTCAATTTGATTTAAATCCGGACTTTGACCTAACCACTCCAAAACCCTTATTTAGATTTTTTTAGCCATTCAGAGGTGGACTTGCTGGTGTTTTTTGTATTGTCCTGCTGCATGAGCCACAAGCGCTTGTGTTTGAGGGCACAAAGTGATGGCCGGACGTTCTCCTTTAGGATCTTCTGGTGAACACCAGAATTCGTTATTCAAAGCAGCCCCAGACCATCAGACTGCCACCACTATGCTTTACTGTTGGTATCATGTAATTTTTGACAAATGCTGTGGCATTTTTACACCTGATGTAACAGGTTTCTATCACTACTACTACTCCTACTGCTGCTGCTGCTGCTGCTGCTACTACTACTACTACTACTACTACTACTACTACTACTACTACTACTACTACTACTACTACTACTACTACTACTAATAATAATAATAATAATAATAATAATAATAATAATAATAATAATAACAATAATAACAATAATAATCTCTCATCTCATCTCATTAGCTGCACCGCTTATCCTCAGTATGGTAATAATAATACACATTTTTAAAACGAGAACAAAAACAGCAGTTGGTTGCAAAAATGTTTTACTAAATTAAAAATCGATACTGGATTTTTTTTATCCCCACACGATAAAAAATGATGAAAAAAAATATGATCTTTTTTTGCAGTGCACTCTTGAAATAAAATAGGATATATATTTCCCTTCTTTATAATCAGATAATTAGTATCTTAAAATAAAAACAACTCTGCTGCCACCTACTGATAATGATAAATGTTACAGTAAAAATACTTAACAATGGGCCCCCGGCTTACTGGTTCAAAAACAATGCTTTATTGAATGTGAAATGTCAAATGCGGAAACGACGTCTATTTGCCCTTGTAATACTCACAAACACCACGTATAGGAACATGTTTTTTTTCTCACTACTCGTGTAAACAATTCATTTGGGGTTGCTCCAGAAATCTAATACTTTTTTTGTTTCCAATTGCCCGTATGTAAACGTAGCAACTCATTTTTTTGCACGATAAAAATAAAGATGACAGGAAAGACTTTCTTATCCTAGTCATTTTTACGTAAATTAATAAATCACTTGCACGCGAAAAAAATAATTAAAAAAAATAAATATAAAAAAAATAATTTACATTTAAAAAAACATTGTTGCATTTGCATACCTTCTTCCACTGTAACATTCCCTCTAAAGAAGAACTTGCCGTGTCCTCTTGAAAGAGCAACACCAAGACTAAAACAAAAAAGTAAATCAAAATCTAAATAATTCTTTGATATTTATTGTTCAAAAATATCCATGTTACCCACCTGAAAGGAGTCCCTTGGATATCTGTGTAGTAGTAATCATTATGCAACACCAGAACGCGCCTCTGCAACAAAAAATATATATGCTAGAGCATGGCGCTATCTAGCGGTCATAAGAATATTTGCTTATGTTGTTGCACTGAGATTCCCCCAATATATTGTAATTTGACAGTGAATGTTGTGAGCCTGCACCAAATTTGGAGGTACACATTTGCATATTTAATGCATATTAATCAGCTGAGAGTGTAGCGTCCTCTAAAAAGCTTTAAAAAATATGAAAAAGATTGGCCAGGCTTTTGCCTCTCTCCTATTCAGCAACATGTGCATGTCTGAGATAAGCGGTTCACAGACACACTGGCGCGTGCACAACAAACAGAATTCCCAGTTGATTTTCTACATCGTTGTATAACCTCTTGGCAAAGAGTTCCTTCTCTGCTGACTGCTACTTTTCAAATACAGCGTACCCCCGCCTTACAACATGAAATGAGATGTTTTCAGCTCTTTGTTAGGGGGGATTTCCCCACCATATGTCATCAACAACAAATTATGTTGCTAAGTAGCGTATCCAAGATAAATCTTTGCTATTGGTCAACGTCATATTAATTGCTGGGATGCTAATGGTTTGCGTCAGAGTATCATGAAAATGCCAATATGCTATGGACTGAACTCCCTCCCATAATGCCCTTGTCTCTTTTATTTCAGAATCTCATGTGCTTTGTTAAGACTTTGTCAGCTAGTGCGATACAATACATTTTTATACTTTATTTATGAGCTACAAGTTCCAAGACCTGTAGTGATGTTAAAGCTCAAATAAAAAAAAATGATTATCATGTAAATACGCTTACAATGATCAATAAATATGAAGGTACACAAATTGTAACCCTCGCCAAGGAGTACGGCCATAGCAGTTGAGAATCACGACCATTTTGAAAATCAAGGAAGTAATTAAGGGCAGCACGGCGGCGCAGTGGTTAGCGCGTGTGCTAGAATGAACCTTACTGTGTGGATTTTGCATGTTCTCCCCGTGCATGTTTGGGTTTCCTCTGGGCACTCCGGTTTCCTCCCACGTTCCAAAAATATGCATGTCAGGTTAATTGGCCAGTCCAAATTGCCCCTAGGTGTGAATGAGCGAGTCAGGTGTCTGTCTCTGTGTGTCCTGCGACGGGCTGGCAATCAATTCAGGGTGCCCCCTGTCCACTGCCCGAAGATAGCTGGGATGGGCTCCAGCACCCCTGCGTCCCTACTGAGGATAAGCGATGGAGATAATGGATGGATGGATGGAAGTGATTAAATTAGCAAAAAGGTGCTGTTTTCTCACCTCTCTGCATCCACCCACTAACTCCACTGTACCAGCTCAAGTCACTTTATACCAAAGGTAAATCAAATTTCATATTTACCTAAATGTAAATTTATTTATAGGCTTAACACACACAATAAGTACTTACCATATGCGTTGCCCTTATAGCAATTGTTTGCCTTTTACAAATAATTTCATGTGTTTAAAATATTGCACAAAGCTAATGATGGTTGCAAATTCATTAAGTGTTTTGCATGAATACATTGTGTTTATTATAGCTGTGAGTTATTACAATATAGCAAAATAATACTACTTCTTAGGTCCCGTGTCATCAGAAGACTCATGCTATGAATAACGTGACGGTTGGATGCGCAAACCGTCTCTATCCACATTATTAGATTATTATGGCAATCCCTTAAGTGTTCATTTGATGTCTAAACAACTATATTGCGTATTTGTTCAGAGAGATGTCAAGTTTACGCACTTTCATTTTCACTTATGTTGTTGTAATTGTCCCCCTCCGGAGAAGGAAATTAAACAACATGGCCGCCGTGGTCACAGACCTTGTTGCTGGTTTACCTCTATGTCTTATTGATGATGCTACACCACATACTATTTTGTTATTTTAAAATCTATATCTGGGGTATCAAGGGCTTGGAACACATTAGCTAATAACCAAAGCTCTCTATCCCCAGCCATACATCAATCTCACTTTGTGATCCCCGCTTCTAGACAGGTAAATGCTGTATTCTGGGGATTTATTTAACATCCAGGCCATCCCCTCTAGCCCCCCTCCTCCCAAAGAAATATGAGGTAATTGTCTCACCCCTTTGTCAATGCTCTTCCTGACTTCCATGGAGAAGGTCCCCGTCTTCCGGTTGACCATAGCGTTCCGAAGCTAAAAGAACAAAAACCTTGCTGTGAGTCTGATGGGGTTTCTAAGGGTACCGACCGGTCTCACTGTGTCGTCCTTGTCCTCCCATTCCACCTCCGACAGATCCACACTGCTGTAGTTGGGCTTTCTTCGCTTTTTGCCGTCGCCGTACTGCACAAATGCACACAGGAGTTGTGACATTCCCATTGAATGTCAGACTTTGAATAAGTGATAATGGCTAAATATGATGTCACAGTTATCCCAAAAAAAAAAGACCCGATAATTATTCACTTGACACCACGTTAAAATATTCATTCAGTGGACGCTACTTTTTGGAAAGATTCGATGTATTTATGTGGTTTGAACAAATTTATTGACACTAATCTCAACAGCAATCAAGCACATTCACAATATTATTTTTCAATATGACGTTTAACAGCAAACACAATGTTCCTCATTATAGTAGATTTTGATTTCTATAGAAGCACAATGGTTGTTTTTCACCTCCACCTTTTCCTAATGTAAGTGAGGCACTGGAGAGCTTAACTATAATCAATTGCATGACTCAAGATTTTACAATTCAATTTTAGAATTATTTTTTGGTGTGACTTTGTGCTTTTATGCTGATTTCCTTTTCTATGGAGGTAGTAGAAACACTTGGTTGTGTCTCCTCTCTTGCATGTTGTCATATGGTCAAGGCACCGGAGATCTTTACTTTTTGGAAAGATTTTAAGCATTTATGATATTTATTTGAATATATTTTAATTTTCTATATAAGTGTAAGCACAACTCAGTCTTGTCTCCTCTCTCCCGCTTGGTAACATTTGCGAGGCACCAGAAGGCATTACTTGTTCGAAAAATTCTTAGCATTTATGTTTCTGACTAGAATATATTTGTAATTTCTATAGAAGTCGTAGCATAACTCTTTTTCTACCTCTTTTTAATATTTGTGAGGCACCCGAGATCTTTACTTGTTCAAAAGATTTGAAGCGTTTGTGTTCCTTATGATAATCTATTTGGATTTTCGACAGATGTATTGGTAGCAAAACTATTTTGTGTGTCCTCTCTACCTTTTCATAATTAGTGCGAGGCTCAGGAGAGCTCGGCCATAATCAGTAGCATGGTTTTGGCTGTTGTGATAGGACGGGCTTCAGAACTTGAGCAAGTACATTAAGGCATATTTTGGTTTTCTAATAGTTTTTCTATATGTATAAGAAACCTCTACAGACTAATGTCGGTATATTTATTTCTATTTATCATATTTACTAATATGTACGGCTTAGATAATGCCACTTTCTAAGATTGAGTTATATATTTTTCTTAGTCAACATGACTTGACATAAAAATAATTGTTTTGGGGAAGCACGGCAGCGCAGTGGTTAACGCGGGTGTAGCACAGTTTAAACCTTTCCGTGTGGAGTTTGCGTGTTCCTCCCGTGCTTGCCTGGATTTACTCCGGGCACTCTGGTTTTCTCCCACATTCCAAAAACATGCATGCCAGGTTGATTGACCGGTCCAAATGGTCCCTAGGAGTGAATGAGCCAGTGAGTTGTCTGTCTCTGTGTGCCCTGCGACTGAATGTCGACCAGTTCAGGGTGTCCCCCTGCCCACTGCCCGAAGATTTCTGGGATGGGCTTCAGCACCCCCCCAACCCTAATTAGGATAAGCAGTGCAGATAATGGGTGGATGGATGGATGAAAGTTTTTTCAACATTACTCTACAAAAAAATATTTGCGGAAAGTTTGATTATCATTTGTTCTTGCATTTTACTAAAATAATATTATAATATTATGGTAGAAAATTGTCTTATTAATTTGTTCTTATTTTGATTGAAAGTGAAAAATATTATAGCTCCTAAAACGTACAGTTAAGATGGGATGCTACTTGATAAGAATGAGTGATATATTTTTCTTAGCCAAGGCATGTGTGCCACTCTGAATTGGAGGACTTGTATAATGTTTAAAAGTGGCATATTTCCATGTAATGAACACAAACCTTATTATATGCGTTTTCTGCAATATCAATATGTCAGTGTTATGGTACTCGAAACAATATCTTGTCACTGTAGTTATTACTGACAAAGTAAGTTTTGATTGATTGCTTAATAAAGTCAAGCTCCCGTTATTGGAGACATGTTTACCACAGCTGTGTAACGTTATTGGAATTGTAAACAAAAGTAAAGAGACACAAAAAAATTATTTGATTTTGTGTGTATTTCCACTTTTTATTTCTTTTAAATATGGCATGCTCTCCTGGTGCTATGTATCGGTTATTGGTCTCGGTTATTGGTGGATTGTATCCGTTATTTGTAGGGAAGGCAGTTACCGCGCAGTCCTAAAAGTCAAATATGGTTATGGCAAGTAAAATAAAAAAATATATAATAATAATATTTTCCATAACTGGTACTCACAAGTGGCCGCAGATCAGGGTGGGTGAGAATGTATCCATTGTTTGTTATAGCAAAAGCGTAGCCGTGAATGCCCAACTAGGAAAAAAGATACACACTATTGAGAGCAGTATATATAAATGTAAAACATTATAATTGCAAATATAAATTTCAAATATTTGACACTACCGTCTTATGCATTGAAGCTTCATTTTACTTACCTAAAAAATGCCTACCGCTTTACAAAGAAAGCTAAGGTTTTTTACATAGGTAACTAAACAAAAAAAATCTGGGGAATGGTATTTTACGCACTCTTATCTAAAAAAAAGACATTGTTGTGCGTGAATAGAGGTTTGCCATTCTCGGTTTTAAAAAAGCACAAGTTACTGGTATCTATTATAACTTTTTAGGAGTTGAGTAGTGTTTTGGTATTCATGTCAATTCACGTATGTACACTCTACAATGCCATTAAAGATGTTTCTTGCATGGGTGCAGCGGCTGACGGCTCCTCAGCTTCTTTTCTATTTATTACAGTTATTTTGTCTATTATCTATTCTATTCTTGACAAATGATTGGCCACAAACCCTAAAGCCACCAAGAAGTAAAAGGATAAACTCGGGACTGAATCTGGATTACTACTTTTTGGGCGATTTTTATGCCACTGTTTCCGTAGGGTGATATTATTTATAAGTATAATATCAGTTTTCATTGTGAAGCAGATGACCCTCAATTGAATCTTCCAATGGAGGAAAATGTTCCACCAAGTTGTGGAAATTTGGAGGCCTGCCTCTCGAAGATAAAGAGATGGATGCCACTTAACTTCTTGCGCTTCAATCTTTAAAAAAATATATGTTAATTATTGGTCCTTCTCAAGGCCGTGAGTTGTTCTCAAACACTGCTCCGAACCTTGGCAAATGTAATATCACCCAGAGTGACTCACATTTGACCCGAATCTGTCGTTTCAGTTACACGTTAAGAATATTACTAGAAAAGTTTTCTTTAATCTTTGCAACGTTGCAAAAACTCACCCTATGCTCTCCCAGTTTGATGCCAAGATTATATTCAATCCGTTCGTTACCTCCCGACCCTATTGCTGTAATGTACCACTCTCCGGTCTCCCAAAACCTAGCATCAAGATCCTGCATCTGCAACCTCGGTGATGGTGTTTAAATCTAGGCTTAAAACACAGGAAGCTGTCAGCTGGACATTCTGTTATTACCTATATTTCATGTTGATGATGTCTGTGTATTGTCTTTTAATGTCCCTGCAACATCCATTGCAGCCTGGTCATCCTGGAAGGGGGATTACCTCATATGCAGTCCCTCTTCAAGGTTTCTTCATTTCCTCATGCTGATGTTTTTGAGTTTTTCCTTTCCCTCATGTAGGTTTTAGATCAGGGGATGGTAATAATAATAATAATAGTAGCCTGTAGCCTGTACAGCCCTTTGACACTTCCTGTGATTAAAGGCTGAACAAATAAACTTGACCTGATTTTGTTATTCTGGAGACGGATTGTGTTTCGTGTGTAAAAATAAAGAACGCAATAAAATGTTCTGCTTTTTAATGTATAAGATTGGCATGTATGTGATTTTTTTATACTAGGATGCTAGTAAAAGATTGTTACCTTAGCCCATATTAGAGTAATTCCGACCTCCTTAATTACTTAAAGTGACAAAGTGTAATAACTTATCACTAGAGGCAATGTTAGGCTTCTGAATTTTGCCAAGTGAGCAAATATGAATTCAGCCAGCAAAGGTCATTAAAAGCTGCTGTTTATCGACCACAAAAGACCTATTAGGCTAGATACAACCAAAGTGACTGAAAAAAGCCAATAGCGAGGGTTGGTCAAAGCTGGTGGAAGAGGCTACTGGAACCTAACCGGTTATTGCAGTGATTCATAAATTGTGGGGCTCTGTCAAGGGGAGCGCGTGTGACCTCGGGTAACATGTTTTTCAGTTTGATTTTGTAGAACAAAGTTTAGTTGCACCTTTTCTTTGCTAGGGGGCAGTGGCGCTCTCAATACCAAAGTGTGCATGTAGCATTGTTTTCGTTTGCACTGAAAATGAGTGCTTTGCACACAATAGGTTTGAAACAAAAATGTAGCGGATTCTTAGGTGATATCATGGAGAACTAATTAAGAGGGTTGAAAGAATAGGCTGATACAGACGAAGATAAAAACTGAAGAGACAAATGAAAGTCTCCCTCCATTTAGGCTCTACTCCAGATCATGAATTTATATAGCGCTTTTCAAGTCAAGACTTCCCAAAGCGCTTTACAGTGTGCTTCACATTTCCCAATAGCGGCCATGCTGCCATGTAAGGCGCTAACCTGCTTATTGGGGATATTAGGGGTTCAGTGTCTTACCCAAGGACACTTCGACATGTAACACGGAGGAGCCGGGAATGTAACCTGCCAAGATTATCCCAAGACGAGCTCTCTACCTCCTGAGCCACTGCCGCCCCACTGGTAGCAGACGACAACATCACTGGCAGGACAAAAACTAGGAACCTTCCCGTGGTGTCCTGCGAAGGGCTCTCTCCCGGGGGAGCCTTACGAATCCAACTCAGTGCACTCAGACTCGCTCTTTCTTTCTTTCTTGGTCCTCTCTCCTTCTTTGTCTCTCCTTTTCTCTCTTCCCCCTTTACACTCTTGTCTCTCATTTTCTCAACCCTCTCTTTCCCACTCTCTCCCCACCTCTCTCACTCTCTTTTCCTCCTTTTTGCATTTTACTCTGTCTGTCTTTCTCTCTTTCTATCTGTCCCTCTCTTTCTCTCTCTTCTACTCTCTCCTCTCTCTGTTCTTCTTAGGGTGGGCGACTTCGAGAGCAACCCTGGCCCCCAGTCCAAATGCCAGTGGTGCTTTCGAACCATTCGCTGCGACCACACCCCAATCACCTGTACTACCTGCCCACGGGGCTTCTATAAATCATGCACCGGCCTGTCCGAACGTACTAAGGACTTTAGAGGCTTCATCTGCTTGGTTTGCTTGGGTCGCACCCCGTCAGGCCTGGCGGCACAGGACAGTCGCAGCCCCCTCTCCTTCGGAGAACTACGGAGCATCCCACGAGCGAGTCTGGCGCTACTATGGATTACCTTAGGCGCCTTGAGTGACTCAACGACGACGACAACATCACTGAAGATTGCTAATATTGTTGCGGTACTCCAGCAAATGTTATCTTCGACCAATCATTTATTTGTTTTACGTATTGTGCCTCTGCTACGTATAATGATCAGTGTTGGGCACGTTACCTTAAAAACTTAATTAGTAATAGTTACACATTACTTCTTCCAAAAACTGATTTAGTAACTGAATTACTCTAAAGTAAAAGTAACTTGTTACAGGCAAAGTATTTTTTTCTGTTAAGTTGTTGCATTTTAAAGAATTTGAAATTTTCTGAGCAGTATTCGGGTCAGTTGGTTAGCGAAGAACACACATGTAGTTGTGTTATAGGACCTTGTAATATTTATTGCACCTTACCAGCAACAGATTTATTCTAAACTTGAAATGCAATGAAAATAAACAGTAAACACCGTAATAAAATAAAATTCAGCATGTACATAAACACGCATGAAAACGTATGTAAACACACGCACAAACGTACATAAAAGCGCACACAAAACATGCGTCAGTAACGGTAAAGGGGTTGTGAGGGCGGAAAAAAATAATGTCTCAGATTACCCAGTTGCCGAGAAATTAACGCCATTATGTTTTTTTTTTTATAATTCTTCCCAACACTCATACTGAGCAACACTAAATGTACTAAGAAGATGCTGAAAGAATTGTTTATGATGTTTATTTGATAAATAAAATAGACTTGTCTTTGTTTTATTATAGATAGTCCGTCTTGTTGTCAGTAAATAGCGTTACTAAGGTATATCATTTAAAAGCGGAGCAATTCGCTAAGGTTGAGGTACTGTACATCAGTGCAAAAAAACACAGCACAGCAGAGGAGCTGATACTGCCTTCAGCTATACACATGTTCTCTGTCCTGCAAAAATAAAAACTATCCCTCTGTCCAATAACACGGTTGCTTGATGTATAAATTAAGTTTCATTTTATATTGGGTTCCTGGGTTAATGTTGGTGAGTTCATGGTTAGTCAAAAATAATTACAGTTAAGGATTTAATTTTAATTTTGAAATTGAGACCCACATCACCTCTTTGCTCTAACAGTTAATTAAGCAACCATTTGTCATAGGTCTATATTTATTGTTTTGTTCGTTTGTTTTTGTTAGAAACGCATAGCGGTGGATCTTGGTGGGGCACGAGATGCTTTCTTCCTAGGGGGGCATGACAGCAAATATTTGAGAAGCACTGGGTTAGCGGAAAAAGATGAGAGTGCCGGTCTTCTGATGATCCCTATGAGCAAAGAAGTGTTCTGCTGGTTCAAGAGCGTTCTCCATCCGGAAATGTTTAAATCTAAGCTTAAAACTCACTTCTACTCCATAGCATATGAATAACCTACTCTTCTCGTCGGCTGAAAAATAGTTTGTGTAATATAGTGTAATAATCTGTGAAGCCCTTTGAGACTCTACGTGATTTAGGGCTATACAAATAAAAATGACTTGACTTGACTAAAAAAGGCCAAAGATTGCAAGAGTAAATTTAATTTACACTGAGCAGCTGCCAATAAAAATTGCTGCGTGTAGCAAGCCATAGCCTGTAGCATAGTGACTAACCTGAGTCGCTAGAGATGGAAACGGTTAAAAGAAAGTCTGAGATGCCTGAATCATGGGATTCGGCGACCATCACATTTGGGGCTTAGCTGTGAGCGGTATACAGCCATTAAGCGCTAAAAGCACGGCTGAGGCAAGCTAGCAACACAAAATGGTCATTTTGGCTTCCATAATAGCAAGACAGCGGCCAAACATCTCGGGTTCTTCAAGTTGGATGATAACATTTGGAATTTCTCAAAAAAAAAGTAATGTTTATAAGATAGTGAATGTGTTTTTCCTATTATTCTAATAGTTTTTTAAATGCATGAATGAAGCAAATTACACCACTAGGGGTCGTTATATTGCACTGGGGCTTTAAAACAATTAAATCTGGACCAACAACCAACAACATCGTATTTGTGTATCCAGTTTAAAAAATGAAATAGATTTTTTTAATTTAGGTTATTCAGTTAACAACATTCCCTCGACAAAAATACTTTAAAATCCAACAAGAGATAAAAGTACAAAGTATCACTTAATTTTATGGACTAGAACCGCCAACGACAACACGCATTCTCTAATAAAAACTCTTTTTTCATCCTTGCCACAGTTTGCTATTCCAATTACTGCATCTGTATCTGCATGTGCTAGATAATTGGGCAGAAAATTTTGAGGAATAATAAAAGCATCACTTACCTTGTATTTGGGGATTGTTTTGAGGAGCTCAGAGACAGGGACGTCCGTTCCAACAACACCTAGTAAAATGCCGTGGTTCCGCTTAAAACACACACAAAAAAAGACATCTGAAAGAGAATGGGTTATAGAACGGAGCAGAGGAACTTAACCAAGAAATTTAAAGACACTCAAATAGTCCGAATTTGGTGTTGTTAATAAGATTGGTGTTCTATATTTATAAATTGTTATAGAAGCATAACATAATGGGGTTAAAATGTTAGTTGAAATTATGACAGACATTTTCAAAATAGTATTCTTAAAAAGTTGAAGGGATCTAATCACTCTTTAAAAAATGCATCGTCGACTTCCTTTTATGTTTTGTTATTTGTTAAATGTTCCTGCCAGAGCAGTGGTAAAAGAATCAAAGCATTTACATTTACCGTTTCATTCTTGGTGCTGAAGACCGGCATAGCCACGGTGGTCATCAGAACTGGACCTTGACCATCGTCCAGCTAAACAAAAGGGACGAGAAAGAAAGGATCCAGACCAAGAAATACTAATTAAAATACCACTAGAAACTACTTTGCCCGTCTACTGTCATTTTCTGTACTTTCTGTACTGTTGAGTTTTGGTGCGTTCAGAGTAATTTTGTCTGGTAAATGTGTATTCTATTGTCTGGCAGTGACAGCACTCATTGTTCCATCTGTATGTTCTGTGCGTTTTTCATTTATATTTTGTTCAGTTGGAGCCAGTTGGTGTTGCAACATTATGTTTTATGGTCTCGTTGTCATGTTATTTTTTACATTGTTCTATCCTAATGTGAGTACATATACTGTGTCATTCTTTTCATGTTTTGTCCATTTACAACTAGTTCCAGAATCTCGTCTTCTTGATTGTCCTCTTTCGTGTTTTGTTCTATTAAAGCTATTTAGTGTTCCAGCATTATATTTCATGGTCTCGTCATCAATGCACTCTTATTGCTTCGTCCATGTGTGGCAACGGTTTTTGCGTAGATGATTTAAATGGTGTGTTCTCTTAGATCTATTTTATTTTCCAAACATTCCCTGAGTGTTCTTTCTTTCATTGATTCAAATCAAAATTATTTTTGTAAATCACTTTTCTAATAACTAATCGCAACTCAAAGCACATTTCAGTTAGAGCTACTTTGTGTTCGAACATATCCTGCATCCTCTATTTTTCGTATTTTCTTAATTTTGATGCGGAAAGCCAATTGCGGGCCCCAGGGTAATAGTTTGAAACGCCCAGCCTAATTTGAAAGTTTAATGTAATTTAAGCCCACCATACTTATTTATTACTGATTGATTGATTTTCAAACTGTGTTTTAATGTTTTCATTTTTCAGTCTTATCTTGTGTAGAAAATTGAAATAAGGTACTTGAGAACAGTGTTATGTTTTGAATCAGAGCTTTACTTGTGGGAAACCCAATTGTGTCCACATTAATGGAATGCACTTCTCTGACCATAGATCATGACACCAACGTTCTGTGAATCGGCACCCATTGTAAAATAACGGTCCCAAACCTTTCACACTCAGTTATCGCAGTTATCTTCTGCGGGCTTTATTCAACTTGTGACATGTTTTATTCATGTTCAATATTTCACTGACAACATGTCTAATCACAAGGCGTCTTTGATCTCCAGCAGAATAAGCTTATCCCAAAGTGGCACTGCTAGTTGGGATGTGACTTTCTTCCCTCCCACAAGACCGCCAGAATAATTGAGATATGTATCTTCCGAGCGGCTGCCCGTCTCCTCTTGCGACTTCAATTTCTCGATAAAAGCTTGACACTGTTGTTTTGTCTTCTCGAAATCTGCTTTAGGATTGATCATTAAAAATGCAGACACAGTTTGAAGTAGTTTGACTTGGTGTCTTGTCTGGCATGGCTTACTAGCTAAAGTATATGTATGTATATATACCGAGTAAAATAACAGGTTGTAAATTTTCATTGCATTATGTGCGTAGTGCGTATATTGTGAAAGTTAGCACTATATATATATATATATATATATATATATATATATATATATATTTATATATATATAGATATTTATATATGTGTGTGTGTGTGTGTGTGTGTGTGTGTGTGAGTATATGTGTGCTAACTTTCATATCCAATTACGCACATAATGCAATAAAAATTCACAACCTATTATTTTACCCGGTCTTCTCGGATCTTTGACCTCTCATATTAAAGCTTCAGAGTTTTGTTATTTCGCACCATACAATAACTGAAAGATTATTATGACAACAGCAAAGTCCTTTTATTGTGATATTGACCTAGTTATTGTTTATCCATTTCTGCAGCAGCAATCAGTCCACAATAATTGCACATCCTCAAAAACACTGCCTCCATTTCAGCACCGACAATAGCGGGTAATGACGGGAAAACTACCCTCATCCATCCAATATCTCCATCACCGAGTGAAAAAGAGGAGCAGTGGCCCGAGCTTGATAGATGGTATTACTGACTGAGGACACGGTATCGGACATCAAAAGGAGAAAGACGAACATAAGTACCGGTGCCGTAACAATGGACAACCTTGCTGCTGGAAAAAAATGGTATTGATCAAAGGACGAGAGAAATGAGTAGAAGCTTATCTATAAATAAGAAATCTATTTCCACACTCAGGTAGTGACATAGTTGCTCGTATATCACGATAGTAAAACACATAGCCGAGGAGTTTTAGTGTTTTTTCAGTAGTAGCTGTTAAGCATGTCCGTTCCATGGTTAGAGATTGCTTGATTAGTTGTTCGTACGGTGGGATTCAAGCTAGTTTAACTTTGCTGGGAAATAATAATGTGAATTAAGTAGATAGCAGACCAGCATTTTACATGACCTAGATCAATAGCAATCAGGCATTTTAGAGATGTGACTTGTACAGTCATACACGCATACACTGCAAAAGTATCAATGTACGCAAGATAATTCTTGTAATTGTCATATAGTGGGGAAAATGCCATGCAATGGGCAAAAAACAACCTTGGGACACACCAACTGTACAAATGTGTTGTTGTTGGTTGTTGTAAGCTTGGTGTTTCTGAAGTCTAAATCCTTATATAAGGACTATGTAGTAAAAGGGTACATAAAGGAGGACTGAAAAAACACCGGGAGTCCATTTTGGTTAACAACAAGCTGTGTAGGGAATTTTCTTTTTGACAATATTTTTGAAACAACAGTCCAGATAACAATAATAATATAAAACTGCACAAGACAAAAAGGAAAAATGCTTTCTCAATCACAGTCACACTGCCAGCCACAAAGATTGTGTCATGCAGGTCTCACGATGCATTCATATTTGATGAATTAAAGTTAAGTGTTTGTCTTACTGATTTTCCGGACTATGATTGTCGTTCCATTTCTTCCAATTTCCCACAAAACTAAAAAATACATTAAATCACTTGCTCTGCCAAGCTTTAACCAACAAGACATTTCTTGCTAACACTAGAGCTAATCATCCACAGTTCAGCGATTTTTTTAAAAACAAGTACTTTGTATGTGACATTCAATCTGTTCATCCCTGAAGTCGATTTGCTGGCTGTTAGGCCCCAGCCCACCTCTGTCCTCCAGTGGGCGCCAATAGGCAGACAGACCGGGCACACACACACACTTTCCTCATTCCTGCACCTGACTGTAATTAAGAAACCGGACTCAAGGACAGTGCTGACACCAGAAGCAGTCCGATGTTCTTTCTTGCCTATGTTTTCTGGCTCCCTAAAAACTGCAGTTAATCAGTTCTGGACTCAAGACTGTCAGAAAAGTGTTTTCCAAACTGAGTTTTTGTTACTTATTTTTTCCCCCTCCAATATGTGGAACACCTTTTATTACTCCCCTTACCCCTCAATAAACTTGAGTCATTCAGCCTTGGTGTTTGGTTTGGTTATGTACATCGAGAGTTTAATTTACTATTGCCATTGTTTTACTACGTAAAATACCTAAGTGTAACCTAATGCATCAGGTTGCGCGAACTACTGCATCGTCATTATCATTTTCCAGGCCCAAAGTTTCAATTCGAACTGGCAAAAATTACTATTGTCTTATTCTACGCTGAAAATGTGCCACGTCTTACACTGGGCCACAGTTTTGATGCTTCAAAAAACATGACCTATACTTCAGTGTACTATTTTAATTTCTGCACGTGTGCAAGTAGCACTCCAGAGCGATTTATAGTCCAGAAAATACGGTAGACGTCCCTGCATACTTTTACAAACAGGTAATAAAGACACAAGCACCAACAACCACAAGAAAAGCTTTGAAACAACAGCCTAAACCTGAGCCACATAAAAACACCAAAAAGTCAACTTTGTTCCCCCAACTATGCTGTCTCATAGTTGTGGAATCTGAGAACAACATCACAAACACAGCCAAGCAATTCTGTTCCCCCCCCCACAATTTTCAACACGACACTTGACAACACAGCAATTTGTATTTACCTTCTGCGCCTGGGGGAGCTAAAACCAGTTCAAGTGGAAAAATTGGAAGATGACAGGAAGGTCAGTGCTTTGTCGAGTTCACACTCAACGAAGAATTGGACACAAGCTTCTAGTGTAAAGTGTACGAAGGACCGAGAGATCAAATAAAAAAATATATAACATTTGACTGAATCACGGAACTCAGCAGTGTTAGCTTGCATAACCAGCTAACAAAAAAGGTGAGTGACACTGAAGGATGAAGAAGCTATCAATAACACTAGTGGCTAGCGGCGAGCCATAGCATACAGCCAATTGGCTTACTTGAGTGGATAGAGAAGGAAACTGAGGAAAATAGTGGAAGAGGCCTGACTGAAGGGACTCTGTGACTGTCACATGAAGGGTTCAACTAAGTTTAGAGCTATAAGCACTACTGGAACAAGCTATCTTGGGAAAATGCAGATTCAGGTATCCGTAGAAATAGGATGGATGCCAAACTTGTCAACTGCTTCAAAGAGCGCCTCAAGGTGTGTAATATAATTACAAATGTATAAAAGAGTCTTAGAAAAAAAGGTGGTGTTTATTAGATAGTTCTTGTAGTTGTGTTATTTAAATGGCATATTTTTATCCAGTAAAGGTCATCATAATATACACACTGAGGCTCTTACCCCAAAAACATTTTGATTAAAAATCTCAGAGTTAAGCTACTCACCGTGCTATCAATATAGGCCTCAGTCCAGACTGTATCATGCTCCCTGTCGATCACCTTGGGGCGACTCAGCACATGGAGGTACTCCATAACATTCTCCTGAACATCTGCCAGTGTGGAGATTTGAGTAAAGTAACCTATAAGAAGAATTGGGAAAGAAATGTTCAATATTACTAGTATTACAGTTTGAAATAGAATTGCAAAATGTGCCTTAGTAATCGATGTATTTCAACGCTATGAATACCTTCAAAAAGGTTTTGTATTACGGATTTGTAAAAAAAGTACAATCCAGCAGGTGGCAGACAGTTGTGAGATGGAATTCGATGCATGTTTACACAGAATGAGAAAGTTCCCTGCAGTTGGGGACATGAGAATTGAAAAACCAATGTAGCATATCATCATTACCCCATGGGTGCCCTACCACTTCCCTATTTTTGAAACACTACATCTGACTCAGGTCTCTTCAAGTCTTGCCTACCCTGCTGTGATCCAGATAGACCAAGGATGTCAAAGAGAAATGGATGCAAGGAAAAAATAGAAAACTAAGCTAGAAGCCAAACGCCGGACTCATCAAATTTCAAAATATGCACATAGTGGACCTAATTAAACCTAGTAAAACACTGATAAAAACAATTTAATGAGAGGTAACATAACAGTGAAAACAAATACACACTAATGTGTATCCATCCATCCATTTATCCATTCATCCATTATCTGCACCGCTTATCCATCTTAGCCCATCTCAGCTGTCCTCGGGTAGTGGGCAGGGGACACCCTGAACTGGTTGCCAGCCAGTCGCAGGGCACACCTAGGGACAATTTGGACCAGCCAATTAACCTGTCGCGCAAGTTTTTTGGAATGTGGGAGGAAACCGGAATGCCCGGAGGGTACCCATGCAGGCACGGCGAGAACATGCAATCTCCACCTAAACTTCTGCACCGTGGGGCTGTGTGCTACACACCCAGCCGCCGTGTCGCCCTAGAACCAGTTTATTATTATAAATATTATTATATTATAATTTCTAACATCAAACAAACAAACCACAAATTTAATAAGAGATAATAGAAAGGTTGTGTAACGCAGAGATAGATTTTCCATTGAGTTGTATTGAATGCTGACTCCTCAAATAAAACAATACCACTGTGGTGCCCCCTTTTAGCCACTGTGGTGAGGACATTTGGCTATTCTATCCTTAAGAAACTACACCAAAATAAGCTACATCGACCATAATTTAGGCATGGATGCATGTTATTCAGAAACTGTTTCATCTGATATAATTGCGAGGCTGTTTGTTCTTACGACTATTTCACTATGTGACAGGAGTGAGTCATTTTCTCTTCCTTTTCTGGTGAGAGACTTTGGGATGCAGGTTGTATTTCACCGGATCATCACATCACTTGTGCACACACACATAAAGGTGCAAAGCAAGCTGCCGAAAACATAGCAGCCTCGTTCATCACGGCGCAGGGTGAAGAATCACTGCATGAGGGCGTCCTCCGGGCTGAGCCACCAGGGAGAGTAAGATGAACTCAGTAAGGGGAAAAAAATACTCTCTGCTTTTTGTGACATTACACGTCATGTATTCATGAAAAAACCACAAAAACCTTTCTAATGGGCCAGACCTACGGTCTGATCACTAAAGATCACTACAGATGGCGTGGGAGAAAACACAGGAAGTGCGTGCAAACAAATACTTCAGATTCAAAAATAGTGGGCACACATGTCCCAAGCCTGTTTGTCTTTATAAATAACGATTAACTCTAATGTTGGCGTACGCGAGGGAACTGCCCCTTTATGCCCATAAAAGGCCCGAGGAACATCTTTGATGAATATTCAAATGTACCAAACGCGACTATGGTTAAAGTGGAAAAAAGAACCAAACAGCCTAATTTTACACAATGGAAAGTGGAAGTTCCTGTGGGTGAGCTGGATTGTGGGAAACAATTTTTATCTGGGGGGCTCAGCATTGGCGTCACAAATGCCAAAAAGGCAAAGGAGGCGGAGCATGGTACAGATGCTGTCAACAATGTTGCCTGAGGAGACCAGACTTTAGCAGAAATAAAGAAGTGGCGGAAGGTCGTGAAGGTCGCACATTCTCCCGTCATGTTTGTTTTTTAATAAATAACACAAGTCGCTTACAAATGCCATACCTTGTTTTGTGCTCACATAGTAACGAAAACTAGGGATGCACAATAATTTTCAGGGTGAGTTATAATAGTTATATTATGATGTCACAGTTATCGGCCCCATAACAAGAAAATAGACCCAACAATTGGTCACTCAGAGCCACATATAAGAAGAGAAACATTTCAAGCATTTTGTCCCTCGTTCTGTTTGGATGTTGATTTCACAAAGTAGTATGGTCGTGTCTACTCTCAACTTCTCCGTTGTTGTGTTTGTTGTTGTATTTCGTTTATTCATTTATTTTCAGTCACGTTGCAACAAACATCCGACACAGAATGAACAAATCACCTGCAAAGAAAGGGAAGGACACTTTGAAGCCAAAGGCTTAAAGGAGACTTGTCCCCCAAAAAACGTATAGCTTGACTTAGCATATCTTAAATCATTATAACAATCATTTGTTGAAAATGACCACATTATTGAATCACGATATATACAGTATTTTAGAATTCAAGAGAAATTATTATTTTGACATCATTTTCCTCCTCACTCTATGACAACAATATCAAGTGTAAGACC
Organism: Urocampus carinirostris; assembly: GCF_059441175.1. Taxonomy (NCBI): domain Eukaryota; kingdom Metazoa; phylum Chordata; class Actinopteri; order Syngnathiformes; family Syngnathidae; genus Urocampus; species Urocampus carinirostris. The sequence continues at coordinate 63,084,376 of NC_142351.1, forward strand.
TGTTACAAACAAGCAGTTTCTTGAAAAACTTTAAAAGTTTAAAGCGGGGTTGGACATGCGCCAAGAGTGAGCCATAGGAGCACCACCAGACCAGGTGAGCGCCCGCCCAGCCCCCCTCCTATCGCTGTTTGCAGCGCAGATGACATCAGCCAAATAAACGTATTATCCGGTGTCGTCTATTTGGTGCGAACCAAGATTGCATCTCTGCGTTACACACCCTGAAATACACCACCACATTACTCACACCAATTGTTGCTCTGATGAGCATACTGTATATACAGGTCAAGCTGGACATCAGTATTTTAATTTTTTAGAAGGCCGGTTCACACTCAGCACAAAGCCTGCCAGAGGCCTTGCACCCACACCCAGTGTCACATTCAAACCTCAGCCTGAAAACAACAAGCTTCTTTAACTTTGTCTTCAATTTTGTTCACATACTTCTGTAAAGCCTTTGTTGGTCTTTATAATTAGGCTATGCTGTTAACGTCCTTGAAAATAACTGTTAGGCACAACTGAGGTTTATTATGACTTGGATATTAAGCTTTATGAGTATTTTTTCCACTTATTTGTTAATCATACATTTACATTTTCATCATAACACTTATTTGTGAACTATACATTTACATGAGTTAGATTTCATCATCACAAAATCACGTAAAAAGTCTTACACTGTAGATTTTATACATACATATTTTATTTTTCTTTCCCCTTTTGTCCGCTTAATCATCTGTTATGCTATTTAATCCTTTCTGAAGAAAGGAGAATATTACGAAAGTATATCTTAAAAAAAACACAAGGTGAAAAAAAAAGGAGAAAAAGAAATAGTCCAACATGACGTGTGTTCTGTTGTTTATGAGTCTGTCCAGGTCCTCAGTCTTCTTGAATAGCCATGTTTTAATCTGATTTGGGAGTGACCCCTTTGTTTTAACAAAAACTTTCCAATTTTGCTTCCGGGTGCTGTCTGTCAATCTGTTTTTTTTTTTTTTTTCATTAGATGTGACCTTGAGGTGATTTTAGCATTCATTTTAGTGAGATTTATGTAGATGTCCCTCTAATTTAAGACCTTGCTTCAAAATAGCATACTTCTTAAGGGTTGGAACCTGTAGCAAAACAGATAGTGGTATTTTTTCCCCTGGCTAGAGAAAGCTGATAGCAGAAATCAACAAGGTCTCCATTTACTGTTAAATTATCTGTTGATTCACAGTCTCTATGTTTTTGTTTGAGTTGGTATTTCCTGCACCCGGCTGTACTTTTAGTCTGTAATGATTACATCGTTGGGACAAGCACATTGTTCAAAATCATCTGCCTTGTGTAATGGTATTTTAATTTTCTCTTCCATTTCTTTGAGCAGTTGTTGATTTTCTTTGATTGATATTGCTCGATTATCTCTGAATTCCTGAAGTTTGTTCTCCACTTTTACCGCATTGTTTTTGAGTCCCATAAAGTCATTCTTGATTTGTGTAATTTCTTTCAGCTCCTTTTTTGTTTCCATCGGTTTGTTTAGCATTTTCTGCATGTTCTCAGCATTTTTCTCTATTTTGTAATCCCTCTTACCAAAGCAATCGTGGCTCTTTTTAAACCCCTCTTTTATAGCTGATTTTAAGTCCATCTTGTTTATCTTTTTTGACATTTTTCATATTTGTTGAATATAGGTTGATAAGCAAGAAAAAAAAACAGCATCAGCAGAAAAAAATATTATAGAGTGATACAAAGGGAGTGAAAAGTAGAAAGAATTACGGAGGAGTTTAAAGAAGCGACCCTTCTCGTGAGACTTTCGAAGAAAAATGTAATTTGCAAGAGGTACTGGAGAACTTGGGTGAACATTCAGTTTTGGGATGTTTTTAGAAAATGTATTTACTTTTTTTTCGCGTGTTTGTGCATGAATGCTGATTTAATTAAGATTAACATCGCGTTGATTATGAATAACCAAGTCCATAAACCAGTGTCTTAATCACAACGCAATGGGTTACTTTTCTGACCTACACAAATTGTAGTGCACATGTTTGATTTTATTGTACTTCTTTAGCAAATCAATAAAATGTATTCACCTGAACCTGTACAAGAGACAAATACAGCCATAATTGGCCAAACGTTATGTTTCCCATGAAAAGTTTCCCCTCTCTGCATCTGCATCAATTTAAGTCATGTTTGTTTGTATAGCTCTTAATCACAAATAGAGTCAAAGGGCTGAAATTGTATCTCTATTTTATAAATATTGTGTGTTTGTTCACATACAAGTTGTAAGACAGGTAAAAAACCCGCTGAAGCTGGGATGAGAAATTTCTTTGAAGTTTTATTATTCGCTAATTACAGGAAGATAGCTTGTAGGATCCGTGAGTGCACTGTCAAAATGACTGATAACTACTTTTATACGAAGAAGGCAGGCAATGAAAAAAAGTTAAACTTCAGCGCTAGTGGAAAGATCGCTACTCGACACCGACATTTGTCTAGACCAGGTCTGGCACGTACTGATAAAACTCATAGGCTTCATCTGACTGCAAACTAAAAACGCCACTTCAAACTATGTAGAGGCTGTATAACAGCTGAATGAATGGATATATCAAGAAGTAATTATATCAAGACGCTAATTCATACCAATGATAATGAAGTGCATTAATTATTACAAAATAAGTTAATAAGTTATAAATGTCTGAAATAATAATAAGGTTATAAATGAAGAATTCCCTGACAATATTAATAATTGAGGTATACACACACACTTGCAATTGCAAAATGATTATTGCAATGAACGTTTTTTATGTACTTCAGAGTAAACTCTTGGAATTAAAGATAAACAAAAAACTGAATGGGCGAACAAATGTCGACCGTACCTTTGTTAGCACATGCCATCCATTTGAGATTATCTGCAAAGGCTGACTCTCTGCCAATGAGGTAAGGGAAAATGCGGACCTGCGGAAACGGAGCAGATAGCAGCCTTCAGTCATCATAATCATATTTCCACAGGGCAGCAGAAGGAAGATAATGCCATCAAAACAAGGCAGTGAGTTCTCCCTGTATTTTCAGAGTGAATAGAATGCCGCTTTTCTAAGTCTATGCATCCAAATGAAAAGCACTTTTAGTTTGGAATTCATGAAGAATAAGCAAATTAGTTACCGAGTAATAATAACAGAGAAAGCTTAAATAAATACAAAAATAATAATAATAGAGTTACATTGTGCAATAATTCACCACAAGAGGTATTTGTACCTTAGAATAGAGCAGATATATGTGCATTTGTAAAACACACACTACCGAACTCTAAAAGATAACCTTTGGCAAAATCCGAAGCCTATTTCCATATTTTCTTGTGGTAGCAAGAGTGAATTTTGCCAGCAACAGGAAATTAAAGTGGCTGTTATTCCCCACCAGTGACAACAAAAGACCAGGCGAGCAGGATACAACCGGAGCAGTTGAAGATGGCTAATAGCTGAAGTTGGTTAGAGCTGGTGGACATGGCTAACTTTGGTGGCAAGTGGGAGAAACTACAAAAGGAAGCCAGAAAGGGATTAAAACGATCCATAGCCTGCAGCCGAGTGGCTAGAAAATGAAACAGTAAATGAAAACAAGTGCCAAATGCCGGAAATGCCAAAAAGGAACATAACAAAGTTCAGTTGTGGAAGGTGAAAGACACTGAAAGAGGAAGTAAGCCTTATTTGCACTGACCAGCTACCAATAAGAATAGCAGTGATCCATAGCCTGCAACCAAGTAGCTCATATGAGTGCTAGAGAAATAAATAGTGGAAAAAATAATTTTTTGCTTGTTTTTTTTACTTAGTTTTCTATTTTTTTTCTTTTTCTTTTCTTTTTTTGCAAAAAATGGGCAAAAAAATAAAAGCAAAAATACGTGGTTTGGTCCCATTGCGTCTCTGTTATTTGTAATCTTTTTACTTGTTTTTGCCTGCACTACATCAAGTGGTCAAATATCACACATTGTCCTTTCAAATAACAACAATGCAAATTTGGTGAGCGAGCGAAGTATCGATCTTTGGACATTGATATCAATCCGATCCAAGTACTTGCTCGGTATCTATAATATTGATATTTGGATCAATCTGCCCACAATAAACACAGCAGCCAAGAAAAACATCTGAGATGTTTGCTCGACTGGTCATTGAGAGGTCAAATTTCTGCCACTGCTTATTAAATATGAAAGTGTTTGACAGTGGAGCAAAAATGCTGTAGAAGTACAAACAAACGTTTGCAAACACGCAATTTCCAACCCACACGAATGGACACGTCAATGTCCGCAAAACCATTCTTGAAGAATTGCAAAGGTTTGTGCATCCTGTATAAAAGTACGCTACCTTCCTGTCTGGCCAGTTGAACTTTTCAAAGATGGTATCATACGTGTCCACCGCTCCATCGGTGACCAACATGATGGCTTGGCTGCATTCGCTTCCGCGGCCTGTCTCATTGAACTGGAGAGAAAGGAAGCCAGAGGGAAGAAAAAAACTTACAGAGGTATGAAAAAAGATGTAGCTTTTGGAATGTCTAACATTTCTGCATAAAAATCAACCTAAACCCTACCTGAACCCTCTGCGCAGTGAGACACTAAGAATAATGCGTCTGCTTTAACTAAAACCAACGAAAGATGTGTCGGTTTGCCTGTCTAAACGTCAATAACAAGCATACATACAGTGACAGAAGAGGGAGGAATAAGTAACCAATCCCTCTGCCTGAGGAAACTCAAAGAGCAATTGAAACCGATTTTGACCAAACTTTTATAGGTTTGGGTATGTAATTGAGAATTGCATGCAAATAATGACAGAAAGGGTAGGAACAAGTAAGTTAACCCTAAGAATGTCACCAAAGAATTCAAGTCAGGTGTGTGCCCAATCACAGAGAGGCTTTTTCATCTCTTTTTATTTTTTGTTTTTAAAAATGGTTTATTTTAAACTAACTAACTAAATTAGATGATTTGATGAGAATAATATACAAATAACAGTAGAAGGGAACGAATCATCAGGGAAACTCAAGGAGCAATGTGCCTGCTTTAACTAAAACCACTCAAAGATTTGTAGGCTTCATCAATTTAAACGGGGATGGCATGCAAACAATGACAAAAAGGGAAAGAATAAGTAGCTGAACCCTATAGCTAACGAAACCCAAAGAGGAATTAAAGCCAATTTTCACCAAACAGTTATTGGTTTCCATATTTAATTAAGGACAACATGCAAAGAATGACAGTAGGGGAAAAATAAGTGAGTAAACCCTCTGCCTAAGAAAATCCAAAGAGCATCCATTATCCATCCATTATCGGCACCGCTTATCCTCAGTAGGGATCCAAAGAGCAATCAAAAGCAATTTTCACCAAAGAACTCGAGTCAGGTAAGTGCCCAATCTCAGAGATGATTTAAACTACCCTGTCTGTTACACAATAAAACAGTTAAAACTAACCCAAGTTTTGGTCAATAATCGACCAACCGAAATACTTGAGTTGGTTTGACCCAACAACCTGTGAGACTCAAAGAGCAATTGAAAGCAGTTTATTTTCCAAACAATGTCAGTCAGGTGTGTGTGCCCATTATACACGAAACAGATTTGGGTAAAAAATGACCCAAGTTTGACTCAAAAAAGTACTAACCTGATACATTGGGATGATTAGACACAGCAGAAACAATCGCCACAAAATTTGTGTATTTTCTAAGATTGTTTTTGTAATTCCTCAAAAAAATTATTTTTGTTTCAAATAAAAGCTAACTTAACAAATTGGTTCATTTCAAACTAACTTCCGAATTTCAATGAGGTTAGCATACAAGTTTTTGGGTGTTTGCATGCTATCCTAAAATATAGAAACCTATAAATGCTGTGGTAGTTATAGATAAGGCAGACTCACTTTTGTTCAGCTGTGTGATTCTGAAAAAGATCAGGTTACATTTGATAGTAATTTCAGGTGGAGTAATATATAACGAGACCCACTATCATTGTTTGAATGCTATAGTAATTAAAATAATGAAACCTGTAAATGTTGTCATGGCTCTATGTAAAGAAGTGACTCTTTTTGATCCGTGTAATTTTGACAAAGATCAGATACATCATTTCAATGATGGTTTTACGCAGAAATGTGAGAAATCTCCAAAAGGTTGATTGAGATACTTTTTCCCACCACTGTAATCCAAGACAAAACATCAAGTACTTTGCTGCACTACATTAGAAAATCAGCCTGCAAAATCTAGTGCTGAAAATGATTCCCTTTGCAGAAAGCAATCAGCTTGAAAGAACTGATAGAGCAGAAACAAATATCTGTTTTTGATGCAGATTATGTGTTTGATATAATGTCTGCCTGGGGCATGCATCTTTTACGTCGGGCGTATAACTTACAAAACGTCATTTTTCTCTCTCTTTTTTTTTGTTTTTCAAATCAAACGTTTGCTTTATTCTGATTTCGAAGTCTTCGTTCGGTTTGGAAATTTCGGTTTGTTTGGTAATTTGCGTACTCGGCAGCCAATCAGAAGCCTGCATTGAATAACTTTGTGCTTCCGGACTATCTTGCGCTTTATAAGGTCGTGCATTTGCATGTCGTTTTCCAAAGTAGACGCACAGAGAACACAAGAAAATTGTTAAAGGTTAGGAATCAAGCCAAAAGCTCAGCCCCAGAAGAAATATTCAAAAGAAGCTAACAAAATTTATGACGCTACAAAACGTGAACGTCCATTAAAGCATCGTGGAAAGAGGAATTCAAGTGGCTTGTAGCAGACGACGCAATGCAAACATTGCATGAATGGAGATGAGTAAATACAGGTACATACTGATGGCAGATGGAAAACAGCGATGTCAGATACATGCAATGAATGTTATTAGTAGATTTATAATAAACTTAATCTTAAAGTGTTGTTCTGTTATATATTCTGATTATCAATCCTTAATACCTTACAACAATGGGCTTTTTTGCGATTATTTGTCTTATTGTGTTTCAAGTTGTGAAAAATAGGGTATGCAACCTTATGGCTGGGCAGGCAACTTTTCAGAGTTGTCTGCCCTGGCGTCCGGTAACTTTTTGCCACGAGTTTTAGTCATGTTGGCCTCAAAAGCAAATTATTAGGTTTGTTTTTTTCACTCTCGTCGATATTTTGCTATCCTCCCTTTGGTGTAATTTAATGTAAATATTGTTAACCATCGCTAAATATAGCTATCGCTTTAAGAAGGAGTGCCACTGTGCTAGTTTAAAGCAGGGACAAAAAGACAAAATAATATATATATATATATATATATATATATATATATATATATATATATATATATATATATATATATATATATATATATATATATATATATATATATATATATATATATATATATATGTATATATATATATACATATACATAAATATATATATATATATATATATATATATATATACATATACATAAATATATATATATATATATATATATAAATATATATATATATATATATATGTATATATATATATATGGGGGTTTTGTTGAATTTTGTCTTTAAATATATGGTGTGGCTCTCTTCTTCTCAACTTCTGCTGCAGCTACCACTAACGTTTCAGTTTTAATTTTTCAAAAAAAAAAGCACAATATAGCCAATCACTCGAGAATTGCAAATGATGGTAAATTGCAGCATAGTGAGAAGGCTGTAGCATCGAAGACAGTGTGTGAATAGCGCTCACCTCGCTAAGAAGATTGAAGGCCTCACTAAGAGCCATGTCTAACATTCCAATTCCTTGAGCAAAAAGCTTGTCCAGATGCTCCCGGAAATGCTGAGAAAAAAAAAAAACATCAATCGTGTATTACTATATTTTTTACATTTGCTGCTAAAAACAATACTAATCCTTATTTTTAAAACGTTAACATAGAAAATTAAAATATTCAACACAATATGAAAAATACTGTATTTTTATAACGAATTACAAAATTACTTCACGATAAATATATTACTTGCCTTTTTTCCAAATAAGTTTCCCGACTATTTTGGATATTTTATTTTTTACATTTTCCGGGAAAAACAAAATAATAAAAAGTAAAAAAAAAAAAAAAAAAAAGGTAAAGTACAGAATATTTCAATATGTGACATTGTATGAGAATTATTTTTATAATCCATTACAAATGTTATTTTTACTATTTACTATTATTTTTCTTAACATATTGAAACTATCATAATCATATTTTTGGTCATATCGCCCAGGCCTATATCCAATTCACAGCCTGGAGGCCAATTTTGGCCCCCAGGATTATGGCGTGAGGCCCCTGTTAAAGGGACAGTGTGTATTATTGGACCACTAGAGCTTTCTACATTCGAGCCCCAGTGCTGTGGAATGCTCTATCCTCTGAGATTCAATCTGCAACCTCAGTGAAACTGTTTAAATCTAGGCCTGCAACACACTTATATTCTATGGTTTATGAATGACCTACATATCATGTTGACAATATCTGTGTATTGTTTGTTATTGCAAGATCAGGCTGGTCATCCTGGAAGGGAGATTACCTCGTGTGCGGTCCCTTTTCAAGGTTTCTTTAATTTCCTTATGTTGAGGTTTTTGAGTTTTTCCTTGCCCTCATGTAGGTTTTAGATCAGTGACCGGTGTAACAATAGTCTGTAGTTGGCAATAGTGTGGTCTGTGCAGCGCTTTGAAACTTCTTGTGATTAAGGGGTATAGAAATAAAAATGACTAGACCTGAGTCAATTTATTTAAATTTTAATGTTAAAAATACACTTTTGATTTGTTATTAATCATTTTTATCATTATTATTATTTTTCAATGTGTGTAAGAATCACAAAAGCCCAATTAAATACCCAATATTCAAATGTTGAATGGAGCTTAATGTTCAAATTACAAATAATTAACGTCAGAAATTGTATTGATTTTACCATTTTACTTTTTTGTTTTAGAATAATCTCTTGTTTAACAGAAATAATGGACAAAAAAGCGGTCTTACGTCTTTGTTGGCAACGTCGGCTTGAACCAGCGTTCCATTCAAGCACGGCTCCACATAATGTAATTCTTCATTGTACTGAAACAATACAAAAGGGATCAGTACATTATTGTCGCTTTCCAAAACAACTTTAAAGTTGCTGCTTAAAAAACGTGAGGATAATGAAGTGGAACGCTTCCACACAGCGATAATTAAAAACATGAAAGCGCCTGGAAGAACAGAAATGTAGGCTAATGTTCTTTAATTTTCTTAAGCATGAAGTAACTTCAAAAAGAAAGTAAAGTTTTGCTTAGGGATGCAGGATAACTGTTCATTCCTAGCGATCCAGATAATCGATAACTTCAAACATGATACAAGTGCTCCAATACTGAATGTCACACATGCATGGCTGAGAAAAATATTCCACGATTTTTTATCAAATGGCACTATTCTTTTCCAACTCACTTGTAGCTATACAAATAATTATTTTAAGAGAAAATATTCTTTTGAAGTTTTGTGTTGCATTCATTACTATGTGCAAATACATCACTGTAAACATGATACAAGAGCTCCAATAGTTGATGTTACACATGTGAAGCCTCAAATACACCACTCTTTCTTGTTGAATGGCAGTTTTGAAATCTTTCTTCAGCTGCCTGCTGACTGGATAAGACCGTTACCAGGAAAGAAGCTGATTTGTTCCAGCATTTGATCTTATCTTGGTGGGCTTTTGTGTCTCAATGTAAATCTTATGAGGAACGTAAATGGTTAGAATTTTATCTTGGCAAAGTTGTCCAGTGCCTCACTCACATGACAAAAAAATAAAGATGAGACACAACCAACTTGCACAACTACTTTCATAGAAATTAATATATATTCTAATAAAAACCATAAATCAGGGGTTTCCCAACTTTTCAAAAAGCGGGACAGATTTGGTTGGATGAAAATGTCTGAGGGCCAATTATTCACCCTGGTATTACTTCAACAGTCTTGAATAGATTCACTCATCATGAAAGGTTTGCAGTGCTTGGCAACAAGCGTCCCAACGTCGTAGCTCACTTTTGTAGTATTTGCATTCGACTCGCAGGGTCTTGTGAACAAGCGTTGCTGTGCCATTTAAAACACTCAGAGTTGCTTCACCTTTTCACAGCGTTTATTTCCAGATCGCTTTTTGTAGTTAGCATGTTTAGTCTATATTCTATGAAAACGGCCACAGTCTCTTGGCCTTTTAAGAAGACACATTTTTATTTCGTATTTTGGTGAAAAAAATCTATAATTTTCACTTGTCCTGGAAGCGACGGGCCTCGCAGTCAACTTTCCTTTTTTATTTCCAGTCGCCATGTTGGAAATGGGGTGGGCTGAAAGCCAAGGGGAAGGTGGCCAAAGGGCTACTGCAATCACCTAGTGAAATGGTGATTTTTTTTTTTTTTTTTTTGTACAAATTTATTTTATAGTGTGGTCAACATTACAGGCGGTCACATATTGACTTCATGAAAAAAGGCCGCAGGCCAATAATAATTTGTCCATGGGCTGTAACTGGCTTCCGGGCCGGACTTTGTACATGCTTGTCATAAATGCTTAAAAACTTTCTTAAGCTTCCTGCTAATTGGCTAAAACTGAAATGGTAGAGAAAGCTGATTCGTTCCAGCGTCTGGCGATACTCCTGTGTTTTAATCTGAATCTTATCAAGCGGGTTAGTTTCAAAGTGCTCTTTGCAATTTTTGTGAAACTTACCGCGATGATGTTGAAGAAGTCATCGTCTCCAAGAGTGTCCAAAATGGAGGAGACAGTTTGCCTAGCGATGGTTAGCCTGAGACCCTTCATGCTTCCACTAACGTCTACGAGAATAACAACGTCCTTCGGAGAAGTGGCGGCCTGGATGTACCACTTCCTGTTACGGCAGTCGAAAGCGATCACCCCGTGTTCGTCAGGTTTCCATTTGATCCCTTGGAACGGGTAAAAGAGTCAATTACGTCTATTACATTCGACAACATGAAACAGAGCAACTTTGAACTTTTGAGTTTATTCGTCATTCCTAAAAAAAGAAACAAGGATTGCATTTACACTGTTAAACCGTCAGATTATTTAGCTCATTTTAAGCATAAGTTGTTTGATTTTGCCACAAGAAAAAAAAACTATCTGACTGGTATATAATTATGCTATAACATACAATATTGCTATCCTTAAGCATATATATCTATTCTTCACGTTCAGTGTTTTTTCCACAATAATCCCCCTGTTGATGATTTACATAAACTATTTTAGTTGGGGTTACCTTCTTCTGCTATACGGTATAATTTTGTTATTCTTAAGCATATATTCTTAATTTATAAAAATCGAGCATCCCGAACATCCCAGGTTACAAGGCACATGCCAAGGGGCTTGGCAAAGGCAGGTTGACTGTCTCCATAATATTCCCCCTGTGAGGATTTATATAAACGTATTTTGAGTTGGGTTATCTACTTCTGCTACATTAGATAATTGTATTATTTTTAAGCATACATTGTTTATGTATAAATTAATTTGCAAGCATACAGAACTTTCTTGGTCACACAAGTTTCTCAGGTTGACTGTTTCTCCATAATTTCCTCCCTCGATGATTTATATAGATCTTGTTGACTATGGTTACTTACTTCTGCTGTATTAGATAATTTTGCTATTCTTTAGCATATATTTTTAATTTTAGAAATATATGTGTAAGCGTCTAGGATTTTCTTGGTTAGTTCTTCAGCTTGACTCCATTTCTCCACAATAATTTACTGGTCTTAATGTTATATTTAATACTCCAGCACCGCTGGTGGCCACTAGAAAAATTCCATGAATTGGCCGCTTCCATGAATAAGCCGCAGGGCTGAACATTTGGGAAAAAAGTAGCGGCTTATAGTCCGTAATTTACAGTATTTGGAAAACAATACTTTAATTGAGATTACCTACTGCAGGTAGTTATCAGATAGTTTTGCTGTTTTCTGATACGTTTCTAATACCAACAATAAAGATTGGGAAAATAGGTAAATAAAACCATAGAGTTGACTCCATCTTTTCTCAATTTTCTGCAAGAACTTTTTGCAGTGCAGTCGTTATTGACCTTAGCATAGACGTCCAAAGGCCATTGCAACATATTCGAGGTATAGGGCCAAGAAGCATGGCAAGGACATATACAGTAGTATTTCGTTTACCCATACTGTAAATTACCATCATCGGTCTTCATTGCCTGTTGTTAACACACATGGCCAAATGCCAATGCAGTGAGTATGCAGAACATTGCCAAGAGTATTGGTAAAGAGAGTTGTTATTTACGCTAACTCATACGACCAAAGGCTGATGCAACATGTACGGGGCATATGGCCACGGGCTTGAGGAAAAACAGTTTTTATCGACATGATCATGTCTTATCAAAGGTCCATTGCAACCTATGGAAGGCATATTGGTGAGGGGCTATAGGTATTTTGTCTCATGGAACCATTGTCCACAAGGCATTTGACCAAGGACCTTGGCAACAGCATTTTTTATTTGGTTTACATTAGGCAGGGGTCTCCAACCTTTTTCAAGTTTAGAGCTGTTTTTGTTACTGAATAGTGCAAAGACACCCATTTTTACATGAATTTATTAAATAACAACTGATCTTGCTATTACTATGTTGTTACTCTGTTATTAATAGGTTAATCATAGAAGTTAGCGTTAGATAGACTCAGTCAACAACTAAATACATAGTTTTACAGGAAAATCACAATGTCTCAACACAGGAGACCTGCAAGTCCGTGTGCACCTCAGCTGCCCTTAGAGGGCACCCTAGAGTCCGCGGGCACCACATTGGAGACCCCTGATCTATGGTGTACATTACATCCTCTGTCATCATATAACAAATAACAGCACAAGGCATCTGTCCAAGGGGCTTGGCAAAAACAGTTCTTATTGAGATTGACTCGTACGACTTAAGACTGATTCAACATGTAGAAGGCATATGGCCAAGGGGCTTGGCAAGGTCATTTGATATTGAGGTACCTAGGCTGTGAATGATCAGGGTTGAACACCGTTTTAATTACATGATCGGCGGCTTACGAAATTATACATGCACAGCTATATTTAATGTCGCTTGTTTTGCAGCTCATGTCTGCTCGCCTGCTAGGCTTCGGTGACAACAGCTGAACATTGCCACGCACCATTAGTGACATTTTACAGACAGAGAAGGAGGCACACAGTATAAAAAGTACGAAGGCAAAGACAAACTTACCCGGATATTGTCTGAAAAAGCCTTTGGCACTGCCAAAGTACTGCCAGATGAGTGATGGGTCTCTCTCAAAGTTGTCCACAAAGACTTTGTTTAAAGCTTCCGACCAGTACACCCCGTTAACGATGGCAGAGTCTAATGAGTCATTGAAGAGAGGGGGGCACAAAGGTCAAAACAGGAAATCAATATAAAAATCTTCAAGTGGTACAACCACAACAGATTGACCTTACATCTATTCAATACAAAAGCACCAATGTATGGAGGCGCAAAAAACTAAAAAAGTGAGAGCTTACTAATTACCTCATTCATCAGAACATTTAGTGTTTAATCATTAATTGTTTGGTATAATTTGAAAAGAAATCAGCCAAAAGACAAATTATCTGTGGTTCCACGTATCGATAGTAAATATTTGTTAATTTTTTTAATGGTTTAGAACAGGCGTGTCCAACCTGGTGCCCCCAAGCACCCAGTATCCCCCAAAGGACAGCTGAGTAGCCCCCAAACCAGTTCTGAAAATAGCTCACCAGTGCTGGGTCATTTTGATTTCCTGGTTAAATGATTGTTTTGGTGGTTGACTGACCCTACTACCAATTTACCATTAACTTGATAATAACATAGTAACAGCATAGTAATTACATAGGTTATTTTAGAAATGCACATCAAACTGGTAGCTTCTTGTGCTAATTAGTAACAAAAAGCAGCCCTCTGATTTAAAATGGTTTGAAACCCCTGTTCTGGATATGTCTCATCGGTGTATGAAACATCTTTTGTTTGTTTTTGAAGGCAAATTATGTTTTATGTTGCAGCATGCTAAAATATGATTAGCAGGCTACAAATAGCACCATAGCTCTACTTTATCAATATTTTTAAGTGAGAAAAATAATATCTGCATTTACTTTGTCAATTATTGATGATTTTAGCTTAGTAATAGACAGATGATGAACCATATCAGTACTGAAATTAGGAATATTTATTTGTATTACTTACTATCATTTATTTAGCACATTTTTATTTACTTATTCTTCTATCAAATATGTAACATTTCTCCACAATTACTGTTCAAAAACATTCAATAACCAACATTTTGTAAGAAAAAATAAATTGTTTCTAACATAACTAGAAATATGTGTGTCCAACTATCCACAAAATCATCATTGCTTCTAACGTACAACACACTCATCAGGCAAACCAGACACAAAGCTTGACAAAAGGAAAAAACTGCAGACAGGAAAGCAGATAAGACGTTCCTCATCATCTTCCATTGTTGTGGCTGTCATCACTGGTGCCAATAAGCAAGGAATGAATTAGTCTTTGGGAAGCCAGCTGGATATTCAAGCTCCCATATTTTGGCGGGAAGCATTTGCACAACAATAGCGCAGCAAATTTCAGTTTGGTTGGATCTTTGTTCACAAACCAAACAATGCACTCTCATACTTGTGCACAAACATTGCAATACATAAACAGAGGTGGGTAGAGTAGCCCAAAATTTTACTTGAGTATCGGTATTATTACTCCAGAAAAATAATACACAAGTAGAAGTAAAAAGGTTTTTTAAAAATATGTAAATAATAAATTAATCAAGGTAAATTCAAGTACTTTAATAGAAAATAAAATAACAATATTAGAAATAAAAATAAAAAAATCATGCAAAAGTAGCACATTTAAAGACCAAGTACATTTTAACAGGCTCTGCAGGCAGAGCAACAAGCTAGCCTGCAACCCAATATGTTGAAAGAGCCATATTAGACCAAAAAAAACAAAAAACTGTCAGAAGCCAAAGAAAAATAAAAGCCTCATATGAACGAAACACACGCTGTATGTATCTATATTAGCCTGATATAAAAATAAATAAGTCTGATGCAGCATATTTTGTGGAGAATGATGTGACTTCTCTGTTAATTGTTCTGTATAATAAGGAAATACTATTATGGAAATCCAATTCTTTGATGTCATTTTTATTTTTAGTATTAGTAAAAACAACAACAAAAGTGCAACATGTTCCCCTTTTCTGGGCAACAAAAAGAGTCTAACAAAAAGCAGCATGTATGTTTGAAAATAAAGAGCAACCCTTTTGAAATGGTAAAGTAAATAAAATCACATTAATACGGTTTAAGTTTGATATGTGAAGTTACAAAATGTCCTAAAACTTACTCAAGTTAACGTAATGAAGTAAATGCCACTCGTTACTACCCACTTATGTATGTAAACAATGGCACACACTCACAAAAATGGAAAATACATTGGATTTTATTTTGAGTTTATATTGTTGGACTAAAGCATGTGTTGCCTACCTCTTGTGTGCAAAATGAACTATAAGCAGCAGTGAAGTGCACAAATGCTGCTTCCGAATAAAAGCCAGCCTTGCACGGCTCGCCTCACCTTAAACACATTTTTTTCATTCTTAACGTTTTTTTTCTTTCAATTTTATATTTTCTTTTGACCAAAACCAAACATGCACATTTGGTCAATTTCAATAGAAAATGGGTTTTGGCCAAAAGAAACCAAATCATTCAGGTCAACAGCAGGAAGCTTGAGGATCCACACTTCCTTATTACCCGGACGTGACTCTATTTACGAACCCTATTTAAGGACTGTGGCGACAGCATACTCTGTTAGATTGTTCTTTGTCCCTAATTTTGATGATTGATTGATTGATATTTCAAAAGCATTTGCCCCCTTTTCATAGCTTTGAGTATTTGGCCATTCACTTCATGGTTGTGTAGAAATCAAAAAGTACAGTCTAAAACCAGAAGGTGTCAGAAAGAACCTAGAGTAGGGTCAAAAACTCCTTTTTTTAAAATGTTCAAATAACTTTTTAAATGCCCCCCAAAATCTAAATAATTTGAGTCGACGGCAGAAAAACTGGAGGACCCACACTTCTTCCTTAGTACACGCTCCTGACTAATTATGAATCCAGTATTTAAGCACTGTGCCAACAGCAAAATCATTCAGATTGTAGTTTGCCCCTGATTTTGATACAGGAATTTGCTACTTTTCATTGTGGGTTTGATTATTTGACCGTTCATTAGAGATCCAAAAGAATAGCAAAAATATACAGAAGTGGGTCAAAATCTTCTTTTTTAACAGTTTAATGCCACTTTTAGGGTGTTTTTACCCAAAAGAAACCAAAATTGTCCAAGTCAATAGCAGATACTGGAGGACCCATGCCTCTTTCTTATGACTAATCAGGAACCCAGTGTTTAAGGACTGTGGCAACAGCGAAGCTGTCACACTGTTGTTTGACCTTGATTTTGATGAGTGATATTTCTAAAACATTTGCCCCTTTTCATAGCGGATTTAATCGTTTCTTTAATGATTGTATGGAAGTACAGTCTAAAACCAAGTGTGTCAGACAAACCTAGAGTGGTCAAAAATCCTGATTTTAATAGTTTGATGCAACTTTTTGGGTTGTTTTAGCCAAAATGAACAAAGTGATTACGTTAACTGGAAGGCCCACACCTTTTTTCTTATCACACGCATTCTGACTGCAATTAGGGACCCAATATTGAGGGACGATGCTGACAACACTGTCAAATTGCTTGTTAGTCCTTGATTTTGATGACTGGTTGATATTTGTAAAGCGTTTGCCCGTTTTCATAGTGGCCTTTAGTATTTAAATGTCCTTCAGTAATTGTATAGAAACCAAAATTACTGTCTAAAAGGATGTGGGGAAAAATGAAACAAAGGGGGGGTCAATCTTCTTTTTTAGTAGTTTAATGCAACTGTTTGGGTTGTTTTGTTGAAAAGAAACTGAATCATTCGAGTCAACAGTAGATAAACTGGAGGACCCCACACCGGTTCCTAATCACTCTAACTGAGTCAAGTTCGGAGAAAGGAACCTATTGTTTAAAGACTGTGCCAACAGAAAAAGCTGTCAAGTCACAT